>NC_142467.1:2128712-2431742 GCF_049115385.1 Moschus berezovskii | reverse complement strand
CCAGCCATGTTAATTACTTATGAAAAGTCTATTATGCATTTAAAATTTTTTTTCATTTCTTCACTAGTCTGCTGGTCACATTTAATATCTCTCTTTTCATTTAGATACTCTTTTTTCTGTTTTTAGGTTTTCAGTTGCTATATAAGATAACACTTTTTCACAGATTCATCTTGAGGGATTGCACGTTATATTAAGTGTTGCATAGCTTCTTCTTATTTAAAATGTGAAAGTAATATTAGGAGCTGTCATTATAATCAGGTTCTGTGTTTATGGGACTTTTCTGCTCTTTACTTGGCTTCATTTGTCCTTTTCTGTAAAACTGAAGTTGATTGTCATTGGTGCCTCTTTATGGGCATGAATTTCAATTCCAGAAAGAATATTTTTCAGTACCTGACACAGCTGTGCCTCAGACTGAGCACTTAATAAATACAGGTAGAAAATGTAACCTTTGCTAGAAAAAAAATTTGCCTAAATTCTGTGTCAAACTTGAAAAAACAGTATCACATTTGACATTATCTGCATTCAAAATGAAAGGCTTTATATAGCAACCTGGGAGAGATTTAGAAAATGACTTTATACCATCTTTAATAATTCTGTTTCTGACAGGAGTACATGTATTCCATATTTTCTGTTTTTTAAGATATGTTTTGTTTTTTTTTTCCCCTTCTCTTGCATGTTAGTCTGTGGATTAGTATTCAGAGCATTGTTTAAGATCTTTGATAAGACTTTCAAATGAATTTATCTTCTAAGATATTACTTGCTACCAGCAAGTGGTATTCATTATTTCCCATGGTGGCTATTAAAATTAAGAAAAAAATCCTTTCTATGTTTAACATCTGTCATTTGTTGAATAAAATAAAAGTCTTGGATAGGTATCTTTGCCTTTTTTAAAACATTTTTTAAAAGTGTTTTTTAAAAATAAAGGATAAATAATCATATATTAAAATTTTGTAAGTGTTGAAGAATTGATATTACTTCTGTCATATTTATATTATTAATTTTTTTTAGAGTGGAATTTATAAGCTAATGAGGCTATAATTTGAAGGAGTTTTATTATTCTGTCAAAAATATTCTAACCAGTCAATTTTGATAAAAAATAAATACAGAAATAACTATTTTTTTGAAACACATATCACCCTGTTCTTAAGTGACTTCAAACTTAGAAATACACCCCTTTTTAAAAGAGGTATATTTCTTTCTTTGCATTCTTTTTAAACTTATCGTTGTGAGATTTGGGTTAATTGCTTTATTTGATTAATACTTAGCATCAGTTGCGTTCCATATACCATATACATTGGTGGAAAATATAACTATGATCTCTTCCGTCATGAAATTCAGTGTAGTGGGAGAGACATACGTTTAAACAGAAATCTCAAATAAATTTATTATTGCAAACTTTACTATTAAGAGTGTTGCTCAGTGTGATAGTCACAGGTAGCACCTAATTTATTTTAGAGTCTTAGGAAACATCTCCAGAACGTGACTTTTGTGTTTAGATGAAAGATTAAAAATAATCTCGCTTTGCTAAGGGCCGGGAAAAAGCACAGAGAACTGCCAATGCAGAGCTGTGGGTAGGCGTGGCTTTTGTGTTTGAGGCAGGGGAAGGAGCGCCATGAGCTGGGGATGTGGCCTTGGAGAGACGCTTAAGATGAGGTTGAAAGAGACGAGAGAGGAAATGACGAAGGGTCTCACGGTCAGGGGTCAGTTCTTATTTCCAACATAATTATGATTCAGGCATTCGACTTTTTAAAAAAGTTTTACTTTCAAAGAGTACATCAATTCAGTTCAGTTGCTCAGTCGTGTCTGACTCTTTGCGACCCCATGAATCACAGCACGCCAGGCCTCCCTGTCCATCACCAACTCCCAGAGTTCACTCAAACTGACCTCCATCTAGTCGGTGATGCCATCCAGCCATCTCATTCTCTGTCATCCCCTTCTCCTCCTGCCCTCAATCCCTCCCAGCATCAGAGTCTTTTCCAGTGAGTCAACTCTTCGCATGAGGTGGCCAAAGGATTGGAGTTTCAGCTTTAGCATCAGTCCTTCCATTGAACACCCAGGACTGATCTCCTTTAGAATGGACTGGTTGGATCTCCTTGCAGTCCACGGGACTCTCAAGAGCATTCTCCAATAAAAAACCATTTTTCTGTCCCTGATTGCCCTTTCCCTTTGGAATTCTTACACGTGGAATCTGGAAAAATGACGCAGACGTAAAGAACAAACGTACAGCTAGCCCCTGGGGGACGGAGGATGGACCGAGTCGGGAGAGTAGTGTCGACTTACAGACGCTGCTTGCAGGAGATGAGTGAGTAACCAGAACCTGCTGCACAGCACAGGGCACCCTACTCAGTGCTCTGCGGTGAGCTAAGTGGGAAGGAAAGCCAACAAGAGGAGATGTGTGTGTATCACTGACTCACGTTGCTGCACAGCAGAAACGAACGCAGCATCGTAAAGCAACTATAATAAAAGTTAATCTTAAAAAAGAACATGGCACCGTTCTTAACACATCCTGAGTGTTTCATAAATACTCAGTTCACTTCAGTCGCTTAGTCGTGTCTGACTCTGTGACCCCATGGACTGCAGCAGGTCAGGCCTCCCTGTCCATCACAAACTGCATCTCATCCCCTGTTGTCCCCTCCTCCTCCTGCCTTCACTCTTTCCCAGCGTCAGGGTCTTTTTCTAGCAAGTCAGTTCTTTCCATCAGGTGGCCAAAGTATTGGAGTTTCAGCTTCAGCATCAGTCCTTCCAGTGAATATTCAGGACTGACTTCCTTTAGGATTTACTGGTTTGATCTCCTTGCAGTCTAAGGAGTCCAAGCTGATAATAAATATTAGTTGCTACTAAAGTAATCTGAGATGAGGAGCAACATGAAGTATAGATTAGATTTTCAGTTCAGTGAGCTCTCAGATTACTATCAGGCCCCGCTACTCAGAATAAACAATATCCAGCCTTAGGAAACAGTCAGTAGTTTTAAAACATGAGTAGTTATCTATTTTGGCCTAGATTGTTTAATCAAAATGTTAATTAAAAATTAATCTGAGGCATGCGTTTCTTTGTCTTCCTACTAGAGTGTTCCCTGATGGCTTAGCAGTAAAGAGTCTGCCTGCAGTGCAGGAGACATGGATTTAATCCTTTCGTTAGGAAGATCCCCTGGAGAAGGGAATGGCAACCCACGCCAGTATTCTTGCCTGGGAAGTCCCATGGCCGGAGGAGCCTGGCGGGCTGCAGCGCACAGGGTCACACAGAGTAGAACACGACTGAGCGACTGAACCGCCACCTCCCCCCGGGTGTGATGTGTATGGTCTGGAAGCGGGAACCGGAGGGGGAGCGACTGAATTCTAATTTAATAGAAAAGAGTGCTCTCAGTGTGTAGGGCAGTAAGTTCTTTCTTGATTTTTAACACGTAAAGCCTTTAGATTTTTGGAAAACATGCAAACAGAATTTCAAATAGCAGTAGACCAAACATTTTGTCTAAAGTCACCCATAAATAAAGAAGGAAATAAGAATTCTGAGATAAAATATGAAGCATTTGTCACAGGAAACAGTTTTAGATGCAGTTCAAGCAGAGTCACAGTTCAGAGACTCAGAAATTCATAACGAGAGATAGACTAATCAAGGTTGGAAGACTAGTGGATACTCAGGATGTGGTTTGGAGGACAAGTAACCTCTGGAGAGCTCAAAATCTGTCAGAGGTGGATAGCAGTGAGCAGAGTAACAATTTCTCAGATGTGCTGGATGTATAGAAAACCAGAGTATATAAGACAAGGTTACATGATAAGATAATTTGGCTGAACTGTCTACACCCCCTGAGTGTACTGGAGATAGATTTATGAAGAGTGTAATTTTAATAGTTGAGGTGGGAAATGATTCAGCTATGAAGAGCAGTTTTTAAGTCCAAGTTAAGATATGTTCTGGCAGTATCCCAGGGCAAATGACAAGGTTTTTGCCAAAAGGAAAGATGATGTTGATGTCAAAGATCTTGCAAAATGTTCTTGGATTTCCAAAGCAGTGTTGAGGAATGCGTGATATCCATCTCATAAACATGAGCCGTATGGTTTTTTCTATTTGAATAACAATCTAGGTTGCTAAGGAAATAAGAAATTTTTACTATGATGAATTAAATATTTGACCTATTTTTCTTCACTTTTTAGGCAACTAAAATTTTCATTGTTGAAGTTATTTTATATAATCCATAGGCAGGTATAAACTATTGAACAAGTTCAAGAACATGCTTCTAAAACTTTTTAACAGTAAAGTTGACCATAAATATTAATAAACCTTGGGGTTCGTGTGCTCTCCTGTTGAGTGTCAATTGGACTCATTGACAAACTATTTTTCAGATCTATTACGTGACAGATTAAATGAAATGCCATGCGTGCATGCTCAGTCGTGTCCGATTCTCTGTGACCCCATGGACTGTAGCCTTCCAGACTCCTCTATCCATGGAATTTTCCAGGCATTAACACTGGGGTGGGTAGCCTTTTCCTTCTCCAGGGGATCTTCCTGACCCAGGGATCGAACCCAGGTCTCTTGCATTGCAAGCAGATTCTTTCCCTTCTTTTTTCTGTGATCCAGTGTATGATGGCAATTTGATCTCTGGTTCCTCTGTCTGTTCTAAATCCAGCTCGAACATCTGAAAATTCTCGGTTCACGTACTGTTGAAGCCTAGCTTAGAGAATTTTGAGCATTACTTTGCTGGTGTGTGAGATGAGTGCAATTGTGTGGTAGTTTGAGCATTCTTAGGTATTACCTTTCTTTTCTTTTTAAAATTATTTTATTTATTTTAATTGGAACCTAATTACTTTACAATATTTTGGTGGTTTTTGCCATACACTGACATGAATTAGTCTTGGCAATGCCTTTCTTTGGAGTTGGAATGAAAACCAACTTTTTCCAGTCCTGTGGCCACTGCTGAGTTTTCAAAAATTTGCTGGCATATTGAGTGCAGCACTTGTACAACATCATCTTTTAGGATTTGAAATAGCTCAACTGGAATTCCATCACCTCCACTGGCTTTGTTCATAGTGATGCTTTCTAAGGCCCACTTGAGTTCACATTCCAGGATGTCTGGCTCTAGGTGAGTGATCACACCATTGTGGTTATCTGGGTCATGAAGATCTTTTTGGTATATTTCTTTGTATTCTTGCCACCTCTTCTTAATATCTTCTGCTTCTGTTAGGTCCATACCATTTCTGTCCTTTATCGAGCCCATCTTTGCATGAAATGTTCCCTTGGTATCTCTAATTTTCTTGAAGAGATCTCTAGTCTTTCCCATTCTATTGTTTTCCTCTATTTCTTTGCACTGAACACTGAGGAAGGCTTTCTTATGTCTCCTTGCTATTCTTTGGAACTCTGCATTCAGATGGATATATTTTTCCTTTTCTCCTTTGCTTTTCGCTTCTCTTCTTTTCTCAGCTATTTAAGGCCTCCTCAGACAGCCGTTTTGCTTTTTTGCATTTCTTTTTCTTGGGATGGTTTTGATCATGGCCTTCTGTGCAATAGCTCAGCCACTGGCAGCTGGACAGCCCCCTCTGTCCTCCTGAGCCCACTCCTGGACTCAGTGCCAGCCTGTGCTCTTGAAGCTGTTTCTGGCAATTCGTTTCCTTTTGTCAGTGTATCTACATTATTTGGATTACGATCTCACTGTGGTCACGTTTATGGCTATGCACTTGGTAGTTTAATAAACCTGTCTTTGTTGATAAATAGCCATTGTGTTTTGCTCTCAAATACATTGATAAGAGTATAAACCAAAGTGAAAAAGAAACCCCCAGTTGTACATGGCATTTTCCCTCTGCCATGTGCATAAAATGTCATTAAATGAAAATAGTATCCAATAAGAAATGACCAGCAGTAACTGGAAGAAAACACCCATGTATCTGAATCTTTTGTTGGTTCCTCTGTGACATTTAACCTATCACTTTAATGAAAATAGTTTTAATTGCCTGTTGCACACCATGTTGTACTAAGTGTACTAAGTGAGTTACCTACTGGGATGTGCCTTCTGGGAGTTGATGATAAAAGACCTGGAAAACTTCCCGTGAGTAGTTGCGAAAAGGTCGCATAGATAATAACTTAAAAAGATCTATTTAAAATTAATGAAATATTTGCTGTTTGTAAAAGTGAAGTTATATGGATTACGAAGGAATAGAGGCTGTGTTATTCATTTTAAACTGGTGACACTGGTAAAGGTCAACTTTTGTTGAATAAGGAAGATGCTTAAGGATTTTACATCTGAATCATGTGAGTGAATTAGCTGTGAAAGAATACGGCAGGCAGATTCCATTTTCTTGCCAAAATTCGATATCACTGAAACCAAAGTTCTCACTAATTCCAGAGTGAACAACTAAGTGCTTGTGTGAAAGTGCTGACGCTTGAGGCTAAGTGACAGAGGCGAGGGGGCAGGTTATACATTGGGTGTGCAGAGTGAAGTGTGCAAGCAAGGAAGCACTTACCCTGGGTGCTTGGGCCGGATTTCAGAGAAGCGGTGGCACCGATGCCTGGGATGGGGAGTGTCAGGACTGGGAGAGCGTCTTGAGAGCTCCAGCCTCGTCGGCAGGCCACACACACAGGTGACGGGGCCCCAGCCCTGGCCCAGCGGGGAGAGTGGATGGCTGCTGTGCAAGGAAGATAGGACTGCAGGCAGCGTGTCCAGAGCAGAGCGGCTTAAGACAGGGAACCCAGAGGTGGTGCCTGAATATCCCTGCTTTCTCTTGCACTGAACTTCAGGGTCCAGATTGGAATTTTGAGGTCCATCTAACCCAAAGCCCTTTATGTAATAGATGGAACCCAAAGAAATCAAGCAGTTTGCCTAAGTTCCTACAACTAATACAAAGTTGGAATGAGAAGACTGTCTGCAAACTTATGTAGTAAAACTCTATTAAAGTTAATCTTAAAAATGTATAGCAGCTGTTTTCCTTTTCCTTTAGATGACTAGAATTTTACTGCATGCATGGTTCTTATCACCTTCCTGAAAGTACTTATCCTAAGAGAAACATATAAGTCAAATAACTTTAATGTATCTTTTTTTACCCACTTAGATTTGAGAACATTCAGTGTAATCGAGAACCTATTTCATGATGATCTGAATTAAGAGGAGTATAGGTTTATGGCCAAACATCCTTGTGCTTCTAGAGAATGATAATTATTTCTAGCACAGAGTAACATTCTACTAGAAAAACTCCAAAGAAGGAATTAGTGTTTATTTTATATCCAAAATCAAGCTTAAAGAAAAAAGATGATCAATATTTTTGACATTAGAGTGAACCCAATTTAGTTTTTCCCCCTCAGCAGTTACCCAGGAGAAAGCTTCAATTATTCATCATTGGTCGTGCCAGTTTAGTGCAAAATATTCAGCAACATGAAAATAGAAATGAACTCATACAGAAATGGGTGTCTTGGTTCTGTGGCTGTTTACTTCCCATGAGCCCTTGGTTTCAATTTCTGTCTTTCCCTTTCAACATAAGTTCAGCTGGTTCTTCTGTGTTTTCCCCTCCTTGGAACCGTACTCCATTTTTCACAGCAATATGGACTTTCTGAATCTCTATCTGGTCCCACAAGTCAGATTTCACTGTGCGTTTTGGAACCATTATCACATATTACTTGTGTATATATTTAACTGCTGTTTCACCATGTCTTTTATTTTCCCTTTTGGCCTGCTCCGGGTCTTAGCTGCCACACGCTGGATCTTAAATCTTTCTTGCCCGCAGGATCTGGTTGTGGAATGATAACTCTGGGTTGGTAATTGTGGCATGTAGAATCTAGCTCCCAGACCAGGGATCAAACGCAGGCTCCCTGCATTGAGAACGCAGAGTCTTAGCCACTGGACCACCAGAGAAGTCCCAACTGTGTCTTTTAATATAGTTTTTTTCCCCTAATTACTTTATCTTCCTTATTAGATTGAGAACTGCTGGAAGAAGGAGTATCCATTAATCTTTCAGTTCAGTTCAGCCGCTCAGTCGTGTCCGACTCTTTGCGACCCCATGAATCACAGCACGCCAGGCCTCCCTGTCCATCACCAAGTCCCGGAGTTCACTTAAACTCATGTCCACAGAGTTGGTGATGCCATCCAGCCATCTCATTCTCTGTCGTCCCCTTCTCCTCCCGCCCCCAATCCCTCCCAGCCTCAGAGTCTTTTCCAGTGAGTCAACTCGTCGCATGAGGTGGCCAAAGTATTGGAGTTTCAGCTTTAGCATCAGTCCTTCCAATGAACACCCAGGATTGATCTCCTTTAGAATGGACTGGTTGGATCTCCTTGTAGTCCAAGGGACTCTCAAGAGTCTTCTCCAGCACCACAGTTCAAAAGCATCAATTCTTCGGTGATTAATCTTTAGTAGACCTTAAAGTTCTTTGAACCCTCGTCTCCCCTGTATCCTTTCCTGGTGTGTCATGAGACCTTCTGTGGGGTAGCTGCACAAGTCCTTGTCTGTGTCTTGAGAGGTGGTACCCTGTGTGGCCCGCCAGTAAGCCCCCACTGCCCCTTCACCTGCGGAAGCCGGACAGCAAGGAGATCTAACCAGTCCATCCTAAAGGAGCTCTACTGTGAGTATGCATTAGA
Organism: Moschus berezovskii; assembly: GCF_049115385.1. NCBI lineage: Eukaryota > Metazoa > Chordata > Mammalia > Artiodactyla > Moschidae > Moschus > Moschus berezovskii. Next base: position 2,423,191 of record NC_142467.1, on the reverse strand, counting down.
AGGACTGATGCTGAAGCTCCAATCCTTTGGCCACCTACTTTGCAGAGCCAACTCACTGGAAAAGACCCTCGTGCTGGGAGAGATGGAAGGCAGGAGGAGAAGCAGGTGAGAGAGGGTGGGATGGTTGGATGGCATCACTGTCTCAATGGACATCAGTTTGAGCGAACTCTGGGAGATGGAGGACCAAGGAGCCTGGTGTGCTGAAGTCCATAGGGTTGCAAAGAGTCGGACACAGCTTAGCCACTGAACAACAACACTAGAATGTCAACAGTCTTATTCTGTATGTTTACCTAAGATAGATCAAGTTAAGCCAACTTAATCTGCTAGAAAGTCATCCATCCTAGGAAGCTTTGATGCCTCTAAAATCTCTTGTCCAATATGAGTAATCATCTTTTTTTATCATTGACTACTCATCATTGTAGAAGTATGTCACACTCATCACAGGTACTCACTTTGTATTTTTTTAAATCCTAAATGGTAAGCAACATAGCTTTTCTGCTCTAAGCAAAAAGGGAGATAAATTTTCCTGATGCAGATATTTGAAGGTGGAAAAGACAGTGTTAGCTCACACAGGAGCATTTCTCTTACTATTTTTGAAGAAATAATTTAGACGTGATATCCCGACACACAAAATAGCACCCTTACTTGAAACCTGAAGTTTGAGAAATAAGGTTCTTATTTCTTTTTTTTAAAAAAAAAAAAAAAAAAAGGCTCTTTATATATTTGAAATCAGCTTTGACATCACCTTGGGTCACAAAGAGTCAGACACGACCCACTGACTTTCCCTTCACTTTTTTGATATCACCTCAAAATGTTTTTGTCAGATTAGTAGAACAAATTCAATTCCCTTTTTTGTGCTGCATGTAGCATGTTCTTTTTGTCTTCATCCAAATTTTTGCCAAAAATTTTGAAAAATGAGAGGATTAAGCATAGAATTCCAAGTCATACTTGATCACTTGCTAAAACATTTCCATCATATCTTAAATCTAGATTCCATGGGTATCATTGTTCAGCCTACAAATCCATTTAGTTATAATTCCGTCTAGTTCATTTCAACCTAGTGATTATAATGATGAGTTAAATGGCTTGCTGAAATATTGTTGCATTATATTTATGACCTTCCTCTGATCTACTTTTTTACAGTATTAGAAATCTAGTAAGCTTATTACTAAGGTGTGTTACAAGATGCTCTTGCATTGATCTCTTGCATTCCTACTCACCTTACTGGGTATGCCAAGAATACAGGGCCCTGACTGATCGTTACTGGGCCGTTTCTCTGGGGTGTGTTTGTAGTGAACAGCTTCTCGGGACAAGGTAATGTCTCCCTCTCAGACAAAGAGCAGTCTTGCTTTGTCATTGTTACCGTGCAATCACTCAGTCATGTCCGACTCTTTCTGGCCCCATGGACTGCAGCACATCAGGCTCCTCTGTCCTTCATTATCTCCCGGAGTTTGCGTAAATTCCTATCTGTTGAATTGGTGATGCTATCTAACTATCTCACCCTCCGTTGTCCCTTTCTCCTCCCGCCTTTGATATTTTATCATCTGTGTGCATGCTAAGTCATTTCAGTTCTGTCTGACTCTTTGTGAGCGCTTGCACTGTAGCTTGTGCATCTCCTGTGTCCTTGGGATTCTCCAGGCAAGAATGAATGAGTTGCCATTTCCTACTTCAGGGGTTTCTCCTGACCCAAGGATCAAACCTGCATCTCTTACATCACCTGCATTGGCACGCAGGTTCTTTACCACTTGCGCCACCTGTGAACCCCCAAATACCATTTGTTATTGTTAAGTCACTAAGTCATGTCTGACTCTGTGACCCCATGGACTGCAGCAGCCAGGCTTCCTGTCCTTCACTGTCTCTGAGTTTGCCCAAGCTCACGTCCATTGAGTCGGTGATGCCGTCCAACCACCTCATCCTGTGTCACCTCCTCCTCCAGTCTTTCCCATCCACGGAGTCTTTGCCAGTGAGTTGGCTGTTTGCATCTGGTGGTCAGAGTATTGGAGCTTTAGCATCAGCATCAGTGCTTTCAATGAATAATCAGATTTTATTTCCTTTGGAATTGACTGGTATGATCTCCTTGCTCTCCAAAGGACTCTCAAGAGTCCTTCCAACACCACAGTTCAAGAGCATCAGTTATTCAGTGCACAGCTTTATCTATAGTCCAACTCTCACATCCATACATGACTACTGAGAAAACCATAGCCTTCACTAGATGGAACTTTGTCGGCAAAGGAATGTCTCTGCTTTTTACTATGCTGTCTAGGTTTGCATAGCTTTTCTTCCAGAGAACAAGCATCTTTTAATTTCATGGCTGCAGTCACCATCCACGGTCATTTTTGGGGCCCAAGAAAAGAAGGTCTGTCACTGTTTCCACTGTTTCCTCATCTATTTGCCTTGAAGTGATGGGACCGGATGCCATGATCTTAGTTTTGTGAGTGTTTAGTTTAAGCCATCTTTTGCACTCTCCTCTCTCACCCTCATCAAGAGGCTCTTAGTTCCTCTTTGGTTTCTGCCTTTAGGGTGGCATCATCTTCTTATCTGAGATGGAAGTCTTGGTTCCAGCTGGTGATTCATCCAGCCTGGCATTTCCCATGATATGCTCTGTAGGCTTGCTTCAGTTCAGTTTAGTTCAGTTCAGTCGCTCAGTTGTGTCCGACTCTTTGCGACCCCCTGAAGCACAGCACACCAGGCCTCCCTGTCCATCACCAACTCCCGGAGTTCACGCAAACTCATGTCCATCGAGTTGGTGAGGCCATCCAGCCATCTCATTCTCTGTCGTCCCCTTCTCCTCCCGCCGCCAATCCCTCCCAGCATCAGGGTCTTTTCCAGTGAGTCAACTCGTCGCATGAGGTGGCCAAAGTATTGGAGTTTCAGCTTCACCATCAGTCCTTCCAATGAACACCCAGGGCTGATCTCCTTTAGAATGGACTGGTTGGATCTCCTTGCAGTCCAAGGGACTCTCAAGAGTCTTCTCCAGCACCACAGTTCAAAAGCATCAATTCTTCGGCGATCAGCTTTCTTCACAGTCCAACTCTCACATCCATACATGACCACGGGAAAAACCATAGCCTTGACTAGATGGACCTTTGTTGGCAAACTAATGTCTCTGCTTTTCAATATACTATCTAGGTTGGTCATAACTTTCCTTCCAAGGAGTGAGCGTCTTTTAATTTCATGGTTGCAATCAGCATCTTCAGTGATTTTGGAGCCCAAAAAAATAAAGTCTGATACTGTTTCCACTGTTTCTCCATCTATTTCCCATGAAGTGATGGGACCAGATGCCATGATCTTTGTTTTCTGAATGTTGAGCTTCAAGCCAACTTTTTCACTCTCCTCTTTCACTTTCATCAAGAGGCTTTTGAGTTCCTCTTCACTTTCTGCCATAAGGGTGGTGTCATCTGCATATCTGAGGTTATTGATATTTCTCCCGGCAATCTTGATTCCAGCTTGTGCTTCTTCCAGCCCAGTGTTCCTCATGATGTACTCTGCATAGAAGTTAAATAATCAGGATGACAATATACAGCCTTGACATACTCCTTTTCCTGTTTCGAACCAGTCTGTTGTTCCATGTCCAGTTCTAACTGTTGCTTCCTGACCTGCATACAGGTTTCTCAAGAGGCAGGTCAGGTGGTCTGGGATTCCCATCTCTTGAAGAATTTTCCACAGTTTATTGTGATCCAAACAGTCAAAGGCTTTGGCATAGTCCATGAAGCAGAAATAGATGTTTTCCTGGAACTCTCTTGCTTTCTCCATGATCCAGCGGATGTTGGCAATTTGATCTCTGGTGCCTCTGCCTTTTCTAAAACCTGCTTGAACATCTGGAAGTTCACGGTTCACATACTGCTGAAGCCTGGCTTAGAGAATTTTGAGCATGACTTTACTAGCGTGTGAGATGAGTGCAACTGTGCAGTAGTTTGAGCATTCTTTGGCATTGCCTTGCTTTGGGATTGGAATGAAGACTGACCTTTTCCAGTCCTGTGGCCACCGCTGAGTTTTCCAAATTTGCTGGCATATTGAGTGCAGCACTTTCACAGCATCATCTTTCAGGATGTGAAGTAGCTCAACTGGAATTCCATCACCTCCACTAGCTTTGTTCGTAGTGATGCTTTCTAAAGGCCACTTGACTTCACATTCCAGGATGTCTGACTCTAGGTGAGTGATCACACCATCATGATTATCTGGGTCATGAAGATCTATTTTGTACAGTTCTTCTGTGTATTCCTGTCACCTCTTCTGAATCTCTTCTGCTTCTGTTAGGTCCATGCCACTTCTGTCCTTTATCGAGCCCGTCTTGTAGTAGCAGGCTTGCTTGAGTGAGTGACGCTGACTCTTTGCGACCCCAGGGACAAGAGTACTGGAGTGGGTTGCCATTTCCTTCTCCAGACAGTAGCCTTGCTTACTGCCTGCTAAAAACAGCAGCTTTTGGAACTTCTGGTTCCTCTCCCAAAACACATCCTGCTTTGTGTTCAAGGATCCGTGTGTGCTTAACCCACAACAGCCCCCTGCTGTGCTGTGACCACTAAAGCTATTTATCTCTGACCCATGAAAAAAATAATAATTTAACTTATTAGTTTATATACAGGGTGAAATACAGATCAAACAAACTATAACACATACAGAAGAGTACACCAATTGTAAGTATAGATTATCAAAAAGTATACACACCTGTGGTTACCATTTTCCGGACTTATAAAATAGATTCGTTTGGGGTGGTTTTGGACTTTGTATACATGGAATCAAACCTTTATCTCAGAGGGAGACACTACTGAACTATATACTTAAAAATAGTAAAGATGCTAAAATTTATGCATTTTTTTTACCATAATGAAAATGGTTTCTAAGTTAAAGAAAAAGTCAATTCTGTGGCTCACCTGGATCGCTTGTACAACATTGTCAATATAATTAACAGTATTACACTTAAAATTAAGAGGATAAATTTATAAGTGTTTTTACCACAGCTTTTTAAAAAGTGAAAAAAGATGCTCCTGTTTTTTTGTGATTTTTTTTCTCAACACTGACATTCCAAGCTCTCTGCTGCACTGTGTTCTTTAAAATTATAAAGTAATGCTTTTTAATTAATTTTGATAGAAAGTTTCATAGTTTGTAAATGTGTTTGTGATTAAAACCTTTGCATAAATTAAATTCTGACCATATCCAATAGAAATGGGTAAACATGAAGATACAAATATGTTTCTCATTACTTTAGAGAATAAGATTATATAATAATTTTTATAAAATAGTCACTGATTTTATTACTTTCAGGGACTTAATGTCTGTAAAATATGTAGCCTATGATAAATTCAATTTCTAAAAATATTGTTAGCTTTTATAAACAATTTTTCTCTTATGAAATTTAAATGTACTTTTGAGTTGGTCTTTTCATCCCACATCTCTTTAAAAATCTAAGGAAACTTTAATTGATGCCTCTTTCTTTTTTTCTCTGCAGGTTTTCCTATAGTATATACATACATCAAAATAAGCATTCTTTTGAATTTTTTATTTAGAAAAAAATGTAGCATCTAAGTATTTAAAGGGTATTCCAGGAGCTAACCTCTTTCAACACCTGATCGTCCATTCTTATCTTTATATCAAAGGCAGCTTTCAGGGGCATAACAGGCCACGAAATTGAAAAGTAGGTTGTTTGGCATGAAAGCAGGGAGAAAGAATGTAATTTCTTTGTCCTGGTGGCAGATGGTGGGTTGTGGATTGGGAGGATACCAGGGATTTATGATCTCACTCTTCATATGATTTTTCTGTGTAAATATGTGTGTCAGCTTTAGGACTTAAAATTAATTGGTGAATTTACCTTTCCAGCTTCCTCCTTGAACATTAAAAAATGGCACTATTGAGCCCTCATACAAAAGAGAAAACACAGTGAATAGTAAAATCTTGGTTGAAAGTAACCAAGGCAATCATGAGAAGCTTTAAATACGAGGGACGCTTGCTCTATGAAATAGTGACTGATACCTTAAAGCAAGGGTCAGCGTGCTTTCCCTGTGAAGGGCCAGGTGTGAGATGTTTAGGTGTTGAGGGCTGTCCAGTGTCTGGCCACCCTTAGCTCCACCGTCAGAGATTGAAGCATCTGTAGACAGCATGTGAAGGAATGAGTGTGGTGTTTTTCCAGTGAAACTTTACTTACAAAAGCAGGTATGGGGCTGATTTTGGCCTCTTCAGGCCATAGTTTGCAGGCACGTGCCTTAGAATTTCAGTTATATCACCAAAATTACCACCTTAAAAGTAAAAATCCAGTCAGTTCAGCTCTCTCCTCCACAGTGTAATAAAGCGGATTATCTCCAGAGTGCCTTCTGGAAGCCAGCGTTCTGAAGGTCTGTGAAACCTGACTCTCCATCTGTCTTAGCAGGCCACACAATGTCTAGCAAGATTATAGCTGCCGCCCCTTGAACCGGCAAGTTAAAAAGTACTGTGAAAGGCACTCTTTTATTTCAGAGAACTGTTTTTACGACCATTAGAGAGTTATGTTGTCAGAGATCATCTGCAAAGGAGAAATGCCAAAGGCCCCGGTACCCTGCAATGCTGGCAGAGCGTGGTTATTAAGGAACCTCATCTGAAAAGATGCATATCATGCGTTAATCTAAACTGGGAAAACTACACTCTCAGCGCTGCCTCTGGCTCAGCTGAACTGCACAGGGAGCAAGTTCTTCTGCAGGTGCTGCTTTAGAAAGAGGAGCGTGGTATCAGAAAGGCCAGTGTGTCCTTGGAGTCGTTTTCAGCGTTTCAGTGTTGCGTGTTTCCCATCTTCCCTCACAGACTGACCCATGTCCAGTTTATTACTGAGTCTTTCAGGTCTAGTGCTGTAGTCTGTGTGTGTGTGTGACAGTTTTTGGAAGAAGCCCTCTTCACCTTGATTAACAGCCCGCGCATTCTCCGGCCTAACCTCCCTCTCTGTGAAAGCCGCCGTTCCTGCGTGTGCCCTGCATGAAGTCAGTGTCGGCAGCTTCAGCGTCTGCGTCAGTCCTTTTCTTCAGGAACGCGTTTTAACTTACCTCCTATTATACAAAATCTATTCTGTGTCTCACAGAGCACAGATTAAGTCAGCACTCATTGTTAATGATTGTCATATAAATTTGTACCCGCATGAGTTTTGATGGGCTGGCCCACAGCCAGAGTCTAATTAAAGAGAAGAAAAGATGAAAAGTTTATTTTTTAATAACAACTCTGAACAATGACATAAATGGGTCCTCTATAATAGCTCTCTATAATTTAATACTTGCTTTGATTATGAGCCTATTTTAAATGTGTATGTGAACACAACTAAACCAAACTTCTCTGGAGTAAATTGATGTCCTAAAAAACAAGGGTAATGAATTATGCATTTTATATATCACTAGGGACTGGTATCTCTTAATTTAATAACGTTTAAATTTATTTGAAGATAAATTAAGATCTCTACATGATTCAGTGACAGAAAGTCATTAGTGGAATAGCCTTGATGATCCCTTTCCCTAAAGACAAATTGATAAATTAGTATTCTTGTTTACATAATAATCTCTATGAGTTTGTTTAATATGATCAGCTCCTCAGAGTCCCATTAATACTGAAAGAACAGGTAGGATCAGATTTTCATAGCACAGAGTAAGAAACCTTTGCGAAAGAGTTGTTATGAATAAAACAGTCTTCTATTCTCATACTAAATGTTGGCTGTAAACAAAGCACTTCTATTTTTTTCTTCTTGTTCTAGACATTTAATATATCAATAAATAGTATCCTTTTAATTCTCAGTATCTTCTAATACAGTTATTATTTTATCCATAAAGAATCTTTGAATGGCTAGTATTGGAGACAGATCAAACAAAAATTATAGAGCTTTTATTTGTTCACTCAATTCAAAAATCTAGAAGAAAGGCATTCTTGAGGCAGCATTTGATCCAGTGGTTCAAAGATGCCACCAAAACCTATTCTCTTTCCCTCACTCTTCCTGCTGTCCATGGTGACAGCTTCATCCCAAGGCTGCCAGCCTGTGCGGTACCACATGCTGTCCTGTACACTTCCACTTGCAGAGAAGCTCCTTTCCTGGTACTTGTCTTAAAAAGTTTCTTTCATTCATCCTTTAAAAGTTATCTCCTGTATCTCAGTGGCCTGAATTAAACAGTGTACCTACCCCTGAGTCTGGCTTCCCTGGTGGCTCAGATGGTAAAGAATCTGCCTCCTGTGTGGGAGACCTGGGTTTAATCCCTGGGTCGGGAAGATCCCCTGGAGAAGGGCATGGTAACCCACTCCGGTATTCTTGCCTGGAGAATTCCATGGACAGAGGAGCCTGACCACCTACGTTCCTTGAGGTCCCAGAGTTGGACATGACGGAGCAACCAAGCGCACATGCCTGAATCAGCCACTTGGCAACAGGACTCCATTGATACTGGGTTAAACAAATCTAGGGTTGCCTTAAGTGCCAAGATGAGATACATGCTCTCCACAATGGGAGGGAGGCAGTGAGGTGAGTGAGGAAAAACTGTTGTGTGATAGGGGGTCCTTGTTGCAACTGTTGCTGGCTTTATATGCAAAATAACCGCAGCAACATAGCTGCTGCTGCTGCTGCTGAGTCACTTCAGTCGTGTCCGACTCTGTGTGACCCCATAGACGGAAGCCCACCAGGCTCCCCCGTCCCTGGGATTCTCCAGGCAAGAACACCGGAGTGGGCTGCCATTTCCTTCTCCAATGTGTGAAAGTGAAAAGTGAAAGTGAAGTCGCTCAGTCGTGTCCGACCCTTAGCGATCCCACGGACTGCAGCCTACCAGGCTCCTCCATCCATGGGATTTTCTAGGCAAGAGTACCGGAGTGGCTTGCCATTGCCTAAGTTATGCTAACGTTTACTGTGTGTACCATGTGCTCGGCAGACATTTGCCTTGTGGTTTAGATACATTTTAGTACTCAAAACCACCTTGAGAAATAAAAGGAATTAATCCTTATGTTTGATTTAGGTCATATCTGAATGGTCTAGTGGTTTTCCCTACTTTCTTCAATTTAAGTCTGAATTTGGCAATAAGGAGTTCATGATCTGAGCCACAGTCAGCTCCTGGTCTTGTTTTTGCTAACTGTATACAGCTTCTCCATCTTTGGCTGCAAGGAATATAATCAGTCTGATTTCGGTGTTGACCATCTGGTGATGTCCATGTGTAGAGTCTTGTCTTGTGTTGTTGGAAGAGGGTGTTTGCTTTGGCCACCTCATGCGACGAGTTGACTCACTGAAAAAGACTCTGATGCTGGGAAAGGTTGGGGGCGGGAGGAGAAGGGGACGACATAGAATGAGATGGCTGGATGGCATCACCGACTCTGTGGACATGAGTTTGAGTGTACTCCGGGAGTTGGTGATGGACAGGGAGGCCTGGCGTGCTGTGATTCATGAGGTCGCGGAGAGTCGAACACGACTGAGCGACTGAACTGAACTGAACTGAATCCTTATGTTGTAAGGAAGGTTAGAGAGATTGAACAGTTTACCCCAGATTGCAAAGCTAATCAGACCTAGGTTGGTATGGCCTAACTATCCATGCTCTTTTCACCGTGTGATGTGTATCATTAGAATTGTCCTAGAAATTCATCACTGAAGAAATCTAGAAGATAATCCATTCTGTCTTGGCTTAGTATGCGGTATATCCATACAGAAATAAGCCTTGGTAAGACAGAGTTACAAAAGAGGAGTTATTATCTCGTTTTACACGTTTTTGAGCATCACCATCTTACTGCAGTGTCAGGTGGGCTACTCTAGGCTACATTCATGTATACATAAGCAAGCATGTACACATATGTGCTGCATGTATGATTATTGGATAGATCACACATTCTAAGAGGTTCTTTAAAGTGGCACAGTGAAAATGACAAAAGATTCTCCAGGCAAGAATACTGAAGGGGGTTGCCATGCATTCCTCCAAGGGATCTTCCCAACCCAGGGATCCAACCTGCGTCTCTTATGCTCCTGCACTGGCAGGCATGTTCTTTACCACTGGCACCACCTGAGAAGCCTCTGTTGGTCTACAGTCTTACCTATTACGAATTGTTCCTTTGCAAATTATTGTTTAAAATGATGCAGTTTGTAAGGCAGTGGTGTTACGGAAGCATCTTATCAAGGTGAACTCAGAGTCTTAAATGTACTAAGTTTTATTTTGGAATCTAAAGAATTTTATGGCCTCTGTCAGGTGCCATTCATAAGAGATTCAATGTTATCCTTTTCTAAACATTAATTTTTAGCAAGTACTTGAACAGCATAGTTCCCACCATTGGAGAGGAGCTAAGGAAGAAATGACTAAAATTAATAAAAAATTTCATATGTAGATAGTCTTCATGGGTAACTTATAAGCTACATGGAGGAGATTGTTTTTTACATTATTTACTCATTCATCCAAGAATGCTTATTGAAGTGTTATGACATGATAGACATCCTGTGCTGTTTGCTGAAATTAGCCTACTGACTAGAGAGGTGCATTTCTCTTCACTGGGTTTACAGGCTGGGCTGAGAGTTAAGGAGGATTAGGTGAAAGTCTAAATTTAAAAAGAGCAGGAGGCAGAAGGAAAAGTGCTGAATGTGAGCTAATTTTGGAAAGAAGAAATATTAGGATTCCACAGAACACTGAGGTTATGTCATATGCTGCTTTAATCAAATTCCAGGAAAGATTTCTTTCATTTGAAAGTTATTCCATAGCTTAAACAAAAGGCTGTGTGGTTTCAAAATTAGAAGGGTGCACTTCTTCCAAAGTAGGCCAGTGTATCAATAAATGTGTCTAACAGTATATGAGAATATTGGCCCAGGAAGTAACTTAAACTAAACATTGATTTCAAGTCCATTTTAACAGACATTTTTTGCCTATTAAAGTTGAAAAATTAGTGGCAAATTTTGCTGTTTACTGTTGCATTTAGGTTTGTTTGTTTGTTTTTTAAAGAAAACTAAGTCAAGCTTGATAGAAGCTATTTCAGTAATGTTCTTAGTAATAAGTTTGATATTCTTTTTGGAAGAACAGAAAAAAGTAAATAATCTGACACCATTAAGATTACTTTTGAAGCATATAGCTTATTGATTTTGTAAATAGTCCACCTAAATTTGTGTAATGCTTGATTTATGAATAGGGGAAATAGATTAGAAAAAGAACTTTCTAAGGAGAGTTAGGCCGGTGTTTGTTTTCTTGAGACTCTCATTAAAGAAAAAGCCATTTAATCTTCACCTCTAGAGTTGTTCTATTTAAGGAGGCTAGCTCCCTGGTGAAGAGTATCAAAAACATCAGGAAATGACAATTAAAATGCGAATCCCTCTTGCAGAACTCTGGCTTCATGTCTGAGGTTCTAATAGAAAAAGTAGGAACGACTGTTTTCAGAGAACGTTTATTCAGTGCATTTTGACTGGTTTTGTTTTACTTTGTTTACTCATGCAATGCGTTATAATGTACATCAGCAAGGAAAATCAAGCTTTAACCTTTAACGCCATGGTGTTAGTGACTGTGGTCTGAGGCTGCCCTGCTTAGTCTGGTAGTTACTGGCCGTATGTAGCTCCTGAGCTCTTGACTTTTGACATGTGTGCTTCTAAAAGATGAACTTTGAGTTTCACTCAATTTTACATGATTTAAATTTAAAAATTTCATTTCCAGTACTATGATTCAGTTATTGGAAAAATTTAAGTATAATATTTTTGGAACAACCTAGCTATGTGAATCTATGTTTTTTAACCATGAATTTGATGAAATCTAAATACAGACCAAATATTTCTGATGGAAATTTGCATCTAAATTGAGATGTCCCATATATGTAAAATACACAAGATGTTTTTTAAAGAGTTAAAATGATAAAATGTTAAATATTTTCACCATAATTTTATAATAGTGCATGTTGATTTAATAATATTTTATATATAATGGAGCTAAATAAAAAATGTATTACTTCAGTCACTTTCACCTTTTCATTGTTTTTACTTTGTAAAATGTGGCTACCAGTATATTTGAAATTACTAAGTGGCTTGCATTACACTTCTTTTGGAACATGCTGGTTTGAGGAGTTTCTCTCAGATATCACTGGAATCCATTTGATGCATGAAAATGCAGTCTGGCTCAGCAGCTAAATCTTATCAAACTCAGAGCCTTTTTTCTCTTTCTGACTCTGTTTATCATGGTGTTCAGTTCAGTCGCTCAGTCGTGTCCAACTCTTTGCGACCCCATGAATCGCAGCACGCCAGGCCTCCCTGTCCATCACCAACTCCCAGAGTTCACTCAAACTCATGTCCATCAAGTCGGTGATGCCATCCAGCCATCTCATTCTCTGTCGTCCCCTTCTCCTCCCGCCCCCAATCCCTCCCAGCATCAGAGTCTTTTCCAGTGAGTCAACTCTTCACATAAGGTGGCCAAAGTATTGGAGTTTCAGCTTTAGCTTTAGTCCTTCCAATGAACACCCAGGGCTGATCTCCTTTAGAATGGACTGGTTGGATCTCCTTGCAGTCCAAGGGACCCTCAAGAGTCTTCTCCAACATCATGGTGTCAATAATCTCAATATTTTAAGCAATCACTGAATCTGGTAACTAATTCAATATCATTTACTTTTTTATTTAACTCATAATAATTATTACATTTTTTCTGGTATTAGAGACAAAAAGATATCTTAGAAAATTTTAGCCAGGCAGACTGGTGGAGAAATTATGACCGAGGAAAAAGTATGACTGAATATTATTATGTGTTGAGTGTGAAGCCCTTAAAGTACTTAAACTGCATCTAAGAAAATTCACAGTGTCTGCTTTCTAATCAGATGTGTTCTTTCCATATTTTCTTTTCTCCTATTCTTAACTGAGCAGAAAGTATGGTTACATGTGTAATGCTTTTTGTTCTGGAAGGTGTATCTAATAGGTGATAAATATAACTTCCATCATGATCTTCTCTTGTTGTCGATTCTTCTAGGAGGTGATTTCCTCACGTTTCTGAGAAAGAGGAAGGATGATATAAAACTCAAACAATTAGTGAAATTTTCATTAGATGTTGCTTCTGGTATGTCCTATCTCGAGAGTAAAAACTGTATACACAGGTAAGGAGAATATTTTTTAAACATTTTCCAGTTCTATTAATATGATGTTAGAAAACTGATGTATTTGCTATCATAAAGCAATGAATTTTCTTTCACAACATGTATTTCTTGTTGGTTTTCATATTGTGTGTGAAAGCATTCTTTAACGTTTTATAGAAACACTTGTTTTCTGTCTTCCTGAGGTAACTCCTTATTAGACAATTATTTACTAATTAAAAATTTATTATAATCATGAATAGCATAGTGATAAGATGTGCCTCAAGCTAATCATATAAGCAGCTATAATCTTATAACTGAATAGTATTGTTCATATGTTCTTCCCTCTTTTTAAAGAAATTATTTACACAGTTATGGAAAATCTTCATAGTAAAATAATTCATGACTATATGTGGCCACGGGTAAAAAGATTTTAGCACACTAGTTATTTGAAAGGAGATTTTACAAAAACTTGCTGTAATTATATTAAGACCAGCAACTTGGTCTTAATGCTTTATAGATTGTGGTTTTAGTTGCTTATAGCTGAAAGTATTTTTTTTTTTGCTAAATGTGAATAAAAATTGAGATCTCTTGCAGGATTCATGTCAGAGCCTAAACATGGCTGTGTATATAAATGAAATAAGGTTTAAGCTTTGATGCAGTTTTTATCTGCTGGAAGCAGCACATGGTCCTGTTTAGTGTGGGGAGGGTTCGTGTCAGATGCAACCGTTGTGCACCTTAAGCTGGCTCGTTACTGAGATGTGTTTCCCTCCTCTGTTTCGCTTGTAGCCTTTGACCCAATATTCTGGTGAGGTTGTGCAACGTAGAATTGCAGCAGAACAAGGCTGTATTCACCTGAAATATACATTTATTTGATCTCAATGAACATTTTTTACTTAATGCCCACCCCAGTTTTGCTTAGTATTCAGTTTTATTCTGAAACTAAAATTATAGCTTATGTTTCATACATGGTTCAGCAATCACATGTGTTTTAAAATGCATTTCAATAGGGATATTCAGTTCAGTTCAGTCACTCAGTCGTGTCCGACTCTTTGCGACCCCATGGACGGCAGCGTGCCAGGCCTCCCTGTCCATCACCAACTCCCGGAATTTACTCAAACTCATGTCCATTGAGTCGGTGATGCCATCCAGCCATCTCATAGGGATATTATATTTCTGGAAATTAAGACAACGAAAACTAAGCCACCATCATATTCCTGTTTTACTTTCTATGAAGAGTGACAGTGTTTACTTTCGATAAATGTAGATTGAATCACAACATGATAGATATTTGAAAAGACTTTGAAGAGTTGGTTTTGGACAGGAATTGTGTGGCCATTCTGTTACTCTGTGGTGAACGTGACGGGAGACGACTGCCTTCCGTTCAGAGCACGCCTGTCATTTGATTGCGCGGGCATTACAGTTACTTTGGGCGTCAGATGCTCTACTGCAGTCTTTCATCCTCTCTCAGATTTTAAAAACTGCTAGACTGCCAACGACGTTAGACCATAATGGACACCCGTTCTTGAAACTGTCGTATTGTCAGTTACCAGTGACACTCTTTAGTTGCTGGTGTGTTGTGGTTGAGGGAATGGCTGATTCAATTTCTTGCTGCTTTTTCGTGATGGCTTTTCTTGCAGATGGATGACGGTATTTTTTTAAAGTGCTTCTGTCATCAGAATTGAAATCATTTTAAATTGCTGATGGCAGATAACTTTTAAAAATTTATCCCGCTTACAAAATCACAACATTGTCTGCTATAATTTTTATTTTCTCCTTTTGCTTAAAAATGTTCATGCATTTACAAATTTTTGAAAGTCAGCCCACGCTTGAACACCTAGCTTAGAAGACTGTACCTAGTCCTGTGCAGCTTGCCTGTGAGGAAGGCTCCTGACTGCACATCTTGAGTGATGGTCCTGAGAGCAGGTTTGACAAATAGGCCTCAGCAATTGGTCGCAGCTGTCCGTGTGGCGCGTTGAGGATTCCAGGGTCAGTGACGGAGCCCCGTGATTGATGAGTCACATCTGTTAGGGTGCTCACCAGCATTAACACAAAACCCCATATTTGTCATCTCTCACATAGAATGTCTTTGTCTTTAGATTCATAAATACATTTTGGATATGATATTTTACTAGCTGTATTATAGCAACATGTAATATTTTCTATACTCACTTTCACTGATAACCTTCTAAACTATCTACTGTTCTTTTCTTGTTAATCATGATTACTAGATGAATTTTATAATATCTCTAGCCAGTGGTCTTTTGTTCCTCTTCACACTTATGTCAATGATCTTTTGGATGAATTCAGTTTTTTTTTTTTTCATTTTAGTATCTCACCAATACATGACGCTATATTGAGAAAGTAACTCATTCTTTCTGCTGAATTTTTCATGGAAGTGACTTGTGCTATGGAACCGTGTTCCTCTATGTCTAATTCTATGATAGTCATAATTGCTTTGGAGTTTTAACTGATTTACTCAAGGCATGCATTTTTTTCTCCTAAGAAATAAAAAGTATATATATTTATGTAATACAGCATGAATATATAAATACAACAAATATAGTATATACTACAGTGAAGAGTATTTTTCCTCATTGGAGAAATTTTAGTGAGGTATTTCAAAATTCAGTTGAAGTTTCTAAAATGTAATTGGCATCACCGACTCGATGGACATGAGTTTGAGTGAACTCCGGGAGTGATGGACAGGGAGGCCTGGCGTGCTGTGATTCATGGAGTCGCAAAGAGTCGGACACGACTGAGCAACTGAACTGAACTGAACTGAACTGAAAGTGTAATTGAAAGTTTCCTTTCTGTTTTTCAAGAAGTAAAGAAAGACACCAAGCTCCATTCTTGACATCCCCAAATATATATAATACATGTCCATGAATTCTAAAGTGTTTGTCCTACAAATCAAAGCAAAATATTAAATATGCTTTAAATTATACATGAAGCTATAAATTTATAACTGTTCACTGATTAGAGGTCACTGGAATTCAGAACCTGAAAATATTTTTAATTGTGTTTCCCCAAAATAATATCTTCACTTTGGTGGGGGATGCATTTATTTACTTTTTTTTTTTAATAAATGATTATCGATTTATTAAAAAGGTTGATACGGAGCTCCGCTACAGCAGCAACTGCGTCTTCCTCAAAGAGCACATTTATTTACTTTTAGTTTTGTTTTGATTACCATGAGAAAAGCAGAGCAGTGTTTCAATATAGATAAAAAAACTGTGACCTATAAAATGGAAACAAGTAATTGCATAAAGAAATGGCCTGCTATTGGAAAATGTTCTTGCAATTTCCATTTCACTTCCAGAAGTGTTCTCTTGATACACTAAGTTTCTAATTGAAACCATTTCTGTTTATAGTTAGAATGTTGGATATTTTGTGTTTCAGTTTAGGTGAAATTAACCCCATTTACTTTATAATTATTCAGTAAGCCAATGTGAATTTTTTTTCTCCCTTTTACTTCATACAGATGTTTGAAGTACACTGGCAAACTTTGAGAATGGATGTTACTTACAATGGCATTAGATTGCTAGGTGTCACTCTATAAAAAATATTAAACCTGATTATTCTGAGTGTTAAGTGGGTTGAGGGTTGACCTTATACTAGATTTAAATGGTAATGGCATTTATGGTTTTATTGCTGATGTGTTCTACTGCAAGATTTATTTTTATTTGGGTTTATTTTTAAAAACTAGTTTTGTGCTGGGTTCTTTGTAATAAAGGAGGATAAATTCTTGAATGCCATGTATTTGAGTAAAAGACCGTACTCTGTTGGGAGTGTTGGAAGCATTTCTTAATTTCATGATATTGTATGTCATTGTCAACACCAGAAAAGGTGTTTTGGGAGACATACTGTAGAATATGATTTCTTTTTCTATTTTAAATCTTCCTCTTCGTTTTTGATTACTCTACCACAATGATGTTTTTTTGTTATGAAGTAAGATTAACAACTCTACAAATTAAAGTATATAATAATGCAAATGTTTTATTGTTTAGTAAAGGTTTTCCTTGTCCATTGAGAACAGTGATGTTTCCGGTACTTCATAAACATGGACGGTAGCCTGTTCTGTACCAGGGTGATAACAGCATGAGAATCGTGGTCCCTGCCTTCGGATGGACGTGACAGAAAATAATGCAAAGAGACACTCAGTTTAGTGACAACATGTACAAAATACCATAGGAGTAACATCAAGAAGGTCTAATATGATGTGTCATTGTGGGAGCTATGGTGGGGAGTAATTGGAAAGTTTTGTGGAGGTTATTGTTGAGTGATACTTGACGGATGGGTTTATCACTGTATACAAGGGGAAAGAATATTCTCGCTGAAGGAAAGTTGAAAACAAACTTTTGTATTTCATGAGAAGGCATGATTTAATCCTGAAGTACAGAGAGTTCGATATTATCAAAATGGGACGTCCAGGGAGCGTTGGGCTGGGCCAGATAAACAGGGCCTTTCTTACCCAGGGCCGGGTGATGCCATTTAATTTGGCTAAACCTGGGAATGTCTAGCCTTGTGTTCAGATAATTTTAAGATGGTTAAAAGTCTACGTGTTTTGACTGAAAAAGGACAGTAATTTCAAAGGAATTTACAAAACCTTGAAAAACGTAAAATCTTGTGAAAAGGTGTGGTTATGAGACCAAATTTATTTTTAAGTTTCAGTGGAAAAACAAAATAAGGAAAGCTAAGATTGACTGCAAGGACTGATGCTAAAGCTGAAACTGCAATACTTTGGCCACCTCATGCAACGAGTTGACTCACTGGAAAAGACTCTGATGCTGGGAAAGATTGGGGGCAGGAGGAGAAGGGGATGACAGAGAATGAGGTGGCTGGATGGCATCACCGACTCTATGGACATGAGTTTGCGTGAACTCTGGGAGTTGGTGATGGACAGGGAGGCCTGGCATGCTGTGATTCATGGGGTCGCAAAGAGTCGGACACGACTGAGCGAGTGAACTGAACTGAACTGAAGATTTCCAGAAAGGAATATATTACATTTCTCTTAAATATGTTCTGGAAGAAGAATATTTCATCTAATGATTTCTGATAAAGATATAAGCATCTGAATGCAGAGTTCCAAAGAATAACAAGGAGAGATAAAAAAAGCCTCCCTCAGCGATCAATGCAAAGAAATACCGGAAAACAACAGAATAGGAAAGACAAGAGATCTCTTCAAGAAAATTAGAGATATCAAGGGAACATTTCATGCAAAGATGGGCTCGATAAAGTACAGAAATAGTATGGACCTAACAGAAGCAGAAGAGACTCAGAAGAGGTGGCAAGAATACACAGAAGAACTGTACAAAAAAGATCTTCACAACCAAGATAATCATGATGGCGTGATCACTCACCTACAGCCAGACATCTTGGAATGTGAAGTCAAGTGGGCCTTAGAAAGCATCACTACGAACAAAGCTAGTGGAGGTGATGGAATTCCAGTTGAGCTATTTCAAATCCTGAAAGATGATGCTGTGAAAGTGCTGCACTCACTATGCCAGCAAATTTGGAAAACTCAGCAGTGGCCACAGGACTGGAAAAGGTCAGTCTTCATTCCAATCCCAAAGGAAGGCAATGCCAAAGAATGCTCAAACTACTGCACAATTGCACTCATCTCACATGCTGGTAAAGTCATGCTCAAAATTCTCCAAGCCAGGCTTCAGCAGTATGTGAACCGTGAACTTCCAGATGTTCAAGCTGGTTTTAGAAAAGGCAGAGGCACCAGAGATCAAATTGCCAACATCCGCTGGATCATGGAGAAAGCAAGAGAGTTCCAGAAAAACATCTATTTCTGCTTCATGGACTATGCCAAAGCCTTTGACTGTTTGGATCACAATAAACTGTGGAAAATTCTTCAAGAGATGGGACTACCAGACCACCTGACCTGCCTCTTGAGAAACCTCTATGCAGGTCAGGAAGCAACAGTTGGAACTGGACATGGAACAACAGACTGGTTCCAAATAGGAAAAGGAGTACATCAAGGCTGTATATTGTCACCCTGCTTATTTAACTTATATGCAGAGTACATCATGAGGAACGCTGGGCTGGAAGAAGCACAAGCTGGAATCAAGATTGCTGGGAGAAATATCAATAACCTCAGATACGCAGATGACATCACCCTTATGGCAGAAAGTGAAGAGGAACTCAAAAGCCTCTTGATGAAAGTGAAAGAGGAGAGTGAAAAAGTTGGCTTGAAGCTCAAGATTCAGAAAACAAAGATCATGGCATCTGGTCCCATCACTTCATGGGAAATAGATGGGGAAACAGTGGAAACAGTGTCAGACTTTATTTTTTTGGCTCCAAAATCACTGCAGATGCTGAGTGCAGCCATGAAATTAAAAGACACTTACTCCTTGGAAGGAAAGTTATGACCAACCTAGATAGTATATTAAAAAGCAGAGACATTACTTTGCCAACGAAGGTCCGTCTAGTCAAGGATATGGTTTTTCCAGTGGTCACATATGTATGTGACAGTTGGACTGTGAAGAAAGCTGATCGCTGAAGAATTGATGCTTTTGAACTGTGGTGCTGGAGAAGACTCTTGAGAGTCCCTTGGACTGCAAGGAGATCCAACCAGTCCATTCTAGAGGAGATCAATCCTGGGTGTTCATTGGAAAGACTGATGCTAAAGCTGAAACTGCAATACTTTGGCCACCTCATGTGACAAGCTGACTCACTGGAAAAGAGTCTGATGCTGGGAGGGATTGGGGGCGGGAGGAGACGGGGACGACAGAGAATGAGATGGCTGGATGGCATCACCGACTCGATGGACATGAGTTTGAGTGAACTCCGGGAGTTGGTGATGGACAGGGAGGCCTGGCGTGCTGTGATTCATGGGGTCGCAAAGACTCGGACACGACTGAGCGACTGAACTGAACTGAACTGAACTGAGGCTTGTATACTTTTTAAGATAAATGTAAGATGTCACTTCTTATTTTTGGTTTTTGTGATTTCATGTTTTATGAAGATTTGGTATGGTAGTGATCATTTATGTTTTTCCCTTTCTTGAGAGTTTTTGTTTTTTTAAATCCAACTGATTACCTGAAATGGTTCTTTCTGAGGTTTTAATGCACTGGAAAAGCATTCTTGTGTATAATGCATCTCCATGTTTTCTTTACTCTCTTCTGTGTCTCATGATCTGCCATGTATTTAATAGGAACAGTCTTAAGATCACTTTACAGATTAAGGAATTGAGGCTCAGAAAGATTAAACAAATGTGTGACTTCATCCTGACTCTTTGCTATTCCAGTGTTCTGTCTCAGTCAGCTATTCACAATCCTAACAGCTGACATTTATTGATTACTGAATTCTAGGTATTATGCTAATCAAGTGCTTTAGATGCAATATGTAGAACATAAACTTCAGGAGGGCAGTAATTTTCAGTTATATTATTTGCTCTTGGGTTCCAAAAGGCTAGAACAGTGCTTGGCACTTAAAGGAGAATGAGTGAGTCCTCAAGGCAACAGTAGGTACTGTGTTGGGCCCGTTGTAACATGAGAACTGTGGTTAGGAAGGTTGAGTATCTTGCCTGAGATCATATGAGAAGAACATGGTGGATCCAGGATGTGGACCCTGGGAGTCGGGTTTGAGAGCCCCAGCTCTGAATCCACCCTGGACTTGCCTACTCTGCACAACCCATGGGTCTTCTGACCAATCAGGAAATTCAGGGCAGAAGGTGGTGTTTGCTGTGATGGCTCAGCGTATGATCAACATCTGGTTTCTTTATGATCACGAGTAAAAACAGAAGAGGATGCTGAAGCCTGTGAAACATAATTTTAGAAAGACATAACAAGATTTTTCTGTTGTTTTTTAATGAACAGTTCCTGGAATGCAGCAGTATTTTGTTATTGCTTCTCCATTTAATTAGAGCTTGAAATTTTGTTTTTTTCATTTTTATACACTACTGTTTAGATACCCTCTTCTGCTTTATCTGTTAATTAAAAACACAAGATTAGCATAGAAATGTGATAATCTCAGTTGACTAAGCATTTATGACTGATTTTCTTGTTCTAACATCTGATTACAATTTTGAATATATTAAGCTGTACTTTTATTTTTAGCTTCTAAACTATTTTGCTGCAGTACAAAAAAGAATGCTCAGTAATTTTAAATGTCTCAAAAATATATAGTCCTCTCTACTTTAACTTTTTTTTTAATCTAGTGTGGCTTGGTATTCACAGGAACACCTTTCTAAAGATTACTTATCCTGCTACTTTATTCAGTGTCAGAATTTCCTATTGCTAGTTTCACTCATTTTCATTAAAGGATTTTTTTAACCTTAAGTCACATGTATGTTTCCAGGAAAGAAAAAGACGTTCTCTTATACTGGAATCAATTAACAAATTGGCTTGAGTTAATGTACCAGGGTATCCATCTGCCTTCTGGAAAAACAGAAATGGAGGATTGGGGATAGCAGGTCACAGGAAAAATGAGTTTTGATTTATGGTTACTAGCACCCCACTTCAGTACTCTTGCCTGGAAAATCCCATGGGTAGAGGAGCCTGGTGGGCTGCAGTCCATGGGGTCGCTAAGAGTCAGACACGACTGAGCGACTTCACTTTCCCTTTTCACTTTCATGCATTGGAGAAGGAAATGGCAACCCACTCCAGTGTTCTTGCCTGGAGAATCCCAGGGATGGGGGAGCCTGGTGGGCTGCCGTCTATGGGGTCACACAGAATCAGGCACGACTGAAGTGACTTAGCAGCAGCAGCAGCAGTAGGAAAGATGTACCATATGTAGGATACTAGTCAGGAATTCTGCTCAATCCAATAAACAGAATAAAAGTCCTTGAGAGGAAGCAGAGGAGTACGTGAGTGGTTTCCTGGTTTAGTGAGGGCTAGCCTTGTCTTGAGTGAACTCTGGGAGTTGGTGATGGACAGGGAGGCCTGGTGTGCTGTGATTCATGGGGTCGCAAAGAATCGGACATGACTGAGCGACTGAACTGAACTGAACTGAGCCTTGTCTTGTTGGAGAAGGCAATAGCACCCCACTCCAGTACTCTTGCCTGGAAAATCCCATGGGTGGAGGAGCCTGGTGGGCTGCAGTCCATCGGGTGGTCGTGAAGAGTCGGATACGACTGAGCGACTTCACTTTCCCTTTTCACTTTCATGCATTGGAGAAGGAAATGGCAACCCACTCCAGTGTTCTTGCCTGGAGAATCCCAGGGATGGGGGAGCCTGGTGGGCTGCCATCTATGGGGTCGCACAGAGTCAGACACGACTGAAGCGACTTAGGGTCAGCAGCAGCAGCAGTCTTGTCTTGTGTTACATAGAAATGGTAGAAGAAAATTGGCCTATACCTCATTCTCTATTATTTCTGATTTTTATTCACTTAATTGCATTAAGTACATTCCTGGTTCAGAATGTCTAAAGTGATCTTTTACTTTCAGTTCAGTTGAGTTGCTTAGTCATGTCCAGCTCTTTGTGACCCCGTGGACTGCAGCACGCCAGGCCTCCCTGTCCATCACCAGCTCCCGGAGTTCACTCAAACTCACATCCATCAAGTCTGTGATGCCATCCAACCATCTCATCCTGTGTTGTCCCCTTCTCCTCCTGCCTTCATCTTTCCCAGCATCAGGGTCCTTTACTTTAAACAAATGCAAATAGGTAGGTCACCGTTTTCTCTGATGGCCTTTTTGACTATGAAGAACAGAAACTGCTGAAGTTAGGTTAAGCACTAGGAAGTGCATCCGAGGAAAATAGTTACCGCATGAAACTGAAGCGACAGGGAGTTCAGCCAGCTCTGGGCGTCACTGCACCTGGGACCTGGGGAGCAGTCCAGAGCCGAGCACGCTCCCTCTCTGCTCCTGCTCTCTGTTAACTCGGCCTTCCGTTGTTTCTTCGTGCTGTGTTGCTGCTGCTTTTCCCTCTTGCTCTGAAGACTGCATTCCTCCGTACCGTCCTCAGAGGTCATTCCGGTGACATCCAAGTTACCACCTTCCAAGCCCCACCTCTGCGGATAATGAATTAGTCTTTGAGGTCTGGTTTCAGATTCTTGGCAGTAAGAATTGACAGACCCAGCTTATATTAAGTGTTTGTGCTGTGCTTAGTCACTCAGTCATGTCCGACTCTTCCCAACCCCATGAACTGTAGCCCACCAGGCTCCTCTGTCCATGGAGAGTCTCCAGGCAAGAACCCTGGAGTGGGTTCTCATGCCCTCCTCCAGGGGATCTTCCCAACCCAGGGATCGAACCCAGGTCTCCCACATTGCAGGCGGATTCTTTACCGTCTGAGCCACCAGGGAAGCCTATATTTAATTTTTATCCATTTTTAATCAATAACATGGCTAGACAGAGAAAAGTAGGCAGGATGATGTTTACATAGATTTGCAGGAGCCAATTACTGTGTTGTTCTTTGTCCATGGAATTTTCCAGGCAAGAATTCTGGAGCTGGTAGCTGTTTCCTTCTCCTGGGGATCTTCCCAGCCCAGGAAGTGAACCTGGTTCTCCCACATTGCAGGTGGATTATTTACCGTCTGAGCCACTTAGGATGGTATAATACTCAGAGAATGGAGCCTGGACTAATCAGGCTTCCAAAAAGAATGGCTGCCATGCATTCATTGAGTGCTTCTTACCTGGCAAGCACATTCATTATCTCATTTAGTCCTCATACTTCTATGGCCATTTATCTCTACTTTAGAGGAGAAAAAATTGAGGCATCAAAGTATAATACGTATCTTGTCCAGTGTCGTACAACTGATGAGTGGAAGATCTGAGTCTAGATCAAGTGAATGACAAAGCCTAGGAAACTGAGCAGAACACTTCAACTATGTGTTAGCTGTAATTTCCTGTTTCTTCCCTTTTGTGACTATGATTAGCCATGTGGGCACCTCTCACGAGGAAACCATTTAATAAACGGTGATTTAGAGAAAGCCTGGCTGTAGGGATGAGAGACTCCTTTATAAGTCTTCGCTCTGTCTTTTCCTGGGATGGTTCATCCCCACACAGTTCCATGATGCAGGGCTGGTGGGCTCACTCCTTCCTGGCAGAAGGTCCATGTAGTCTCCTTGAGTTCTAGCTCACAACACATCCATACAACAGACAGGAATTTGGGTAACCATTGGTTGAATTAATGTTCTGAAATTAAACCTTGTTTACACTAGAGTAGCTAGCTTTTCCTAATTATTCTGGTCAAGTAGAAATTCTGACCTTTGAGGAATACATTAGAACACAGATGACATAGAAACAAGCTTAACCTTCTTGCTTGCTTTTTTGTTCTTGTTTTCGTGGTTTTTTGGGGTTTGTGTCCTATTCTCTGGCCTCCAAGGCAGGATCAGAGCAATCAACATACGGGACTGGAGAACTCAAGCCTGAGCCATGCATTGGGCATGACTCACTTCACTAATACTGAGAATTACTAGGGGCTTTGTCCAATTACTATCGTTAATTTTTTTAATTTGATAAAATACAGAAGCACAATGAGAGGCCCTTTTCATTCCCAGATTTCCTTTTCAAGTGTCGCTGTGCCAGTCTGATTGTCTCCTTCTGCATTGCCAACTAGTCTGCAAGCTTTCAGAGCCATTTAACAGCTTCAGCACAGTGCTTAAGACCACAGGTTTGCCACTGGGATGCTCGGAGTTCGAATCCTGGCTCTACAGCACATCAGCTGTGGGACTTTGGGCCCCTACCCTGCCCTCACCCTCGCATTCCCTGTAACCTTTGCCCTGCTTTGTTTTGCATCAGTCCTTCTATGGCCTGACAGTTACCTGTATCTACATATGCAGCAACACGTGTGTAAGTATATGAACAAGTGTCACAGGGGCACCATAGGCGTGTGTGTGTAAGTATATGAACAAGTGTCACAGGGGCACCATAGGCGTATGTGTGTAAGTATATGAACAAGTGTCACAGGGGCACCATAGGCGTATGTGTGTAAGTATATGAACAAGTGTCACAGGGGCACCACAGGCGTATGTGTGTAAGTATATGAACAAGTGTCACAGGGGCACCATAGGCGTGTGTGTGTAAGTATATGAACAAGTGTCACAGGGGCACCATAGGCGTATGTGTGTAAGTATATGAACAAGTGTCACAGGGGCACCATAGGCGTACGTGTGTAAGTATATGAACAAGTGTCACAGGGGCACCATAGGCGTATGTGTGTAAGTATATGAACAAGTGTCACAGGGGCACCATAGGCGTACGTGTGTAAGTATAGGAACAAGTATCACAGGGGCACCACAGGCGTATGTGTGTAAGTATATGAACAAGTGTCACGGGGCACCATAGGCGTACGTGTGTAAGTATATGAACAAGTGTCACAGGGGCACCATAGGCGTACGTGTGTAAGTATATGAACAAGTGTCACAGGGGCACCATAGGCGTACGTGTCTAAGTATATGAACAAGTGTCACAGGGGCACCATAGGCGTACGTGTGTAAGTATATGAACAAGTGTCACAGGGGCACCATAGGCGTACGTGTGTAAGTATAGGAACAAGTGTCACAGGGGCACCATAGGCGTACGTGTGTAAGTATAGGAACAAGTGTCACAGGGGCACCATAGGCGTACGTGTGTAAGTATATGAACAAGTGTCACAGGGGCACCATAGGCGTACGTGTCTAAGTATATGAACAAGTGTCACAGGGGCACCATAGGCGTACGTGTCTAAGTATATGAACAAGTGTCACGGGGCACCATAGGCGTATGTGTGTAAGTATATGAACAAGTGTCACAGGGGCACCATAGGCGTACGTGTGTAAGTATATGAACAAGTGTCACAGGGGCACCATAGGCGTACGTGTCTAAGTATATGAACAAGTGTCACAGGGGCACCATAGGCGTACGTGTCTAAGTATATGAACAAGTGTCACGGGGCACCATAGGCGTATGTGTGTAAGTATATGAACAAGTGTCACAGGGGCACCATAGGCGTATGTGTGTAAGTATATGAACAAGTGTCACAGGGGCACCATAGGCGTACGTGTCTAAGTATATGAACAAGTGTCACGGGGCACCATAGGCGTATGTGTGTAAGTATATGAACAAGTGTCACAGGGGCACCACAGGCGTATGTGTGTAAGTATATGAACAAGTGTCACAGGGGCACCACAGGCGTATGTGTGTAAGTATATGAACAAGTGTCACAGGGGCACCATAGGCGTGTGTGTGTAAGTATATGAACAAGTGTCACAGGGGCACCACAGGCGTATGTGTGTAAGTATATGAACAAGTGTCACGGGGCACCATAGGCGTACGTGTGTAAGTATATGAACAAGTGTCACAGGGGCACCATAGGCGTATGTGTGTAAGTATATGAACAAGTGTCACAGGGGCACCATAGGCGTATGTGTGTAAGTATATGAACAAGTGTCACAGGGGCACCATAGGCGTACGTGTGTAAGTATAGGAACAAGTGTCACAGGGGCACCACAGGCGTATGTGTGTAAGTATATGAACAAGTGTCACAGGGGCACCACAGGCGTATGTGTGTAAGTATATGAACAAGTGTCACAGGGGCACCATAGGCGTACGTGTGTAACTATATGAACAAGTGTCACAGGGGCACCACGGGCGTATGTGTGTAAGTATATGAACAAGTGTCACAGGGGCACCATGGGCGTATGTGTGTAAGTATATGAACAAGTGTCACAGGGGCACCATAGGCGTATGTGTGTAAGTATATGAACAAGTGTCACAGGGGCACCACAGGCGTATGTGTGTAAGTATATGAACAAGTGTCACAGGGGCACCATAGGCGTATGTGTGTAAGTATATGAACAAGTGTCACAGGGGCACCATAGGCGTATGTGTCTGTGTGTGCTCAGTCTCTCAGTCACGTCCAACTCTATGTGACCCCATGTAGCCCGCTGGCTCCCCTGTCCACGCGATTTCCCAGGCAGCAATACTGGAGTGGGTGGCCATTTCCTTCTCTAGGGGATCTTCACGACCCAGGGATCCAACCCATGTCTCCTGAGTCTCCTGCATTGGCAAGTGGATTCTTTACCACTGAGCCACCAGGGAAGCCCACATAGACATATATAAATAAAGTGAATACTTGTTTACTTTTTATTTTCTACCTCAACTAGAGCGTAAGCTCCATGAGGATAGAGGCTGTTACCTTGTTCATTCCTTGATGCAGAGAAGAGTTACCAGCATCTAGTTTTGGTGTTCAGTAAAAGTTTGTTGAATGGATAATGGTTAAAGTTACTGTACTTTTGTCTCTTCTGATATAAAATGAAGACGATATTATTCTACATGACATATTGGTTAGTGTTAGGGCAAGGCTACTTGAGTAGGAAAGGGGTCTCTCTAGGACCTCCAATAAGAAACATCCCCCAGACTTCCCAGAGATCACAATTTAGTGGAAAGAGACCACCATATCTACACCATTGGATGGACATGCCGATTAGATTCGGTTGTCTATTTAGCCAAGGGTACAGAACCTTTGGAAAAGGGTGGCCATGTAAAGCAAAGCAAATGCAGAATATCTCAATTCACCTCACCATGGTTTCCAGAGTTTCTAATGATGACACAATCTGCACAGGATAGGACCTTATTGAACCTGAGCAGCTCATTTTCTTGCTAATGCCGTGATGTGGAGCTTATGACACTGTTCACGGAGTACTTACACAACTGTGTGATTTTGCTTAATGTGATGTTTTAAACATTGGGCTCTATTGGTTCTTGTTGTTGTCAACAGGCTACATCCTCACCCTGAGGAAAAAACGAAATGAAAGCCTAGGTATCTCCAGTCAGGTGCCTCTATCTCCAGCCCGGTGCCTCTATCTCCAGCCCTTCTCTCCACAGTTTGCTGCCTTACTCTCATTACCCTTTTAGCTATGTGTTTCCAACCTGGATGTATTTCTGCCAGACACTCGTCTAGATACTGTGGCTAGTGCAGTACAGGGGAGGACGATAATTTTCCCTCCCCCCTCCTGGATACTGGACTGAGACCTCCCTGTAATGGAAGACACATTAACAGGAGAACAACTGAAGTCTAATAACAAGTCCACCTCCTGTATGTGTGGGAAATATCCAGGAAAACTGAGTTCAGTTCAGTTGCTTAGTCGTGTCCGACTCTTTGTGACCCCATGGACCGCAGCACGCCAGGCCACCCTGTCCATCACCAACTCCCGGAGTTCACTCAAACTCAGGTCCATCGAGTCGGTGATGCCATCCAGCCATCTCATCCTCTGTCGTCCCCTTCTCCTCCTGCCCCCAGTCCCTCCCAACACCAGAGTCTTTTCCAATGAGTCAACTCGTCGCATGAGGTGGCCAAAATATTGGAGTTTCAGCTTTAGCATCAGTCCTTCCAATGAACACCCAGGACTGATCTCCTTTAGAATGGACTGGTTGGATCTCCTTGCAGTCCAAGGGACTCTCAAGAGTCTTCCTCCAATACCACAGTTCAAAAGCGTCAGTTCTTCAGTACTCAGCTTTATAGTCCAACTCTCACATCCATACATGACCATGGGAAAAACCAAAGCCTTGACTAGACAGACCTTTGTTGGCAAAGTAATGTCTCTGCTTTTAATATGCTATCTAGGTTGGTCATAACTTTCTTTCCAAGGAGTAAGCGTCTTTTAATTTCATGGCTGCAGTCACCATCTGCAGTGATTTTGGAGCCCAGAAAAATAAAGTCCAACACCGTTTCCACTGTTTCCCCATCTATTTCCCTGAAGTGATGGGACCAGATGCCATGATCTTAGTTTTCTGAATGTTGAGCTTCAAGCCAACTTTTTCACTCTCCTCTTTCACTTTCATCAAGAGGCTTTTTAGTTCCTCTTCACTTTCCGCCATAAGGGTGGTATCATCTGCATATCTGAGGTTATTGATATTTCTCCCAGCAATCTTGATTCCAGCTTGTGCTTCTTCCAGCCCAGCGTTCCTCATGATGTACTCTGCATATAAGTTAAATAAGCAGGGTGACAATAGACAACCTTGACGTACTCCTTTTCCTATTTGGAACCAGTCTGTTGTTCCATGTAACTCCCCCACATAGCACAAGCCACCACCTTAAATACCTTCACCAGTTAAAGACAAAAGGAAGATGTTGGAATGAAAGGAGACCAGTTATGTAAAGTTACCAGGAAAAGCACAGTCAACAAGGGTAAGGCAGTTATGAAGACTTTTTAAAATCCGTCAGTTTTCAGAGATTTAGTTGTTCCTTTCTTCCTGGTACAGACAGGGATAAGTGAAGTGAAGTGAACGTTCCTTGGTCATGTCTGACTCTTTGTGACCCCGTGAACTATACAGTCCATGATATTCTCCAGGCCAGAATACTGGAGTGGGTAGCTGTTCCCTTCTGCTGGGGATCTTCCCAACCCAGGGATCAAACCCAGGTCTCCCACATTTCAGGTGGATTCTTTATCAGCTGAGCCACCAGGGAAGCCAAGAGGAACCCTTACAAATGGAAATTTCCCTTCTAAATGTAAATGCCTCTTACAAAATGGTAACTAACTTAGTTTTCAGAGCTGCTTCTGTGTCTGCTCAAATAATCAGCTCAAAATAATCTTAAATTGTCAAAGGCATATTTTGGGGTGGCAAATTTTTCTCCCTTCAGTGGTGAATAAATAAAACTCTCCCTTTATGGAGCTCACAGAAGTGAGGCAAAGCAGATAATAGACACATCTGAAAAAGAATAAGCAAGAGAATATACAATATTCCACACACTGATAAATGTTATAGGGAGTCATAAAATAGTATAAAAGGGAATGGGGAGGTGGGGCAGGCACTGTTTCATAGTCTGTAAGAGAAGACCCAGAAGAGGGAGAGGGGTGAGCCCTGTGAATAGCAGTGAGAACTTCCCTAGCCATGGGTGTAGCAAGTACAAACGGCCCTGAGACAGGCGCGTGTCAGGTGTGTCCAAAGAAGTCCAGCAAGGGAGACAGAGGTTAGAAGTTACTGCAGCCCGATCAAGCAGCTCTTGTAAATCACTGAAACGCTTTGCTTTTCGTCTGCATGAGATGGGGGCTGTTGAGGACTGACTTGGTTTGTCCCAGGTTTTGGAAAGATTAGTTAGAATTCTGTTTCAGAAATAAACTCTCAGGGGACAAGTGCAGAAACGAGAAGACAAATGAGAGAGCTGTTGCAGTGTTGGAGATTAGAGACACTGGGGGAGGTAGTGGTGGAGAGCAAGCGGCGTGGCCCGTTCCAGGGGATGGTGAAGGCAGTCGGCAGGGTTTGCTGCTTTTTTATTAGACTTCGGCTTCCCTGGTAGCTCAGCTGGTAAAGAATTTGTCTGCAATGCAGGAGACCCAGTTCAGTTCCTGGGTTGGGAAGATCCCCTGAATAGGGGATAGGCTACCCACTCCAGTTTACTTGGCCTTTCCTGGTGGTTCAGACGGTGAAGAATCCACCTCCAATGCGGGAGACCTGGGTTCGATCCCTGGGTGGGGGAGATCCCCTGGAGGAGGGCATGGACACCCACTCCAGTATTCTTGCCAGGAGAATCCCCGTGGACAGAGGAGCCTGGAGGGCTACAGTCCATGGGATCGCAGAGTCAGACACAACTAAGCACACAGCACATATTAGACATTACATGTAAGTGAAATAAAGAGTTGAAAGATGACTTCATGTCTTTACAGACATCAAACGATGACCCACCTGTATTATTTTCCTCATAAATTCAGGTGCCTTTGACACTCTCCAGTGTTTTATTTCCTGTAATTCCAGAAATTCAAATATGAATCCTTCAAACTATAATGAGCCTAGTAAACACACAGCTCGTAGTTTTTTTTCTACTGGAAGCTTCCTAAATACTGAGAACTGTGCCAGTGACGGAGCCAAGAGGATTCTGAGTGCCACTCCTGGTATCGTCACTTTCCCACACTGACTTTATATTTCTTCTGATGAAAGAAAAGAAAGGAACGTAACCTCAAGAGCTCATCTGCAGTTTTTCCATTTAATTGGACATATGTTTTCCAAATAAGATGCAGATCTTTTAGAAGGGTGTCCTACGTCAGATAGTATCCTACGTCACAGACCCACTGGCTTAAAGAGATAATTAAAATTAAATGTATGCAAACTTTATAGAGGGTTACATTTTCACCCAGGTTTCTGATTTTATGACTTGTAAATGAAAATAATCGCTATTTCCGTTCCGTTCCGTTCAGTCGCTCAGTCGTGTCCGCCTAATACCTCGGTAATGTTGCTCATTAACGACGCCAGTGGTTTATGTCTGATTTTTGGAGGTTTGATGTCATCTGTGGAACTACAGTGACACACGGGCAAAGTTGTCATTCACTTGCTATTTCTTTAGTAAACAGAGGTCATTTCCTTCTAATGCAAGGTTATGACTTCTGTTGGAATTAATATTACATTTTTATGAAATAGCTTAGAGATAGTAGTATCTGTTTGTGGCCTATGGACAGAGAAGCCCGGCGGGTTGCAGTCCATAGGGTCACAAAGAATCGGACACGACTGACGTGACTTAACAGACACACTCACACACTTATACTTCATGTGAATAGATATTCTTATTACTATAGAAAATAAACACTTGCCTATTTTGTGTTCTCAAACCAACTCTCTAATGCTGGACATTTTTTATTGAGTAGTTTGATTTCCCTTTTTTGTAGGGAAGGAAACAGTGCAGATTTTCTGTGCACATTTTTCACAGGGTGCTTTTCAAATGGTAGAAGTGTAATAAATATCTGCTGTATGAATGAATGAATGTGTGGATAAATTAATGAATAAGTGAAATAGGCCTCTAATTGTCTGTACAAAGTACCGATCAAATGCCATTAGATGACTAAGGACTTTCTGGGAAAATAATCCTGAATTGTTTCATCCTTAAATGTTAATCTTCTATTTTTATTTTCCACTGATTGATTTCTTTAAATGGCATAAATGAAGAAGTAATTATTGTGATATGAACCAGTATGTGTCATGCAAACAGACCAGAATTCCTTTTCTGCTGTGAGTCAGAATGGTTTTAGGATGCTGAGAGCATTTTCTTGAATTGTGTGAATGTGAACGTCTCAGAAATTTAGTGAGACAGTGTCAGTGCTCTTCTCCGGATATTGTCATCCTCCAAGAGTCACAGAAGGTGACTGCTCTCCTGTTTCAATCCCTTTTCCTCTAACAGTGGTTATTTGTTATATTGACTCTGTCCTGTTGCAGATAATGATCAGGACTCAAGAAAGCAGCAGTAGTTTATAACATGCTGGAAAGTATTAATTTTTAACAGTGTGCTTCAGAATAATTGGGCAGCAAACATCAGATGTGTTGTTCTGGTTTAGAGAGTCATTAGGCATGTATCTCTTTTAGCCTCTCTCCCTTAGGCGCCCTCTGCCCATTCACCGTGTAAATCACTAGAGAATGTGAACGGTCCGGCTAGAATAGTGCTGAGGTCGGTAGTTCCTTGCCATTTAAGACTTTTTATAATGAGTAACTTTAATTCTCAGGGAGCAGTATTTCTCCCTTCATTCTTAAAATTCCCATTATGCTGCTTTAAAATTAGGAGTCTATTTACACATAAAGTAACGAAGGAATAAAATTGAAATAATTATGTCTGCTATTTGAGATGTTTTAAAACCCAAGGCAGGACATAAACATATGGCATGATACACAAAGAATCTGTAAACCTCTTTGTAACCAAATGAAAGCATAATTGGTATGTAATTTAAAAATTTATTTTTTACCACATTGTGCCATATTATAAATATTTAAGACTGTTTTTTCAAATATATATTATCTAAAGGAAAGAAAATTATAATTTTCATATCATATTTATACTTAAATGTGTGTCCTAGTAGAAACAATTATTGGGGTTTCTATATTTTTTCTTTATGATATCATGTAAACATGCCAGGTGAAATTCCTCAATTTATTCATAATTTCTAAAGCCTCTCCATATCCACACACTAAATTAATCAGAAACCCTGTATTGACTACCTTTCTTTGTATAAGTTTTCTGTTTAATCATGCTCCCTCCTCTGAAGGAAAATGAGAAAATTAAAGATATTTGATAATTTGATAAGAGTACATTGGGGGAAGGGAGTGGACAAGACACAATAATAGGATTTCCAAAGACCTTTTATAGTAGGGATTTTAAAAATAGCATACAGCGGTGTAAATTGCAAGAGCCACCCAACAAATATTGGGGTAAATTATTGGATTTCTTTTATGTGACCAGGTGTATTACAAATAAGCTTAATTCCCAAGAGATTTGCAAACTGACTTTTGATCATATTTAGCAGAACTTAGAAATGTTTTACTCCCCCCTTCCCAAATTAATTGAAGGATACTTTATCCACTTACTTTGTAAGTATCTGGGTACTGAACAGCAGGTACGGGCATGGGTTCCACAGTGGCAGTTCAACTGCAGTCACCACACGGTCACTGAAGCGCCTTCTGTGTGTGAGCGCATGTTGGTGTTTGGGAGACATCAGCTGAGCAAGTCAGACAGGGTGTTTGTCCTCCAGGAACTTAGAGTCTAGTGAATGGCTGGACAGTCATGGGAGAGCACAGTTAGGTAACAGATGGCCATGTGAGAATGCATTTTCTAGTGGGATACGACCCTATCCTGGGGCCATGGAAGGCCTCTTGGAAGAAATGACGTTTGGCCCGAAAGGTAATAACTAAAGGAAGATGGGAGAGAAGAGAAGAAACAGTCAATTGGGAGTGGGTGGCTTGGAGGCTGGAAGCAGAATGGTCTTTCAGGGCAGTGAGAGAGGCAGCCAGACTGTGAGTAGGTGAAATGCCAGGTTGAGATGAGACTGGAGAGGTGGCAGGGCCAGACCCTGTGAGGCGGGCCCTCACAGGGAGGTTTGTGCAGAGTCGGAGAGCCGGGAAAGCCACCGTGAGGTTTTCAGTAGGAGAGATCCCACGCATGTTCCACGCAGGGTACTGTGGCTGTGGTTGGAGAGTCAGTGGAGGGAAGGGAGGCTTTCAAGGAATCCAGCATCAGGGCGTCTTCCATGTTTCTTGCTTGTCCAGGTGGATGACAGGACTCTCTTCTCGAAATCCTGGAAGATGAACAGGGTTCCTTGGTTTGCCTGTTTGGGGGTTGGGGGAGGAGGGATGGGCCAGGATTGTGGATGACAAAGGGAGTTGGCTTTGAGGCTTGTGAAGCTGACCTGCCTGTGAGGTATTTGTGAAGCCGCTGAAAAGGCCGGTGAGTGTTTAAAAGTAGAACTGAAAAGGCGCTAACAACGTCTGATGTGGCGCTAACAGTGCGGAAATGATGAGAGCAAGATGAATGAATTAAGTGGATTTGTGAAGCAGTGAAACTTTGAGTCACTCATGAATGAGTGAAAGACGCATTTGAGTGTAAGAAAAGAACATATCTGACTTTTTAAACTATGTATTTGTAGTAAATATATAAGCTATCAGGTCATTTTGCCTCTGGGTTTTTTAAGTTCAGTGATAATTTTATTTATTTCTGGCCAGGCGGGGTCCTTGTTGCTGTGCAGGGGCTGTCTCTGGTTGCGGTGAGTGGGCCCCCCTCCGATGCCATGGCGGGCCTCTCGTGGCGGCCTCTCTTACTGTGGGGCGCGGGCTCTGGGCTGCCATAGCTGTGGCGAATGTGCTCAGCTGCTCCACAGCACATGGAATCTTCCCAGACCAGGGATCAAACCCATGTCCCCTGCATTGGCAGGAGGATTCTTATCCGTTGTACCGACAGGAAAGTCCCCCTAGCTTTTTTATTATTAAATGAGGAGGCAATTTCAATATTACTTTTGACTTTTGATGGTAGTATCCAATGTTTGTCGTTTCCAGTACTATTAATCTAGTTTGACAATAAAAATAATTCTAGAATAATGTTTATTTATTTAGCTTATTTGCTTACTTAAAGATTCACTTTGAGAGTTAAGTGTTTCTTTTAAAAATCTTAATATGCATTATTTCATCTTTGATAACTTCATACTACTGCCAATAACAGTGACAACTGGAAAAGTGAAATGGGAAACATATTTTCATTGTATTCAGAAATGTCCCTAATGCTGTACAAATAAACTATCAGTCAAAAGATTTTTATAAAAGCACCATTCATAGAAAGAAACCTATTTCCTTTGGAGAGTATTTTCCTCTGGGAAGAAAACCAGGAGCATCACTGACTTTGCTTCTTGGGAGCCCTGCTATCTGGCCAGTGGAGCTCACTGCAGCGTTTGGAATAATGCAACAGTGAGCAATGGGAACACAGATTACAGCTTTGTGAAAGTGAAAGTAGCTCAGTCCTGTCCAACTCTTAGTGACCCCACGGGCTCTACAGTCCATGGGATTCTCCAGGCCAGAATACTGGAGTGGGTAGCCTTTCCCTTCTCCAGGGGATCTTCCCAACCCGGGGATCGAACCCAGGTCCCACATTGCAGGCAGATTCTTTTCCAGCTGAGCCACCAGGGAAGCTTTGTACTATTCTTAAATGACTTGGACTTAACAAAGGCAACACAGAAGCTGTCTCTTGTATTTTCACATCTCAAGGCATGTATATTGGCTTACCTGAAATAAAGACATTTCCCTAGTTTGTCTATGACTAAAAAAGAAAAATAAATTTAAAGAGAAATTATCTTGTGAAAAAAATGTATTATATCTAGATTTTCTCCCCCTGTTAAGGGAGGGTTAATACCTACTTAACAGTCAGCACCATAAGGTTAAATTAAACTGAGAGATAAGAAAGCCTTTGAGTAAATGAAGTGACAATTCCAATGATACATAGTGGTAAATGACTGTCCAGTTAGAGGAAGTCGGAGTTGTTCACCAAGTCTCTTTAGAAAATGAAAGAAAACAAAGATGGATGAAACAATAGATGGGTTAAAAGTGTTAGTGTCAAAGGTTTGAATGAAGTAAGAGCAGACGGGGGTCGTTACTCTGCGTTTGGAGCGGGTCTCTGTGTAGCCACAGTGAAGGGCAGAGATGCAGTCCTCAGCCGTAGCGGTCAGAGGTCAAGTTTCCTGCTGGCGGTGGCCTTCTCAGCGGGCCTCCCGCGAGCTGCTCCAAACTGACTGCTGAGCGAGGTCACTGCTCAGAGCTCTTTGACTGTAGATTTTCATATTTACTTTTTTCAAGGCTTTATTTATTTAGAAGAAAAATACTAAAACAGGGGAAAAAAAGGTTTTATGTGATAACTGTTAGTTTTCATTACAAAAGAGAGGAACTAGCTTTTCCCCCATTATGTTGCATAGCTCCCTGTTTTAGAGCTGAATTGAAGCCGTTCCAATCCTAATATCCAGTATATGGGTATTGCTTCAAAAGGACCGATCCCTGCAGCAGGGCCCGGTGCTTCCTCCTGTCTGTCCCCGCGCCCTCTGTGCCCGGCCAGGAGGAGCAGACAGGCAGCTCTCTGATCTGACGTCTCAGATACGCTGCTTCCACTCCACAGCATGAAACCTGCACATTTTCGCAGAGATCTGTGCCCATCTCATTCATCTGCCTGTCTTTCTCGATCCATCTGCCTGTCCAACTGTCTTTTCCACTGCCAGAAAACATGGTCGTGCTCAAGAATCCCCTAGATTTTGAAAAGAGATAAGAATAGAATTCTGTTGCTGCTGAACCGAAAGCCAGCCCGGTGGCAGTGGAACGCACTGCGTCTCCCGCAATCCTTGTTCACAGTTGCAGAGTTAATCCTGGGCCGGGGGCGGGGTCGGGTCTTTTATGTCATTGCTGGAAGGAAAAGTGGTTTACTCCTGCCTGCCAGAGCTTGGTCTTCTCTAGCTTCTTCTGCCTGTGTACCTATGACTTAGATGTACCAGGAGTCCTCAACTGCAAGAGGAAAGGGAACCAAAAAAAGGTGTATTTTATATCTTTTTCTCACATAACGTGAGAAACAGGAAATTTCAGGAAGTTTTCTTTTAAAGACTTCTGATGTAATGCCGGGAGAAATATCAATAACCTCGGATATGCAGATGACACCACCCTTATGGCAGAAAGTGAAGAGGAACTCAAAAGCCTCTAGATGAAAGTGAAAGAGGAGAGCAAAAAAGTTGGCTTGAAGCTCAACATTCAGAAAACAAAGATCATGGCATCTGGTCCCATCACTTCATGGGAAATAGATGGGGAAACAGTGGAAACCTTGTCAGACTTTATTTTTGGGGGCTCCAAAATCACTGCGGATGCTGATTGCAGCCATGAAATTAAAAGACGCTTGCTCCTTGGAAGGAAAGTTATGACCAACCTAGATAGCATATTAAAAGCAGAGACATTACTTTGCCAACAAAGGTCCGTCTAGTCAAGGATATGGTTTTTCCCGTGGTCATGTATGGATGTGAGAGTTGGACTGTGAAGAAAGCTGATCGCCGAAGAATTGATGCTTTTGAACTGTGGTGCTGGAGAAGACTCTTGAGAGTCCCTTGGACTGCAAGGAGATCCAACCAGTCCATTCTAAAGGAGATCAATCCTGGGTGTTCATTGGAAGGACTGATGCTAAAGCTGAAACTCCCAATACTTTGGCCACCTCATGTGATGAGTTGACTCACTGGCAAAGAGTCTGATGCTGGGAGGGATTGAGGGCAGGAGGAGAAGGGGACAACAGAGAATGAGATGGCTGGATGGCATCACTGACTCAATGGACCTGAGTTTGAGTGAACTCCGGGAGTTGGTGATGGACAGGGAGGCCTGGCGTGCTGTGATTCATGGGGATACAAAGAGTCGGACATGACTGAGCGACTGAACTGAATGTGATTTTTATTGAGTTAGTTATTTTGAGCTGTACTGGGTCTTCATTGTTGAAGAGGAAAAGCGCGGGCCCTTTTTCCAGTTGCTGAGAGCGAGTGCTGCTCTAGTTGTGGTGTGCAGGCCTCCCACTGCAGTGCCTTCTCTAGTTGGAGAGCGCAGGCCCTAGGGCACAAGGCCCTCAGTAGCTGCGGCCCCAGGCTCTAGAGCAATGGCTCAGTAATTGTGGTGCAGGGTTTAGTTGCTTCAAGACACCTGGGATCTTCCTGGACCAGGGATTGAACGCTTGTCTCCTGCATTGACTTCCCCAGGGGGCTTCCCTGGTAGCTCAGCTGGTGAAGAATCTGCCTGCAATGCAGGAGATCCTGGTTGGATTCCTGGGTCTACAAGATCCGCTGGAGAAGGGATAGGCTACCCTCTCCAGTATTCTTGGGCTTCCTTGGTGGCTCAGATGGTAAAGAATCTGCCTGCAATGCGGGAGACCTGGGTTTGATCCCTGGGTTAGGACTATCCCCTGGAGAAGCGAAAGGCTACCCACTCCAGTATACTGGCCTGGAGAGTTCTATGGACAGAGGAGCCTGCCAGGTACAATCCACAGGGTCGCAAAGAGTCGGACACGACTGAGCGACTTTCACTTCACTCCTGCATTGGCAGGTGGATTCTTTACCACTGAGCCACCAGGGAAGTCCCAGGAAACTTCTATTACAAGATGAGAGGGTTTGAGAACCACTGCTTCCAAACAGTGTCTGTTGAAGGAAATCTCTTTTTACCTATTGGGGCATCAGAAGTTCACTTAAATTTTTTATTTTGAAGCTCTTCTCTTGGAATTACTCACTTCTTCATCTGAAGTTGTTTAAATATGGTTGCTTTAAACTTATGCACACGCACAGCAAACTGTGACTGTCTTGAGGGGTGAAACTGTACTTCATTCATGTTAAGGCCTTACTCCCAACAGTAGCACAGAGCCTGGCACATAGGATAGCTGAGTAATGTGTGTATTAAAGAATCTAATGTAGATTATTAGTTAAGAATCTTAAAATTTTTGTACCACAAAATATATTCAATTTTTTAAAATACTATTTTATAATGATAAAAAAGTAAATTTCCCTCAAAGTATACTCAAAATGTTATCTATGCTAATTATTTAATATGCAAGAGAAAAGCTATGGGAAATAAATAATGGGTAAAGCGAGACATCCGCTTAGAAAAGGATATAATCAGAGTCATAAGAATGGCACATCTAAGGCAGTGTTGCCCTTACGCTGTCTCAGTGCATGAGATAATGATACTTGGTGCTAAAGGACATTCTTCAAATGAAAGACTTTGTGCACACAGGCATTGAGAGGCAGTGATGAGTGCTTGTTTCCCTGCCCACTGCTTTCACGTTCCTCCCTTGTAGGGACAAGGACTTGATATAGGATAGATCCATAAGCCATGGCTTTCGTAACTTACCATGAATACAGATGGTGACCATGGCTCACCCAGGACTAAGTTCAATATCACCAATTTCTCTCAAGGTTCCCAATAACAGTCAGTTATTAATTTTTTCATTTGCCACTTTCAAATTGTACAATACAGTGCTTTTCATGTCGCTCAGTCATGTCCGGCTTTTTATGAACCCATGGACAGTAGCCCACCAGGCTCCTGTGTCCATGGGATTCTCCAGGCAAGAATACTGGGGTGGGTGGCCATGCCCTCCACCAGGGGATGTTCCCAACCTAGTGATCAGACCCAGGGCTCCTGCATTGCAGGCGGATTCTTTACCAGCCGAGCCACCAAGGAAGCCCACAGAAATAAGCTAAGCTTTGTGAAAGTGATTTTCTGTGACTGATCTAACCTTTCTCGTTTTTTATATACTGATATCCAGACCTCATTGCCTATAAAAGTGTCTCTAGTACTGTCCACAGGATTTTAGCTTGAAATTTTGGGGAAAATAACAGGATTAGACAGGCATGTATGAATCCTCGCTCTGGAACTGTTTCTTTAGGTCGGATTGTACTCTAAGCCTTCCGGGTCATCTCCACACCAGCTGCTCAGCTCTGCCGTCAGAGTGCAAAAGCAGCTATAGAAAATACATAGACAAAACGGTGTGACAGTTTCAGTAAAACTTGGGCTTGTGGATGAAACACTTAAACAGGGCTTCATCCCTCTTCTCAGCCTTTCTCTTCGTTCCCTGTGAGGCCAGCCGCAAATCCTCCTCCCCCTTCAGCTTCTCCTGCTTCACTTTGTCCCTGGTGGCTACTCTGCGTGCTGTTGTCTTCCAAAATGAACTGCTTGCCTCTCCAGCCACATTGTTAGCTATTTGGTTGCTCCCTTCCTTCCTTCTTGACTCCTTCCCTTCTTGCCATCCTTTTTCCTTCTGCCACCTCAGTTCTTAATAGATGAGCCAGTAGATATTTGTTGCGAAAAGTGAGTTTAACTGGGCGCTACCATTATAAAAGATACTACAAAAGTAATTATTTTATTTTAATGTCTCAGGCCCTAACATAATAAACATTCAGTGCTTGTTTGTTGCTAATGAAGGTCTTAACTTTTTCTGTAACAGATTCAGTAAATTATACTGTTAACATATAATATTAGGGAGACCAGTTAGTCAAAATATTAGAAAGGCCTAAACTGTTGGGGCCTCCCTGGTGGATCAGAAAGAATCCACCTGCAATGCAGGAGACCCGGGTTCAATCCCTGGGTTGAGAAGATCCCCCGCAGAAGGGAATAGCAACCCACTCCAGTATTCTTGCATGGAAAATTCCATGGACAGAGGAGCCTGGCAGGCTACAGTCTGTGGGGTCTCAAAGAGTCAGACACGGCTGAGCCAGTAACACTTTGACTTTCAAACTGTAGTAGATATGGAAAAAATGAAAAATTAAAGATGATTTATTGACAAGAGTCAGTGATCTCATTCCCAAATTGAACAGATGTTTTCCAAATAATACTATCATGATACTAACTAACCTGGGCAGTCGTAAGTAGAAAATGCCTTACACACGCATAGCAGAATAAGTGGCACAGTATCTTTACATCTTGTAGCTCAGCCAGTAAAGAATCCACTTGCAATGGGGGAGACCTGGGTTCGATCCCTGGGTTGGGAAGATCCCCTGGAGAAGGGAAAGGCTGCCCACTCCAGTATTCTGACCAGTATTCTGACCAGTATTCTGTATAGTCCATGGCGTCACGAAGAGTCGGACACGACTGAGCGACTTTCACTTCACTATCTCCACAACTTGGAGTTTTGTGAGATTCACTTATAATAATGGTTTTCTTATCTTCAGGTTTTTCACACTAAGATTATGAAAACACTCCAAGTTATTTTTAGACCCCTCAATAAGTAAGGCTTGTTAGTACTCCACCAGACAGATTTTACAGGGGCTTTTGCCAGGAAAGACTCCACTGTTCTTCTGAAAGGATTATTATTTTCAGCTTCTTCTGACTTCTTGCACTTTGTGATGTTTTTATTCTTAGATTTTGTAGTTGGAGGCTTTTTCTGTATGCCTCAAAATGCTAAGACTATACCATGTAAAAATATGACTATCAATTCTTCTCTTTTTCTTTCTCCTCCTCCTTCCTTTTTCAAGCCATGTTGGTGTACTTACTCTGTACAAATCATACTCTGTTAGTTCTGTTAGGGAATTCTAGAATGAATAAGAAAGTCTCTTAGAAGGAGTTTTTCACATTAAAGAACATACAAGATATACATATACAACCAGACAATGACATGGAAAATGATGAGCTACAAAAGTCAGATAAAGGACTCTGAACTGGGGAAACGTGACTTTCGTTAGGTCAGATGACTGAGCAGGAGAGAATGTGTGCGGGCCCTGTGTGTTACTGGTCTCAGACTGATGGTACTGATGTCCTGAAGAGGACCACCACACTCCCAGAAATGCTTAGCCTTCACTTAGAGAGATGGGAACCTCTGAAATATGGGTTTTTACCAGTTTTCTTTGCTGATAGGTGTTGACAAACAACGTAATACTGCCGACTATAGATATCAGCTATAATGGAATTGTACTTTTAGCTTTGGTAGAAGCATTGACTGCTCCTGTCTCTTCATTGCTGTGAAAGTCTCTCAGTCATGTCCAGCCCTTTGCAACCCCATAGACTTTACAGTCCATGGAATTCTCCAGGCCAGAATACTGGAGTGGGTAGCCTTTCCCTTCTCCAGGAGATCTCCCAACCCAGGGACCTAACCCAGGTCTCCCGCATTGCAGGTGGATTCTTTACCAGCTGAGCTACAAGGGAGGCCCAAGAATGCTGGAGTGGGTAGTCTATACCTTCTCTAGGGGATCTCCCAACCCAGGGATCGAACCCGGGCCTCCCTCCCTGCAGGCAGATTCTTTACCCACTGAGCCACCAGGGGAGCCCCGTTTCTTTGTAGGTTTTCTCTTTTCCGTTTGCAAGGAGAATGCTCTGTCAGGTGATCAGAAAAAAAACAACAGTGTCAACAGCAAATGACTTTATTTCTGTTCGCAAGTGCAATTTGACAATTCATTTGGGTAAAATTGGAGGAAATTAAATCACTCTTCCGGTTCTATGGCATGTGCGATGAATTAAATCAAATCCGAACCAGGTTATTTGTTTAAAGTGTTGCAGCTCTGCCTTATTCTGAGAAACAAACGGGTACTCACACTGTCCTTGAGCCGGTGTCCTTGATTGCAGGCTGCCCCCGTGTCTCATGACGGTTATTGCTGATGCAGCCCGTCTGCATTCACACAAAGCATTTGCATTGCATTGTGTCTTTGGGATATAACTCTTTGTAAGTAAAGACAGACACGTAGTTTGAGTGAAGATAAATGGCATTTTAAGCATGATATCGTGTTCCACGTCTTCTTTTCTATGAATGAAAATTATCTAGCAGTTTAGAGGAAGGGTTTAAGTGAAGTAAATAATGAAAAAGTACATCTGTTTGTGATCATGCATTTAAAAAATGTCAGAACAGAAGATGAATGGAATTTTCAGGTTTATGATAAAAGATTTAGCTACCTTTGCCAGTATATGTTAGAACTCTTGGATGAGAACCTACAGTGAGACGGCCTGTCCAAGCGTTTAGGTTTCCATTTCATCTGCCATATGGGATTTTACTTTTATTTTAAGGAACTTTGTTGATAGTATTGATTCTTTCTCAGGTGTAATGTGTTACCTCCATTATGCTTATAATGTTACAAATACAGAGAAGTTTTTCGCTCCAGGATAACTTCCTAGAATGGTGAAGGTCATCCATTAAATGCTAAGCTCGTTTCTCTGTACACAGATGAGATCACTGTATGAAATTCTACATGCTTTTAATGTATACCTTATAATGCCACAAGTTCATGCCAAGCAAAGAAATATCAAACTCTTATAAATCATGTGGCTATTGTTATATACTCAGGTAGGAAATGGCAGCCCACTCCAGTGTTCTTGCCTGGAGAATCCCAGGGACAGGGGAGCCTGGTGGGCTGCCATCTGTGGGGTCACACAGAGTCGGACACGACTGAAGCGACTTAGCAGCAGCAGGGGTAACTTACTTTACGTTGATCATTTTGTGCGTTTAAAATGTCAGTGATGGTAAACCATATGTAAGATGGGGTTCCCAGGAGTAGGGTGCCTGAATTTCTGTGGTAATTAGCTACAAATTTTTCTGATGTCCTTCCTCAGT
Organism: Moschus berezovskii; assembly: GCF_049115385.1. Taxonomy (NCBI): domain Eukaryota; kingdom Metazoa; phylum Chordata; class Mammalia; order Artiodactyla; family Moschidae; genus Moschus; species Moschus berezovskii. Next base: position 2,380,013 of record NC_142467.1, on the reverse strand, counting down.
AGTGAAATGTAATGATAGCTCTGCCTCCCAGTCGCTTAGCAAGGGACTTTGCATCAAGTCGTACTCACCAAATGTTTATTGACTAAATGATAATGTGATCATGTAAATAAAAGTTATTTATAGATGGTAAACTATACAAATAGGTAGTGTTATTATTTTTATTGTATAGGATCAGACCTAGAAGCTATTTTGTTGAAATAAAAATAAAGTATTATGTACTCCTTATGGAGTATATATACCCAAGTATACCTGACATAGTTCTTAAACCCATGAGAAATATCTTTTAAATATGTTCTCATTTTATTTGCTTAATAACATTGCATTCACATTTACTTTTTAAATTAAAAGCTGATCCAACCAGTTCATTCTAAAGGAGATCAATCCTGGGTGTTCATTGGAGGGACTGATGCTAAAGCTGAAACTCCAGTACTTTGACCACCTCATGCGAAGAGTTGACTCACTGGAAAAGACTCTGATGCTGGGAGGGATTGGGGGCAGAAGGAGAAGGGGATGACAGAGAATGAGATGGCTGGATGGCATCACCGACTCGATGGACTTGAGTTTGGGTGAACTCCGGGAGTTGGTGATGGACAGGGAGGCCTGGTGTGCTGTGATTCATGGGGTCGCAAAGAGTCGGACACGACTGGCGACTGAACTGAACTGAACTGAATCATTTTGGAGCATATGTAAAAATTGAAGTTTTAATACTTGGGTCAGTGAATGCTAGGCAGAAGAAGGTTAATCTACATATTTATCATTGCTTCTTTTAGCTGCAGAATATTTTAATTTTCCAGTCATCTCAGACTATCTCAGTCAGCATCTCTTTAAATCTATGAATTACTCTTGCGGGCTTATGTTAGCAGTGATACTGACCAGAAACATTTCAAAGGAACAGAAAACTAGGTGCTTGGCAGTTTCCTTTATCCTTGTTACAATAACCAGTTTGAAAGCTTTGAGAAACAAAATGCAGGGGAAATTATGAGCAGTACTTTTCCACTCAGTGGCTAGTACAAAGACCAGTAATTCATACAGAGTATGAGCACTCTGTGCTCTGGTGAAGTGGAAGACATTTTTCATTAGAAGCCTGTGTAAGTTCCTAGAAACCACTGTGTTGGATTCTCCTCCCTCCTCTGTGTTCAGAAAGGCATCGTCTGTCCTGGGAAGTGTAACGCCTGTCAGCTGTAAGATCTGGTCTGTCCTTTCTTACAGACATTTTTGTTAGTAGTGTTTCTTCACTGCCTTCCTTGATGGACAGCAGCCCTCAACCGACATCTCACAACTGTGACTCTGATCCAATTACTTAACCTCTTGTGAGAGAAAAGCACTTAATAGAAAGAAAACATAAGACAAGAAATGTGAGTTTTCCTTTTAAGACAAGTTGACTACCACTCACTAGGGAAGGTCTTAAAGCAATTTTTTTTTCTCTCAGTAAACTGACTGTTCTCAACATCCTGATAATTCAGTAGATAAATATTTAGAATTATTGACTATATTTCCCCCTTATATACATTAGAACCATGTATATAATACAGTGGATTCGAATGATTTGTGAATCACTGTTTGGATAAATATATAACCATAAAGTAACAGTCACTGTGAAAACAGGGATTTAAACATAAGTTTATATAAATTATTTTATGGAAGAAGTTTACCAAGTTTTTCTTAGAGGTGAATTATATTCAAAGATTGTAAAAACATCTGCAGTTAAGTTATCTCCGCCTACCACAGACATATCTTTTAAATAGCATAACACACCCTACCCCAAACTTGTTTGTAGTCTGTAAAATTGGGATAATCATAGTACTTAAAAGATTTTGGTGAAACTTGTGTTTAGCACAGTGCCTGGAATATTCTAATCACTCCATCAATGCGAGTTAGTAGTAACAGTATTGTTTTTGAAACGTTAAAGTAGCAGACAGGAAGAACTGTATTTTGCTTTTACCTCTTGATGTGCTGCTTCTAAAACTCTGATGTTCCCATTTCTTTTGTATTATGAACTGTCTCACAGGCAGCATGTCACTTGAGAGGTAGGCGTTTCAGGGAGCAGCACCCCCACATGGTCCTTCATGTGCCTGTTCCTAAGCTGGAAAGTCTTTCCAGGCAGCATCTGCAGGACTTCTTGTTCTTCCGGCGTGCCAGAAAGGATGAGACAGTGAGGGCTCAGACTGCTCCCTCCCAGGGGGCTCATTCATTTCTTAGTGCTCAGAGACTCATATCTGCAGCTGTTGTTTTTATCCTGATGCAGCCAGTAATTTAGTCAGTTCCAGAAACCATACTTTCAGTCTGAGAGACTCCCTGACCTTTATTGAATTCTCTATGGACAACTACAGTTACGTGCCTGGAAATAATTGCTGTTCTTACCCTTAAAACAGAAAAATACCTCTAAAGAGCCACTGTGTGGTCTCGGACAGCTAGTGCAGTCCAGAGGGGGCTTGCTGTCCCCTGCCTTGCACCCGGTTGTCTAGTCGTCTGGGCCTCACTCCATGTGCGCTCTGGGGTCAGGGCCATGCAGGTCCCCATGCTGCGGAGATCTTGAGGAAGTGTAGCCTCCATTCCTCTTGGAAGGGCTGGGCAACAGCAGGGGAGCTCCGTTGCTTTTATCCTCTGCTTACTTACCTCATTCCTTATATATGGAGCTACCACACAGGCTTTATTGACTATGCCAAAGCCTTTGACTATGTGGATCACAATAAACTGTGGGAAATTCTGAAAGAGATGGGAATACCAGACCACTTGACCTGCCTCTTGAGAAACCTGCGTGCAGGTCAGGAAGTAACAGGTACAACTGGACATGGACTGGTTCCAAATAGGAAAAGGAGTATGTCAAGGTTGTATATTGTCACCCTGCTCATTTAACTTATATGCAGAGTACATCATGAGGAACGCTGGGCTGGAAGAAGGACAAGCTGGAATCAAGATTGCCGGTAGAAATATCAATAACCTCAGATATGCAGATGACACCACCCTTATGGCAGAAAGTGAAGAAGAACTAAAGAGCCTCTTGAGGAAAGTGAAAGAGGAGAGTGAAAAAGTTGGCTTAAAGCTCAACATTCAGAAAACAAAGATCATGGCATCTGGTCCCATCACTTCATGGGAAATAGATGGGGAAACAGTGGAAACAGTGTCAGGCTTTATTTTTTTGGGCTCCAAAATCACTGCAGATGGTGACTGCAGCCATGAAATTAAAAGACGCTTACTCCTTGGAAGGAAACTTATGACCAACCTAGATAGCATATTGAAAATCAGAGACATTACTTTGCCAAAAAAGGTCTGTCTAGTCAAGGCTATTGGTTTTCCAGTGGTCATGTATGAATGTAAAAGTTGGACTGTGAAGAAAGCTGAGCGCCGAAGAATTGATGCTTTTGAACTGTGGTGCTGGAGAAGACTCTTGAGAGTCCCTTGGACTGCAAGGAGGTCCAACCAGTCTATTCTAAAGGAGATCAATCCTGGGTGTTCATTGGAAGGACTGATGGTGAAGCTGAAACCCCAATACTTTGGCCACCTCATGTGAAGAGTTGACTCATTGGAAAAGACTCTGATGCTGGGAGGGATTGGGGGCAGGAGGAGAAGGGGACGGCAGAGAATGAGATGGCTGGATGGCATCACCAGCTCAATGGACATGGGTTTGGGTGAACTCTGGGAGTTGGTGATGGACAGGGAGGCCTGGCATGCTGCGCTTCATGGAGTCGCAAAGAGTCGGACACAACTGAGCAACTGAACTGAACTGAACCGAACCACATAGAAGGTGCTTGAAAAAAAGAGGTTGAGATCTTAATTTCAATAGTGTACCCATCAAAACCGAAGCATGGTCCAGGAAAATTTTCTGAGTCAACATAATTGGATAATTTTTGTTTTCAATAAAAGGATTGATTATGAATAAGTATTTATTGCCTATTCACAGCTATGAACTTACAGCGACTAGAGCAAACCTCCTCAGGTCTAATCTCTACTTTCTTTCATTTTGCAAACATTTACTGGAATATTTATTTTGTGCAAAGCATTGTATTAAGTACCAGCTGTATAACTCCTTGGAATTATGTCGTTTATAATCAGGTAGGGATGGCAGTAAAAAGGTAAACACATAATTAGGTATTCACTAGTTGTGACAGAAGCTGTGATGGAAGTAAACAGGGTGCAGTGATGAGAATAAATTGTAGGAAGTGGGATGGGAAATCAGGAAAGACTACTGAGAATCCTTTACTCTGGTGAAAACCGAAGGAGTTAGCAGTGTGAAGACTCAGGGAACCAGTTCCCAGGCTGTGTCTTGGAAGGGCACTGGGGGGTCCACCAGCCAGCAGAGAAGACTGCAGCAGCCTGTAACCCTTGCACACACTTTTAACACATAGAAACCTGTTAACAACCCCTGAATTCTCAACCGGCAAAATTCCAAGATTATTTTTCACCATGTTTTAAATGTTTGTTGGCATGTATTATATGCAGTTCCATCTAATCTTGATTTATCTTTCAATATAATCACTTTGGGGAAATAAGGAAGGCTCTGTCATTCATCTGTATTGAGTACCAGTACAAAATTTCAGATATAGATCATTTTAAGATTATCTGCCTTTGGGGATTATCTCTGCTACTATTTTATTACAATACACAATGAAGAGTTGTGTATATACTGTGTGTTCATTGTACCTAAAATAATAATAAATTATTAATATTAATAAAAAGGTATTAGTATTAATCCATACAAAGTATGCTGTTAAAAATGAAAACTAAAGTTTTTGTTTGTAAAGACTGCTGTTTTAAGAAAGATATTCCTAATTAGCTATATTGGAAGTCATAAAAAGTGAAAATATCCTTCATGTTTTTATGTTCAAAGTTAATTTTTACATTTCACTAGGGACCCAGAATCAGCGAGTACTTTCAGAATTAGGCCCCTGAAATCAATACATATATTCTATAAATAGCAATTATTATTTTGTAATAGTATTAAAATGCTAATTTAAGTTCTTGATAATTTTTTTCTCCTCCTCTGATTTTCAACATTTGCTCTTTACCTGTAGTATACAGAAACTATTAAATGTCATGTTAGTCATTCATTATTCATTGAATAAATAAGTCTCTACTGTGTAAAAGGAACTGTGCTACATGCCAAAGGAATAGCTGGGTACTGAAATAATTCATGCATGATACCAGTGTATTGGGGTTATTTCCCTGAGTACACTGAATATATATACTCACATTAGGTAACTGCAAAACAAGCAGATTGTTCATGCATTGACTGTTGCCATAAATTTTTAATCACTTTATAACTTATATGTCACTATGTTATGAAGGGTCATTGCCAGCAGGAAGAAATAACAGTTCTTACGCATACCAGGCATTTTATCTCTCTCTCTCTTTTTTTTTCCTGTACCGCTTCATCCATGTTTGGTTTTAACTTTTGCCAGTTTTATTGAAAGCTGTAAATTAGAAATTATATAAGCCTCTGATTTAGCATTTAAATTGATGTTTAAAATATAAAAGTGGGCTTCTCAGCTGCAGGCAGCAGTGCTGAAGTTTATTCTAGCATGGACACAGGACATATATTTCCTCAGCTCCTCCTTCTCTACCTGATTATTGAACACACACATCTTTGTCGTACCCTTTTGAGATATACAAGTCTTTTCATGAGAGAAATAAAAACTATTTCTTAATTATGAAGTAGCATATTTTAAGTTTCTAGATCCTCAAGGTACATTTTTTTACATGTAATCATGAACTTTGGCATGTCTACGACATTGTAAATATCTGTGACCACTTTGAGTGGTCAGTTTTGTGGGCATAAAATAATGGTCTTCATATTAACAAAGCATTCATAGAAAGCACTTTTAGTATCAACAGGTGATTTTGGACTGTTGTCTTTGGCCTAGGTAATAATTTGATGATATTTCTAGTTCATATTTGGGAGTTCCTTAGTAGAAAGCAGGAAGGTGCACTTAGGATGGCTGGTCATCATTTGGGTGTTCCTGCGTGTGGTCTGCAGTGGAGCAACATAGAGCGATGGCCACAGGGACTATGACGCCCACGCTACACGCAGCAGTGCCTGAGGCGAGTCAGGCACACGGGCCTGAAGCATGTGGGCAGCAATCTGTTACAATAATAAAGTCACCCATTATGCAAATGGGTTGTAATTTTTATCTTCATAGCTGGAACATGCATTTAATATGCTTCATATTAAAATTGAGTGTTTTGGTTTGGAAACTTTATATAAAATGACTCTAAAGTATATATAGAAATGTAAATATGCCAAAGTAATGAAGAAAGCATTGTAAAAGCAAAAAGGATGAAGGAGTGTCCCACTTGCATGTTAAAGTACCTTATAAACCTATAATAATTAAAACAGTAAGTGTGGGCGTAAGTATATATAAAATATTGGTGAAAATAATGTAATGTCAAGAATTAGACTACAGTATAAAGTACAGAGATTTAGAGTACAATAAAAGTGATATTGTAAATTATAGAAAAGCATTTATTTGCATAAATGGACCTGGACCAATTAGCTAACCATCAGTGCTAGGGCTATGATGATAGCAGAGGATTAAGGTTAAATACTTACACTTTATTTTATTACAAAATCAGCTCCAGATGTAGAATCTGAATAGTCTGCTAAGGTTAAATAATTATAATTGGAAATACAGAAAATTTGTAACTTAAAAACTGAATGCTCCAAATATGTACTTTAATATTCTCATTAATTCCTCTAAAACCTTGCATAACTATATATACTAACTTGTTTATTTTTTGCTTGTTCTATTTAATGCTAAAAAAGGATATATTAAAGTTCTGTATTATTTACTAATTTTATCAAGACCTCCTTGAATTTCAAGACTCTCTGCCCTTCATCCCTCTGCTATGTACTTCCACATAGCAACCAACCAATCACTGTTACATGGAAACCTGGAAGACAAGGTTTGAAATAGGTGTGTTTCAACTAAATGTAGAAAGAGATCTTAAAAAGTAATAAAGAAGCAAATAGACAACTGAGGAGAGGGCATGAACAGGCAATTAATTTAGAATATGAACAAGTTCATTAATTTCTAATAAACATTTGAAAATGAAATATAAATTTAAAACAATGAAATACTCTTTCTGCTATCGGATTGGTAAAGATTTTTTAAATCTTTAATTCCTATTCTAAATTAGTAGAGAAAAACACATCCTCATATGTTCTTGGAAGAGGTATACATTTATGCAAGTTTTTTTAGATTCAAATTATTAAAATGTAGTAAACATCTGTAAAAATGCATACCCTTTGACGCAGCTTTTCACTTCTTAATAGTTTACCTCAAGGCAGTAGTCAAAGAAGACATTAAAAAGGTTTGAAAACTATGATGTTTGGGTTGACTTTCATGTCATTGTATGTAACAGCAAATTTTAGGAAACACCCTAAATCTCAGCATAAATGAGATCCTACTTTTACTACTAATACTCACAATACAAAATAAAGTATGATTTAATTTTATAAAAATAAATTTGTATTTCCGTATGTTTGCATATCCTTGCCTGGAAAATTCCATGGATAGAGGAGCCTGGCAGGCTACAGTCCTTGGGGTCACAGAGAGTCGGAAATGACTGAGGACTCATGCTCACACACACACGTTTATATCCAAGTACTTGAGGACGTGTAGCCGTGTGTTAATAATTGTGGATAACTGTTCTTTTTTTACACTTTAACTCAGATTTTCAAAATGATTGAGTGGACATACTTTACAGTAAAAGAAAACAAGCCATCTTCATATTTTAAAGATGATAAAGAAGATGACTAAAGATTTTTTACCTTAGTAAATAACACAGTTAAAATATATTTGCTCATTTAAAAATTTGACATTTAATATGAACGTATATTTGGTGATCTTTAATTGATTTTCTTTTCACATTTTGTTGCTTAAGAGAGATCAGTTTTCTCCTGAGAAGATTTTCTTATATTCCTTCCTCTCTCTACTGTACTATCCTAGCACTTATCAAAGATGACAACCTATAGTCCTCTGTTAACTTATCTGTTTCTTTTATTAAGCGTGTCCAATAAGTATGTAATATGAACCACTATGTTATTTAAAATATTCTAGTAGCAACCCTAAAAATGTAAAAAGAAAAAGGTGAAATTGATTTCAGTAGTATAGCTTACTAACCTCACATATTAAAACATTTCATTTTAACATTTAATTAATATGAAGCTTGTCATTGAGTTATTTTACATTCTTCTGCTGTGCAGAGTTTCAGAATCCTGTGTGTATTTTATGGTGAAAGCACATCTCCATTTGGACTGTTTGAGATGTCACGTGTGGCTAGTGGCCGCCTTACTGACCAGCACAGCATTAGACTCTACCTTAGACTGTCAGGCTCTCCAAGGGTCAAATATCTCTCTTATTATTGTATCTCCAGTGCCTAATAACTGTCTAGAACTTAGTAAGCACTTTTAATATTTGAGTTAGCTTCTGCAGAGTTTTTTTGCTTTTTGGGTGTTTCCCCCCCCCCCACCCCGCTATTCCTGCCTCCGTTGTGGGGCTTCCCTGGTGGCTCAGACGGTAAAGAGTCTGCCGGCAATGCAGGAGACCCCAGGTTGGATCCCTGGGTCGGGAAGATCCCCTGGAGCTCTGTCGTGCTTTTCTCTTCCATGCCCATCTCCTGCATCTAAGCGTGTGCTCCTCAAGAAAGCAGCCATGTTTTATTCAGCGTTATATACCTGACATAGTAGATGTTCCATTTATGGTTATCAGAAGGAAACTGGAGAAGAGAGAAGACTAATTTTTTATTTCAAAGAACTTTTTTTTCTGGTAATTCACTCTCTTGAAATATATGTTAAATCTCACAAGGTCAAATAGAATTATATAGCACTTAGCAGTAAAAGTAAAGTAAAGTGGAAGTCACTCAGTCATGTCTAACTCTTTGCGACCCCATGGACTGCAACATGCCAGGCTTCTTTGTCCATGGAATTCTCCAGGCAAGAGTACTGTGTTGCTGCCAGTGTGTTGCCATTCCCTTCTCCAGGGGATCTTCCCGACCCAGGGATTGAACCCAGGTCTCCTGCATTGCAGGGGGATTCTTTACCATCTGAGCCACCAGGGAAACCCAAGCACTTAGCACTAGAAATTGAACAACCTCAACTGTTCATTTGTTGGGTCTTTAGATGACTAAGCCATCAAAATGGCTGATTGCTGATTTTCTTTTTTAAGATCCCTATCGGTTAGAGCTTCAGTAACCTTCCTTAATATAACTGTCCTGTATTTGACTAAATTTTATAGCAGCAGGGTGCTGCCCTGTCAATCCTGATAATCTCTTGCAGTAACTTAAGACTTCCTTCTGCGAGCCTAAGTGGAGATGGACAGCAGCTGGTCAGCATTAACCATATAGTGAACTTTCACACTAGTAATATTACTTATTGTATTTTCCTTCAGCTTTTTCCCAGTTATCAAACACTAATTTTTAAAAGTTTACATCATAGAATTTTTAAGGAGTATTTTTGGAGATCATAATGTGTTTATTTATTGGGTCTGTGAGAGGTCTTCCCCCACATAAATAATGTTATCAGTGACACTGGTGAATACTTTTAGTTAGTAATAACTGAGCAGCCATCAAATGCCAGTGTGGTGTTAGTTGCTAAGAGCAAGAAAAACATTTAAATTTGTTTTCTGACATGCTCTTTGATAATTGTTTTATTTTAGGTAGGAGTCTGGGAATCATTGTGAAGCCATGTCAGCATCAACATATAATAATCAATTGCTATTATAATTATCACTAATATTGTTATTGTTTTCTTTGAAGAATCAACAAACCATGCTGTTGTCATTATTCAAAAACAAATGCTGTTTATCTTTAGAAACTTAAAAAGTACCAATAACCTGAAAATGAAACCAAAATATGCAGCTGGTGGTGAGCCAGATGGCACATTTGCAATATGGACTTTGACCTCTCTGCTGCTGCTGCTGCTAAGTCGCTTCAGTCATGTCTGACTCTGTGCGACCCCATAGATGGCAGCCCACTAGGCTCACCCATCCATGGGATTCTCCAGGCAAGAACACTGGAGTGGGTTGCCATTTCCTTCTCCAATGTGTGAAAGTGAAAAGTGAAGTCACTCAGTCGTGCCTGACTCTTAGTGACCACATGGACTGCAGCCTACCAGGCTCCTCCGTCCATGGGATTTTCTAGGCAAGCGTACTGGAGTGGCTTGCCATTGCCTTCTCCGTTTGACCTCTCAGTCGTTCCTTATAGGAAAGATGCAACAAGCTAAGGGAATTCCTGAGAGAAAGGACAACTAAAATAAGTGCTGTGCAGACAAACTGCCACCTCAGGGAGGCACTCATTTGTTCATTTAGTCCAGTGAGTGCTTTATTATGTCTCAGGCGCCATTCTAGGAGCGTGGGATGTGTCAGAGAACCAAATGAACGTGCCCGCCTTCCAGTGTTTCCAGTGGAATTCATGCTTTAATCTTAACCCTAACAGGCTCTGCTATAAGGCCACGCTGAGAGGAGAGTAAAGCTGGAAAGAGGCGGGCCTGGGAAAGGAGGTCGCCTCTTACAGTGTCCCAAGGAAGAAGGCATCAGGCCAAAGTCCAGAACCTGTGTCTGAGGACGCTAGCGCCCTGAAGTCCAGTTCAGGTTGAAATGGATACGCGAGAGCCCAGTGGGTCTGTGAGGAGCGCCAGGCTGTGGGGAATCCAGTGCGAGCAGGGAGGTGGAGAGGGGCTGGGCTATCCTTCCTGGCAAAGAGCGCTGACCGCCCAGAGGCAAGCCCAGACGGCAGTTCTGGTTGCGGGGAGGACTGCCAGGGGCCCCGAGCCGCAGCTGGTGGGAGTCAGATCAACGCCAGGCTCCTCTGAGTAGGGAGCGGAAATGGAAACACAAGCAGGAGTGGAGCCTGACTGTGCGGTGTCTGCCGGAAAGGCCGGGAAAGCAGAGTGGAGCCTGTGTGCAAGGAAGCCTGCTGCTGCCTCGCCAGAGCGCGTTTGCCCCTGTGCGGTTTCTAAATGATTCTTATCTACCGTGTGTGAGTGATTGCAGAAGATGTTTGCGGTATATGAGTTGGAAATCATTCATACTGGAAGTTTCAGTTTTATTAAAAAGAAAAGATCAGTGTGTTTTGAGGGGAAGGATTGCCCAGCTTGATACAATTCATTCTGCCGCAGTAGCAAAAAGGATGGAAGTACCAGCCAAGACTGTTGTTAGTGGTTCCAAGAATTACTTACTTCTAAATATGCATAAATGATGATAGTTTGGTCACTTTGGCTGTTTTACTGGAAAACTTCTTAAAGAATAGTAAAGGCAACATTTTAAAAAAATGTGTTTACAGATAGTTTTCAACTGGGGAAGTTTTGATACTGTATAATGATCAAGGTCTTTAAAATGGTTACTAATGTATCTTGGATTAAAAGAAGATGCATGTTATCTTCAGTTTGACTGTCTGAAAAACTGAAGCACTGTCTGGTCAAGGAAGAATGACACCGTCTCTGTCTTCTCCACTTGTGTAACGATCATTCCTTGATCCAGGTTTGTGCGCCCAAACTGCGTTCAGTTGCTCCCATCAGTCAGCTAGTTTCTCTATGCTGTCTGCTCTTTGCAGCACTTTTGTAAGGGCTATAAACAAAATTTAGTATAAAAAGTTGCATCAAAGGTAGCCCATAGTCACTCTTAAAAATATATTTCAACTCTGAAACTTGTCTTTAAAGACTAGTACTTTAATCAAAGATGCTGTTTTTACCTCTGATTAATAATTAAACCCTTAATTAACAATAATAGCTAAAAGATTGGTGTTGGAGAAGACTCTTGAGAGTCCCTTGGACTGCAAGATCCAACCAGTCCATCCTAAAGGAGATCAGTCCTGGGTGTTCACTGGAAGGACAGATGCTGAGGCTGAAACTCCAATACTTTGGCCACCTCATGCAATGAGTTGACTCACTGGAAAAGACTCTGATGCTGGGAGAGATTGGGGGCAGGAGGGAAAGGGGACGACAGAGAATGAGATGGCTGGATGGCATCACCGACTCGATGGAGGTGAGTGTGAGTGAACTCCGGGAGTTGGTGATGAACAGGGAGGCCTGGTGTGCTGTGATTCATGGGCAAAGAGTCAGACACGACTGAGCGACTGAACTGAACTGGACTGAAGACATCAGAAATAATTTTTCCCTTCCTAAGTTGTTATGGTAAATAAATAATTTTTCTATTTTTAAGGAAGTGCATTAGCTCATGAGTATCTCTTTTCTGTCATTTGGAAAAATAAATTTTTCCTGTAGTTTGTCTTCTTGGGAAATTGAAACATTATTTCAAATGGTTAACCTGTCATGCAGAAGAATTCGGATATTAAAATTATAGATGGAATGTCTGAGGGGCTTTGAGCAAGGGAAATAAGATGAAATTTATTGGGGACACTGAACTACAGACTCTCTGGTTCATCATACGCTTATAGGTAGGACACAACAGAAGTATTCTCCAGAATTATCCACAGCCCTCTCACTCCAGCCCTGACTCACCCCCATCTGTTTGTAAATTGGGCTGATCCCTCACCTTTTGGCCTTCACTGTCCCTTGGACGTTTGCTGACACCTTGCTGCTTCTGATGACTTCTGCCACTCCTGGCTGGAGTTCTAATAACCAACACTCAAAAGTAGAGAAGAAAGCAAAGAGACTTGGTAAAACTGTCCTTCAAAGCCATGCTCTCTTTCCCTTGGCCTGAGCCACCTCAGATTTATCTATGAGGCACGTTGATATAAGACGGTATGAGCTATCTTGAGAAGCACAGGGATGGAAAAGATACATATATTCAGTTCAGTTCAGTTGCTCAGTCGTGTCCGACTCTTTGTGACCCCATGAATCACAGCATGCCAGGCCTCCCTGTCCATCACTAACTCCCGGAGTTCATTCAAACTCACCTCCATCAAGTTGGTGATGCCATCCAGCCATCTCATTCTCTGTCTTCCCCTTCTCCTCCTGCCCCCAATCCCTCCCAGCATCAGTCTTTTCCAGTGAGTCAACTCTTCGCATGAGGTGGCCAAAGTGTTGGAATTTCAGCATTAGCACCAGTCCTTCCAATGAACACCCAGGACTGATCTCCTCTAGAATGGACTGGTTGGATCTCCTTGCAGTCCAAGGGACTCTCAAGAGTCCTCTCCAACACCACAGTTCAAAAGCATCAATACTTCGGCGCTCAGCTTTCTTCACAGTCCAACTCTCACATCCATACATGACCACTGGAAAAACCATAGCCTTGACTAGACAGACCTTTGTTGGCAAAGTAATGTCTGCTTTTTAATATGCTATCTAGATTGGTCATACCTTTCCTTCCAAGGAGTAAGCGTCTTTTAATTTCATGGCTGCAGTCACCATCTGCAGTGATTTTGGAGCCCAAAAAAATAAAGCCTGACACTGTTTCCACTGTTTCCTCATCTATTTCCCATAAAGTGATGGGACAAGATGCCATGATCTTTGTTTTCTGAATGTTGAGCTTCAAGCCAACTTTTTCACTCTCCTCTTTCACTTTCATCAAGCGGCTCTTTAGTTCCTTTTCACTTTCTGCCATAAGGGTGGTGTCATCTGCGTATCTGAGGTTATTGATATTTCTCCCAGCAGTCTTAATTCCAGCTTGTTCTTCTTCCAGCCCAGCGTTCCTCATGATGTACTCTGCATATAAGTTAAATAAGCAGGGTGACAATATACAGCCTTGACGTACTCCTTTTCCTATTTGGAACCAGTCTGTTGTTCCATGTCCAGTTCTAACTGTTGCTTCCTGACCTGCATATAGGTTTCTCAAGAGGCAGGTCAGGTGGTCTGGGATTCCCATCTCTTTCAGAATGTTCCACAGTTTATTGTGATCCACACAGTCAAAGGCTTTGGCATAGTCCATGAAGCAAAAATAGATGTTTTTTGGAACTCTCTTGCTTTCTCCATGATCCAGCGGATGTTGGCAATTTGATCTCTGGTGCCTCTGCCTTTTCTAAAACCAGCTTGAACATCTGGAAGTTCACAGTTCAAGTATTGCTGAAGCCTGGCTTGGAGAATTTTGAGCATGACTTTACTAGCGTGTGAGATGAGTGCAGTTGTGCGGTAGTTCAAGCATTCTTTGGCATTGCCTTTCTTTGGGATTGGAATGAAGACTGACCTTTTCCAGTCCTGTGGCCACTGCTGAGTTTTCCAAATTTGCTGGCATATTGAGTGCAGCACTTTCACAGCATCATCTTGCCTTTACATATATTAGAGGCGTGTTTTCACTTGCTGTCTTTCGGCTCTGTGTTTCTCTGCTGTAAATCTTTGTTTGTCTGGTGGCTCTGGGTCTTCCCTGTGGGTGAGGGCTTCCTCCAGTTGCAGCGAGCGGGTGCTGCTCTTCAAGGCAGCTTGCCGGCTTCTCGCTGTGGCGGCTCTCATGTTGCGGAGAGGCCGCAGCACGTGGGCGTTAGGAACTGCAGCACGCAGGCGCAGTAGTTGTGGCGCCTGGGCGTGGTTGCCCCGCCGTCTGTGGAATCCTACTGGGCCAGGTGTCAAACCCATGTCCCCTGCATTGGCAGGCGGCTTCTTATCCACCCTCCCCCGAGGGAAGACCCGTTGTGTGTTTTTGAAGTGTCCTCAAGTATGAATGGGCTTCCGAGGTGGCTCAGTGGTAGAGAATCGGCCTGTCAGTTCAGGAGATGGAGGAGTCCTGAGTTCAGTCCCTAGGTCAAGAAGATCTCCTGGAGGAGGAAATGGCAACCCACTCCAGTATTCTTGCCTGGAGAATCCCATGGACAGAGGAGCCTGGCGGGCTACAGTCCATAGGGTCTCAGAGAGTCAGACATGACTTAGTGACTGAGCATGCAAGTGTGAATAGCACATGCATACCACATACAAAATAATTTTGAAATGTTTCTCACAGTTGTTCTCTAAGTCATACTCTTTTGAAAGACAATCTTGAGAGTAATGATAGCAATTACATTTATTTAGACTGTTATAGCTTCCAAATTACTCTCATAAACAGATTCTCATTTGATCCTCTTAGAAACCAAGGGACGTAATTATCACCATTTTATAGGTGAAAGAACAGAGGTTTAATGAGGATGCGTATCTTTCAGAGCTTCCATCTAGGATTCCTAACCTTCATATCTGTCCTTTTATCCCTATTTACATCGATAAATTTAGTAAATCTAAAGAGTTTACCTCAATAAATTTAATAAATCTAAATCTAAAACTGGATAATAGTTCCAACACATGACTCTCCAGTCCAAGCGTTAACTTACTTTTGTTGTGTTTATAAAAAGCAAATAGCCTCTCAACTCTGATTATTACTAAGGCAACCTATACTATTTTTATGGTCATAAAAGTAATTTTGATGTTGTCAATATGAAGTGAAGAAGCCTCATCCTCACATAACAGTCAGGTAATAGAGGCTTTGCAATTTATCTGTACAATCTCATGCTGTAGCTTAAATTTTCCAAAGTCTGTTGGTTTCTTTGAGAGGAAGTATTTTTGAATTGTGTCTTAATTGAAACAGTTTTTCTGGGCTCCAAAATCACTGTGGATGCTGATTGCAGTCATGAAATTAAAAGACGCTTGGTCCTTCGAAGGAAAGTTATGACCAACCTAGACAGCATATTAAAAAGCAGAGACATTACTTTGCCAACAAAGGTCTGTCTAGTCAAGGCTATGGTTTTTCTAGTAATCATGTATGGATGTGAGAGTTGGAATATAAAGAAGGCTGCGCGCTGAAGAATTGATGCTTTTGAACTGTGGTGTTGGAGAAGACTCTTGAGACTCCCTTGGACTGCAAGGAGATCCAACCAGTCCATCCTAAAGGAGATCAGTCCTGGGTGTTCATTGGAAGGACTGATGTTGAAGCTGAAACTCCAATACTTTGGGTACCTCATGTGAAGAGTTGACTCACCGGAAAAGACCCTGATGCTGGGAAAGATTGAGGGCTGGAGAAGGGGATGACAGAAAATGAGATGGTTGGATGGTATCACCAACTCAATGGACATGGGTTTGGGTAGACTCTGGGAGTTGGTGATGGACAGGGAGTCCTGGCGTGCTGCAGTCCATGGGGTCACAAAGAGTTGGACACGACTAAGCGACTGAACTGAACTGAAACAGTAGTTTTTATAAACTGCCTGGTCTGTTCAGTCGGCTCTGTGAGAGAGGGAGCTTAGAGAAGGAAGCCTCCAACCTAGAGCCTGTCCCGAGGGCGTCAGAGCTCTGCTCACGTCTTCCGGGGAAGAGCATTGGGGGTGGCATCAGAGGCCCCGGTTCTCCTCGATGGTGGCCAGTCGGGGTGCCTGCCCCACACCCTTGCTGACCCCCCGAGGGTGAGCCGAGGCTGGGTAGTTCTGCTGTGCTTGTTCCTGGCCTGCTCTCACACCGGGCCTCTGTTTCTCTGCTCAAGTGTCCCTGGAGCCTCTGCGAAGTCACCAACCTTGGTCTGACCTATAGGAATTCGGGAAAACAGAAGAGTAGGGTAAGGCTAGCTTCCAATGAAAGGTAACAGAGCCATGGGGGAACCCAAGACAGTGTTCCATCTCATTAGTCTCTATATCCATCTCGTTAGTCACATGCTGATCTAACAAGCCTTCCACCCGGAGGTACCATAAGCAGAAGTGCCCACCCCTGACATCAAGAAGCCATCGACAGGGGTAGGAAAATCAGAGGTGGTGAGAGGCCGAGCTTGCTGAAGGGTGCTCCTGATAGCGCCCTAGGCGTCAGCCCTGTGAGCAAAGAAGCAAATACGGACACCAGAACCGATTTTCGAGTCCACTCCAGTCTTTAGGGCCTAAGGTTTCCGTCAGGTCCAATCCTCCTCTTCTCCTCGGGAACTCGGCCCCCACCTGCGTAACTTGGGACGGACGTCCTGCCCATCGAAGACTTTCCGCCCAGCCCAGCCCCGGACTGAGGCACCAATATCCTCCCTTGGTCCCTGCAGACCACCTCAGGCAGGAGGTTCCCTTCCACACTGAAACCGGAGGGACTTCCGCCTTGGGAGTGTAGGAGAGGATGTGCAAAGGGTATTCGAGAAGAGGAGGGTAGGGAACAGAACAGCTGCTCTTGGTTTAACGAAAGAGGGAAAGACTTCGTCTCCTTAAATTGCCCATGGGATACTTGCAGGTCTTCAGGAGGTTTCATAAGTCATACTATTCATTATGAATTTTCTTGCATGTTTCTTGTAGTGGGCATCTCTTGTAGAGACAGTAAATGGAAGAGAGATTCTGTGAGACCATGTTAACTAAAAGCCTTATTAAACTTAGCTACTGTCTCCAGAACTTCCGTTTTTCTTGTTTGAAGCAGTACTGCTACCTCAAAAATTCCTCGTTTCTCCAGTTTCTCCAAGTCTTTTAGGATACAGTTAGCTCTCCCTGAGTCTCCATCTGATGTTTCACAGATTGGGGGCTGTGAAGTCACTTCCCCTCTCTGAACAGTTAGGAGACTATTCTGGTTGTCTCAGCAAGCAATGAGGGCATGTCCTATGCCACATGCAGTGTGATTGCCAAGGGAGGGTTGAATTCAAGAATTTTTTCCAGATGTAGAATAATTATAAATTATTGATGTGTAGAGTGAAGGAAAGGGAAGCGTCAAAGAAGATTTCGAGTGTATGTTTCTAATGTGAGTAGGGGGCCCGTGGCAATCCATCAAGCAAGATGGGGACCGAGAGTCGGAGCAGCCTGGGGGGAGGGTGGTCAAGACTGACGTTTTTTGAGATTGAAGTATCTGGAGGCCGTCTAGGAACAGGAATCTTGAAGAGCCCTGCTGAAGTAGTGGAGTGGGAGATACG
The DNA here is from genome assembly GCF_049115385.1 of Moschus berezovskii. NCBI lineage: Eukaryota > Metazoa > Chordata > Mammalia > Artiodactyla > Moschidae > Moschus > Moschus berezovskii. The sequence goes on along the minus strand of NC_142467.1, from coordinate 2,362,308 downwards.
AAACTGGGATGCTGGCATCGGCCTCCACGGATGCCTCTGTGTGATCGTTAACGCCATGAAAGAGAATAAGAGTCGCCCAGTCAGGCAGAGCCGGGAAGGAGGATGAAATAGCCCAAGGGGGAGAAGAGAGGCAGGCCTGGGCCCGAGCCCCGTTTGGAATAGGAGGAGGGGCCATTGAAAGACTCCAGAAGAGTACAGGGCCCGGAAGGGTCAAGGGGGGTACAGATGGGCCTTGGGTCTTTTCTGTAATAGTCAGCACCTTCCCCATCTCCCACAGCCACCTTCCTGAATCTCTGTCTTGCTGCCAAGAATGCAAACGATTCCCTCTCCCACCCTGTACCCCAAAAGGACAGGGCCCCTGTCTTCTCATAATTTAGGGACCCTGGTAAAGGACAGGAAAATTGTTCCTGTTGAACAACCGAATGCTCCTTTACCAAGGGAGCATTTTTAAGGAAACAAAGTTTGACCATCACTTCAGATGTCAGAAGTGTTTGTTGTTTTTTTTTTTTCCCATTTCTTCCCAGTAAGATTCAGAGGTTTTCTGGTTAAATCGGTGTAAAAATTGAAGTAACATATGCCCTGGTATGAAAGCAAGCCCTCCCCCTTTCATTTTTTTCTGGCTAGGATGTGTAGATATGGGAACACACATTTTGCTGACATGTTCTGAAGCTTGGTATTTTGATAAATGGACCTGGGAACAAGAATTGATGGAAAACTTCTCACTTTTACAGTGGCGAGGTAAGTATCAGTTAGAAGGATGGGCAGCCAGGTAGCTGACAGGGTCTGCACAGAGCTGGATGGATTGCCATAAAAGCATGAATCACGGAGAGAACACTGCCATCAGTTACCCGCTGACTGGCGATTGTGTTATTGAAAAATAGCAGAAATAAGGACAAAACTTTTTTCTCTGACTCCCTGAAAAAGCTCAAATTGCAAATACCTTTAGTAAGCAAAACAGTGCTGCCTTATGTAATGTGAAGTATTACTGTAGACAGTGAAAGCGCTTAGTTTTTGTTTTTGCTGTTAGCAGATTAAGCCTATTTTTATCCTGTTCAAAAACACAGTTTTGAACACAGAAACTGTATTCCCGTTGCATAAAAAAGGAAGGCATTGTTTTAGTGGCTCTTAATAATGATTCATATAAACCCTTACATAGAAAACAGATGGGATGAAGTAGAGCAGAATTATACCTGTAAGAAAATCACATTTCCCTTTCCACTGTATTGGATAATTACACAGACACAAATGAAGAAATAGTGCAAAACATATCCTTTCTGAAACAATATTAAAGGCTTCTTGAACTGGCAGCTTGCCACACATTAATCATAAGGTTGGTTCATTTCATGCTCATATTGGCCAAATTTTTCACATAAATCCCATGGGAAAGAGTCTGGATGTCATTTGTAAGATGCATATCATCACTGGTATTGTTACTTGGGGCACAGAAATATTGAAAAACAGTGTTATGAACTAGAAAATGCATCTTTTTAAAAATTATCATCAGAAAGCTATTGACGATTTTTTTTGAGAGAGCAGGGGAGAAAAATGACTAAATGCTAAACCCACTGAAATTATTTTGGTGTTTGATATTGCTCCTTATGAAAGTTTCATACCTCAAATGCATTTTCCTTTAACACCCCTGTTAATGTTAGAAAAAGATTAAAGCCTTCTATCTTATGACTGGAGACATTAAGAGTACATAGAAAGCGCCTTTCATCATCTGAGTCATCTGATCACAGAGATGGCCTGGGGGGACACAGTTCCGTGGTGGAGGTAGCCTTCTTGTCGTTCATGCTGTGAAGAACCCATCTGATCACAGGGGTGGACTGGGGGACAGAGTGTTCCGTGGTGGAGGTAGACCATCTTATTGCTTATCCCGTGGAGAACCCATCTGATCACAGGCGTGGACTGGGGGACAGAGTGCTCCGTGGTGGAGGTAGCCTTCTTGTCACCCATCCCGTGGAGAACCCATCTGATCACAGGTGTGGACTGGGGGACAGAGTGCTCCGTGGTGGAGGTAGCCTTCTTGTCGCCCATCCGTGGAGAACCCATGTGATCACAGGGGTGGACTGGGGGACAGAGTGCTCCGTGGTGGAGGTGGCCTTCTTGTCGCCCATCCCGTGGAGAACTTGAGAGCACAGCGTCCTCATAACTCGTTTCTGTGCTTCAGCTCGCGTCAGCATCCGCTGGTCCCACGCTCTGTGACAGCGCCTCTGCTCCCACGTCTCTTGAGCATGTTGTTTTTAGGGACTTGGGAAAGTCTGTGGGAGCTGGCAGCTGCCTCCCCGTGGGTCCCTGTGACGGCCTGCACTGAATGGAGGCCTCGCTGGGTCAGCATCTCCAGAGGGCACAGGTGCCTCTCCTGTCTTGTGTTCCCAACAGATGAGTTCTCCGTGGCACTGCCGAGGACCTAGTTCATGTGTATTAAAAAGCAAAGAGGACTTCTCATATTCTGAAAGTATAAACTTCCTTTCTCAAGTTTCACACAAGCCATGTTGATGATATCCTGTTTCATCATGAGTATCTGAAGTATTCATCAGGAATAAGAAAAATTCACAGAAGTTTCAGGTCATAATTGCAGATAAAGATAACATTGTTTTCCTCTGCATTGGACTTGATAGACGCTTCACTAACCTGGAAAGCCACCAGAAGTACTGCAGATTGACTGCAAATATCACCCATACTCCAGTCATCACAAAGGACAGGAAAGTTTTACCTTCTCTATCAGTTAGGGCAAGCTAGGCTATGCTGCAATAACAATCAGCATGAGAATATTAGGAACTTAAAACAGCTGAATGTATTTCTCACTGCAGTCCATCACGGATCAGAAAAGGAGCTCTGCTCACAGTCGTCACCCAGAGACAGAGCAAGAGTCTATTGGTTCTACCGTCACAGGAGCAGGTAATTTGCGAAGTCTTGAACTGGCTCTTAAAGTTGTTGCTAGACAGAACAGTCTTCACTTCTCAAGTTTACTAACCAGATCGAGTTCCATGACAATGCATGAGCTCCACATGGTGAGCATGTTTAATTCCCCTGCTGGGAGAGACACTATACATTTGTACACAGTAATGCAGCCTCCGCACTGGCAGTTCTGCCTGCTATGCCAGAGGACTGCAGGTTCCTGAAAAGTTTGCTTGGTTTATTGTGGTTTGAAAGCCACCAGCTTAGGAGTCTAGACACACATCAAGTGGACGAAGCCTTGGACTTCATGGAATGCTCTCTCCAGTATGGCTACCAGAGCATAGATTCCAAGGTTTTTTTGGTCCTAATTTGTTAGCACCAGTAAAATTTCCATGAAAAGTATCTCTTCGACCATGGATTTCATATAGTAGCCTTAGGCCGAGGGAATAAAAGCAGTAATGAGCATCTCTGATAGGAGACTGAAAATAGAAGGAAAGGGAACAAGAGGCGGGTAAAATAGAAGGCGGGTACAAGAGCCTACTATATAAACCTGTTTACTTTCTGTTAGAGACTTAGTGGGATTTTTTTCACTAGAAACATTTTTTTACATGTATTTTTGAAAACGTTAAATGAGTTGTGAGTAAACCGCAGTAGAGCATTTGAAAACTCAGTTCCACTTCTTTGTTTGCTTGACTCGTAATAATCTGACCCCAACTCCCTTCTCTGTTGTTTTTATTATTTAGATGATATGCATGGCAAGTGTGGGTGTCTTGTTTGATGGTGAGTCACTGAGCAGGTGTGGGAATTAGACAAATAAGGAGGCTTCAGTCCGGGACGTTTTCATAAAAGAGGTACATCTTTAGGGACTACAAAAGCGTTTGGAACTTTTAAATGACAAGAACTATACTTAAGGGAAATAAAAAGAATGGCATGGCTTCGTGGAGCGTCTATTAAACAACTGCTATAGTACAGACTGTGCAAGGTGTCGGGGATCCAAAGAGTGAGAAATGATCTTCCCTTGAAAAGCATTCAAAAGCATACCGAGTGTACGGTATCGATGGGGGAACTGAGCTGGGGGAGATTTATTCAAAGGCTTCAGAAGGCAAATTCAGCTAATAAAAGTTGTCAGCTGAATATGGACTAGGAATACAGAGAAATTAAGCAGCATACTTCTAAGTGACTGTTCAGTATATATTAGCTCTGAGCTGCTTTTGCACTTCATTTTGGCCTCTTCTGTGAAATCTAGTGTTTTGTGTGAAAATGTGGGAAGCATAGAGCATTAGAATTGCAGAATGTGTTCTAGCAGTGAGTACTAAGGAAGCCTCTTCAGTGTTAGAGAGACTGATGGGCAGATAGAGCCAAAGGGGGTGTTTGTTGTTGTTGCTGTTCTGCCGCTAAAGATGGGCTGTGATTACTTGAGGACAGAGCCGCACTTGGGCATCACTTCGGGCCTCTCTGATTTAGGCAAGAGCCCAACTATGCTGAGTGATCTGCTCCTGTTTCATTGGGAAGGAGTTCAGGGCCAGTGAGAAGCGCCAGCAGCCTGTCATCCGGTTAAGTGTCTTGGACCATTTGCGTCTGCATCTGCAGCACTCGGGCGCATCGGGAAGGGCTGCATCAGAACCGCACTGCTCAGACCGCGTCCACTGGGTAGGCGCAGAGGAAAGAGCTTGTTCTTTGCAGTAACATGCTTGACTGTGGACACATAAATTCAGTTGTCTTCTTGCCAACCTGAAAGATAGATTGCCTCATCAGTCTTCCGAGTATTGAGTGAAAGAAAGAACCAGCAAAAATCTTTGGGGAAAAGCAGAGCCCTAACTAAGGTCCAGTGTGAGTAAATTTTCCTTTACCTTATTTCATTTAACTTCCCTTTAACTTCTTTTATTTAACTTCCTTTAACTTCCCTTTCCTTTAACTTACTTCTCATCTCAGACCTTTCTACCAGCCTGACTGCTTCAGAATTCCCAGATCTCCTCCGCTTCTCAGCCATCACCTCCTCAGAGGCCTTGCTGTCAACCCTTTAAAATCACCTCCTCCTCCCCCTTATACTCTGTGTTCCTACCAGCTCCTTTTCCCTAATAACAGAGACAGTCATCGGCGTATTACTTGCTTATTGTCTGTGTGTCAGACTAATCTGTAAGCTCCATGAGGAAAGGAATGCATCCTATTTGCCGTTGTATCTCAATAAATATTTGTTGAATTTTCAAAGCCGTTGCACACCGTAAATGCCTGATATAGGAAAACATAGTTTTCTTGGGGAAGGCAGTTCGTATAGATGAAGTAGAGAGCTGTCGAAGCCTTGAGTCTCTTCTCTGCCCTTTTTTTCCCCTGATACTTTTCCTTCTACCATTTTTTACTGATAATTGTATTTATGAGAGTAAGTAGTATTAAAATATTGCTAATTTTAGAATTGAACATCAGAATAGTTCCGTGGGTCTCAGAGGCTGTGGGGGGTCCTTTGTGAAATGGAAAGGGTAAATATTCCTCCTCTGCTAGTGGGGCCTCTGACTAGCCGTGGGCTTCCTCAGAGACTCAAGCCTTCTGTGTGCAGTGAGGAACTCGGAGGGAATTCTTCAGGGCCTTCCGCCCTGTAGCATCCTTTGTGATCATCTACATCTGGGTGATCTTTTCTCTCCTCAGTTATATCCCTAAAAGTGGGAGTATCTGAGAAACGGGATTTGTTTGTATGTTTATTATTTGGGGGGGTTGTTTTAGTTTCCTTTGTTTTTCCTGCTGAGCTAGCCAGAACAGGAGAGTTGTTTATCGGTGGGGTTTTTTGGAGGGGAGGAGTACTGCATGGCTTAAAAGATCTTGGTTTCCAGGGATCAAACCCAGGCCCCAGCAGTGCAGGTGCCAAGTCCTAACTGCTGGGCCATCAGGGAATTTCCCAGGAAAGCCTTTTAAGGGCCTGGTCCATTTCCCTTCATTCCTGGAATCACAAAGGCCAGAAAGCTGCTGCTACTTGTTTGGGCCTGACAAGGACACAGAGCTTACTACATCCGGAGAGCAAGAGAGGAAGTATAAGGAATACGGAAACAAGTGTGAATACCTTTTGTATTCGTTCTAATTCCACATTAAGAAAACTGGAGAACAGGAGAATAAGTATATTGAATTTGTAACAGTGTCTCTTTAATTCTTTGATGAGTAATCATCAAGTTGTGAAGAGACAAGTCTTTTGTTTTTATTCATCAAATCTCCTTTTCCTGGTTTATTTTTTCAGGAATCTCAAATAATCTGAGTAGGATTGTTTGTTGAGTGAACACCTAACTGAACTTTTGTTGTTATGTTTCTTACACATTTGTGTTGATAGTGTGCAGCAAACAGCAACAGAAAGCTCTGCCCAGCAGCAGTCGGTTTTTCCCTTCGTTGTAAATGTTCTAACAGCCCCAGGGCTGCACGTGCACATAATGTCGCTCTGTCCAGTGCTTCCCGGAGAGCAAGGCACAAGCTCGCAGTCAAAACAGAAACTGGACTCTCTCCCCAAAGGAACAGTTCTCTTTGAAACCTACAGCAGACATTGCCTTGTAGAGCTTTACTGCAGTGACATAGAGATGGAAAAGTGAAAGTGTTAGTAGCTCAGCTGTGTCCTGCCCTGCATTCCCATGGACCTTAGCTCGCCAGACTCCTCTGTCCATGGAATTTTCCAGGCAGCAATCCTCTAGTGGGTTGCCATGCCCTTCTCCAAGGCATCTTTCCAAACCAGGGATTGAACCCAGGTCTCCCACACTGCAGGAAGATTTTTTTACCATCTGAGTCACTATATGAAAAAAAAATTTATTAACATCCTGATAAGGAAACAAGATGTGTAAAATTATTTTTCATATGATTTTATGAAGCTAAGTTTACCTTCAAATAATGTGCTTCAGTGCTTTGTGTTTGCTTTACAAATACGTTCTTGCCTGGGTTGTAAAGCCTCCTCCTCACCCCTTCTTGAATCACTCATTTATGCTTTGCAGTACATGGCGTCAACCAGTGCTTGGTATCTTTCCATGGAGGCAGACCCAGGGGCCATCCTGAGGGCTGGCAACATCTAACATTCGTAGCAAAATAGTGTTTTCCAGGGAACCTTTATTCAAGTGAGGTAGAACATTTTCTGAGATTATTCTGAGGTTGGTTTTTTTTTTTTTTTCTTTTGAGATTTGTAGACAAGGGAGGCTGTGTACATAGGGAATGTTGTTCCTGGGACTTTATTGTTGTCACATTGATACTGCATTTCTCAGGAAATGTATGTTAATGTGTTTCTGCCTGCTTTTTTTTTAAGGCCTTGAGTAAATGGGCTGAAGTTATTTGGCTGCCTGCAAAATAGGCCTTACAGTTTGTAAACTGTATATTGTTATGTTTAAAAAAGCAATAATAGTCTCTCAGAACTTTGTATAAATAACAGAAATAGAGAAACGTAGGTGATTTACATCTCAGTATTTACTTTTTAATATATGTACAGGTAACATACCGGGAAAGCAGTGACGAACTATATGGTATGTTCCTCAGGAAAATTAAGAGCACTTTTTCATCATAATTATATGACAATAAACAACCAAAGAGGGAGTCTGGTATATATTTGCAGCAAAAATATCTTTAGTTTTCAGCATTTTTCTAGGAATTTTAAAATATTTTTTAGCCATGAAGTAGAGACTTAGGTCCAGCCCCTTCCCATCTCAGAAACCAAAGTAGAAAACTCCTGTTGTAATCCAACTGGCAGTAAAGAGATTAAATATCTGTATTTCAAGGCTGCTGACATGAGTAGTATCATTGACTACTAATCTTTTCATGCTTATAGCATATCTATCTATATATATCTCTTCTTTCACTTTCATAATTGTTTTACCTGGCTTGTTTTTTTTTTTTTTTCACCTTTCCACATGCAGTAACATTTACTTACATGTCAGAATTTCTAAACTATGCCTCTGTGACATTTACCCATGTATTCAACCTGTACAAAGTACCTATGATTTGTAAGACATCGTATATGATTATGTATGCTTCAAAAAGACACAAGGTCCTTTCCAACCCACATGTCACAGATGAAGCAGTGACAGAGCGAATGGCAGCGTTTAAAGTGTGCTCCATATGGCGGCTGTGGCATTGGCACAGCTCTGCTCACCACGTTGCATGCGTCATTATCTCAGAACTGACGGGCTGGGAAGAAGTGCAAAGGAGACTTTTAAAAAGCAGAGAGAAGTCTTAGAAAATGTATCAAAGGATTCAGTGATGTGATAATGGAGCAATTAAGAGACAATTGATGTTTTGTTTTAAACACTAAGAATATAATTGAGACCAAAATGTTGGGAAGATATATATGAGACAGATGACAGCTTTTACTCATAAAGACTATTTATAAATGAATAAAAAGTAAACAACTCAATGGAAACATTGGTAACTCAATGGAAAGGCAATTGAAAATGACGAAAAGGTTATTCACAGAAAAATGATGATACAAATGCCCCTCCAAAATAGGAGAATTTAACACATGTATATATTTAAAGTTGTAACATATTTGAAAAAATGTTAAAGTCCCATAGTCATAAAAAATGCAAGTTAAAAATGAATATCATTTTTCTCTTGCACATTGGAAAGAATTGAAAAGAACGCTGAGAATCCATGTGAATGAGGATATGGAAAAGCAGACATGCATATGGCTCTGGTGGGAGTGCAATTGCACAGCCTGTTTGGGTCATAACTTTAGAATATGTCCCTGAAGTTATGCAGGTTTGTTTGCTTTATCCCAGATATTTCACTTCCAAGAATATATTCTGTGAAACCAACTACAGAAGAGCAAGAGGATGTGTGTGACCACAAGTTGCTTGCAACCTTATTCATGATAGCCCAAAAAGGAAGGAAAAGATCTGGAAAAATAAACTAAAATGCCCAATGATCTAGTGTTAGTTATACGAATTATGCCCATTAATGGGACACAAATGCTGACATTAGATTTTCTTCATGTTGTACACCTTTATATGGTTAAGCATAGTAGAGCGCCAGAATCTGTAATAGCTCATTTACCTAACATGCGATTAATCAGCAACTCCGGCTATCCAGAGCACAGTTAAGAATGGGAAATAAAAAGAAAGATGAAAGATCTCTGAAGTCTCAATAAATTCCATAAAATCGCCAGCATAGAAACTGCCACACTTTTGAAATGGGAGTTTTCCTTTGGAGCATCTTTACTTTTAACTTTAAACATGAACCTCTTAAGTTTGTTTTTCAAGTTCTCACAGAGTTGAATTAGCAAACTAGAAAAGGCCATGGCAAGAGTGTAGACCAGGGAGAGAAGAAATAGGTGCTTTGAGAAAACAGACAAGACAGAACAAGAAGGAATCAATATTCTCAAAGCAGCAGATAGCAAGTGAGAAGAAACCTTCTTTCTTTTTAACAGTTTTTTTAAAAACATTATTTTATGTTGGAGTACAGTTGTGTTACTTTCAGCAAAGTGACTTGAAAAACTACTTACTTTTCAAGTCTCACTCAAGCATCACTCTCTTTTTACCAGTACGTCATGGACGCCAGAGAGAGGTTCTTTTTAGTCTGCATGGGAGTGTAAGAGTGTGTACCTCGTTTCAGAAGATGCTTCATTAAAAGTGGTTAAAACTGTTTAAAGAGTTTTCTCAAAGGATTATTAACCCTTAGTTATCTGGCTATTTCCCTTATGTTAAAGACTTGTTTCCTTGGCCAGGCCACTCAAAATGAGGCTTTGCTGTGTGTATATTCTCACAAAGCAGGAGACCGCTTACAACATGATTTGATGGTTGGGGTCATATATACTAGAGTAGCAGTGAGTATGCAAAATAGTCTTGAGGATGCTGAGAATTAGAAATATAAAAATAAGGTATTTTAGAGACTTGCATTTTAATCTGTAAGTAAATTATACTATTATTTGGAGAATAAAATATTGTCAGATTGTATCTACTTTACCCCTTGAGATAAATTAGCACCTAACCAAGTTCAATCAGAACCTCATGTCAAAATGGTTACTCTGGTCACCCTCCTTTTTTCTGTTACATTAAAAAATACAGAAATGCAAAATCAGGTTGTAAAAATGGTGACATTGTTTTAGTATCCAGACTGTCTCTGTGATCATATATGTAACCTCATTTAGATAATGAAAAAGTCAAATTTGAGGCCTCCTAAATGTAGGGGTTTCACCAAGAGCTCTCCTGTTCCTCCCACTGACCCCCAGCCCAAAGCACAAACAAGATGTGACGTGTGTGTGTGTGCATGTGTGCTCAGGCATGTCTGACTCTTTGAGACCCCATGGACTGCAGCACGCCAGGCTCCTCTGTCCATGGGGTTTCCAGGCAAGAATACTGGAGTGGGCTGTCATTTTTACTCCACGGGATCTTCCGAAACCAGGTTTTGAACCCACCTCTCCAGCAGCCCCAGCATTGACAGGAGGATTCTTTATGACAGCCACCTGGGAAGTCCTAAGGTGTGACGGAGATCACTTGTGATGGGGGTAAGGAGGAAGAGGGGATGGAGGAAAGGCCTGGGCGTGAGAACCCCCAGATCTGAGTGTCCACAGTCTCATCCCTGAGACCGAGTATCTGAGAACAGAGCTGAGATCAGCTGGTGCGCCAGGTCCTGTCACTTAGGGCACCTTCCTGGTCAGCTTCTCTGGCGTCCCGTTGGCTCCAGATATACTTTCGCTTCCCCTGGAGCGTCCTTCACCCACCCCACCTTGTTACTTCTTTCAGACTCCAGGTAGACCTTGTGTCGCTTAGCAAGGACTATTTCTCTACCAAATCTTGGTTACTTACCCTTCTTTTTACCCTATCACAGCACTCACTAAGCTAAATTATGATTGTTTATTTAGTTGTTATCTTTCTCCCCAATAAGCTTTAAGGACAACGCTCTAGAATGCAAACTACTACCTGCAGTTATCTAGGAAGTAGAAAACTAGCAAACGAATTCATCGAATGCCACAGAGGTCAGCTCCCTGCTTCTTTCTGTTCTGTTTGTTTTGTTTCTGGCCACACCAGGTGGCTTGCAAGGTCTTAGTTCCCCGACCAGGGATGGAACCCATGTGCCCTGTAGTGGAAGCAGGGAGTCCTAACCACTGGACCCCCAGGGAATTCCCAGTCAGCTCGCTGGGGTTCCTCAGAGAAAGAAGAGAACAATAAAGTCCATTTTCAGGCCCTAGAATTCAATATATCTGTGAAGTGATACTGTTTTAATCACTGTCCTTAGCACTCTCCCTGCATATGAATTCACCTAGAAGCCAGTAAAAATGTTCCAGCTGTCTTTGCTCTTTTGTTATTATTAGAACAATCTGTAACGTATTTGTGACATGTTAATCATTACACCTTCAAGTAGAGCCCACTGCAAATTTCTCATACTTATCTCTGAGTCATCTAACAGAGTATTATAATGAAAAGATTTCAAGATAATCAAAATGACAGAATTGCTATTATACTGGAAATAAGTGATGGACTCTATAAAATAATGAGTTATAGACAAGTATTTGGAAAAGCTAGTATCTTCAACTATTTGTTTTTTCTCTTTGAAAATGGAAAAATAGTCTAAAATGTCCCTGCTGGACAGAAAATTATTATAATTCATTGAATAATGCTTCCCTGCTGTGCTGTACATTTTTGATGGAGGTTTCAAAAATTTTTTAAAGAACTTTGTCTATATTTGTCTTTTCTATTTTTGCGTGTTAGCAGATCCATGGACCGGAGAAGGCAATGGCAAGCCACTCCAGTACTCTTGCCTAGAAAATCCCATGGATGGAGGAGCCTGGTAGGCTGCAGTCCATGGGGTCGCTACTAGTCAGACACGACTGAGCGACTTCACTTTCACTTTTCACTTTCACACATTGGAGAAGGAAATGGCAACCCACTCCAGTGTTCTTGCCTGGAGAATCCCAGGGACGGCAGAGCCTGGTCGGCTGCCGTCTATGGGGTCGCACAGAGTCGGACATGACTGAAGCGACTTAGCAGCAGCAGCAGCAGATCCATGGACAAAGGAGCCTGGTGGGCTGCAGTCCATAGGGTCACAAAGAGTTGGACATGACTGAGCGTCTAAGCTTTAGTGGTCATATTTTTTTCATAGACCACGTTGAGACATAAGAACTAGAATCTTAAGTTTCAATTCAGTCAAACTGAATATATTGTAAGACTGTTGAGTTCAACTTTAAAATTAGGTTGTCTGTTTTATAGAATATACCAAATTATCACTTCGAAGACCATAATAAGGACTCTTGCTTAACAGAAGAAAAAAGTGTAGATTGGTAAATTTACAAACTGGTACAAAAGCTATTTGTTGTTTTTCAGTCACCAGGTCGTGTCCGACTCTGCAACCCCATGGACTGCAGCATGCCAGGCTCCTCTGTCCTCCACTATTTCCTGGAGTCAAACTCAGGTCCATTGAGCCAGTGAAGCTATCTAACCATCTCATCCTCTGTCACCACCTTCTGCTGCCTTCAGTCTTTCCGTCTTTCCCATCATCAGGATCTTTTCCAATGAGTTGGCTCTCCACATCAGGTGGTCAAAGTGTTGGAGCTTCAGCATCAGTCCTTCCAATGAATATTCAGGGTTGATTTCCTTTAGGATGGACTGGTTTGATCTCCTTGCAGTCCAGGGGATTCTCAAGAGATTTCTTCAGCACCACAGTTTGAAAGCATCAATTCTTTGGCACTCAGCCTTCTTTATGGTCCAACTCTCACATCCATACATGACTACTGGAAAAACCATAGCTTTGACTAGACAGACCTTTTTCGACAAGGAGATGTCTCTGCTTTTCAATATGCTATCTAGTTTCCTCATAGCTTTTCTTCTAAGGAAAGCATCTTTTAATTTGATGGCTGCAGTCAGATCCGCAGTGATTTTGGAGCCTGAGAAGATAAGATCTGTCACAGTTTTCATTGGCCATAGAGTGATGGGAGCTGGATACCATGATCTTAGTTTTTTGAATGTTCAGTTTTAACCCAGCTTTTCACTCTCCTCTTTCACCTTCATCAAGAGGCTCTTTAGAGCCTCCTCATTTTCTGCCACTAGAGAGGTACCATCAGCATGACTGAGGTGGTTGATACTTCTCCTGTGACCTTGGTTCTAGCTCGTGATCCATCCAGCCCGACATTTGCATGATATAGTCTGTGTAGAAGTTAAATAAGCAGGGTGATAATATACAGCTTTGACTTAACTCCTTTCCCAGGTTTGAACCAGTCTGTTGTTCCATGTCCACTTCTAACTGTTGCTTCTTGACCTGCATACAGGTTTCTCAGGAGGTAGGTCAGGTGGTCTGGTATTCCCATCTCTTTCAGAATTTTCCAGGTTGTTGTGATCCACACAGTCAAAGGCTTTCTTGTAGTGAATGAAGCAGAAGTAGATGTTTTTCTGGAATTCCCTTGCTTTCTCTATGATCCAGTGAATGTTTTCAATTTGATCACTGGTTCCCCTGCCTTTTCTAAATCCATCTTTACATCTGTAAGTTCTTGGTTCATGTATTGTTGAAGCTTAGGTTGAAGGATTTTGAGCATTACCTTGCTAGCTTGTGAAATAAGTGCAATTGCATGGTAGTTTGAACATTATTTAACACTGCCTTTCTTTGGGATTGGAGGAAAAAATGACCTTTTCCAGTCCTGTGGCCATTGCTGAGTTTTCCAAATTTGCTGGCATATTGAGTACAGCACTTTAACAGCATCATCTTTTAGGATTTGAAATAGCACAGCTGGAATTCCAGCACCTCCACTAGCTTTGTTCATAGTAATGCTTCCTAAGGCCCACTTGACTTCCCATTCCAGGATGTCTGACTCTAGGTGAGTGATCACAACATTATGATTATCTGGGTGGTGAAGATCTTTTTTGTACAGTTCTTCTTTGTATTCTTGCCAACTCTTCTTAATCTGTTCTGCTTCTGTTAGGTCCTTGCTGTTTCTGTCCTTTATTGTGCCCACTCATTGAAATATTCCCTTGTTATCTCTAATTTTCTTGAAGAGATCTCTTGTCTTTCCCATTCTGTTGTTTTCCCCTGTTTCTTTGCATTGATCACTGAGAAGGGCTTCCTTATCTCTCCTTGCTATTCTCTGGAACTCTTCATTCAGTTGGGTATTCTTTCCCTTTCTCCTTTGCCTTTGACTTCTTTTCTCAGCTATTTGTAAGGCCTCCTCAGACAACCATTTTGCCTTCTCGTGTTTTTTTTTTCCTTTGGAATGGTTTTGGTCACTTGTACAGTGTTACAAACCTCCATCCACAGTTCTTCAGGCGCTCTGTCCACCAGGTCTGTCACCTGCAGTGTTTAATCATACGAGATTTCATTTAGATCATACCTTCATGGCATAGTGGTTTTCCGTGCTTTCTTCAACGTAAGCCTGAATTTTGCCATATGGAGCTCATGATCTGAGCCACAGTCAGCTCCTGGTCCTGTTTTTGCTGACTGTATAGAGCTTCCCCATCTTTGGCTGCAAAGAATATAATCAATCTGATTTCATTACCTACCATCTGGTGATGGCCATGTGTAGAGTCGTCTCTTCTGCTGTTGAAGAGGATGTTTGCTATGACCAGTGCGTTTTCAAGGCCAAACTTTACTGTTCCTCCAGATATCCCTTGTCTTTTACCTTCCAATTCCCTATGATGAAAAGGGCATCTTTTTTTGGTGTTAGTTCTAGAAGGTCTTGTAAGTCTTCATCAGTTCAGTTCAGTCGCTCAGTCGTGTCCGACTCTTTGAGACCCCATGAACCACAGCACGTCAGGCCTCCCTGTCCATCACCAACTCCCGGCATTCACTCAAACTCATGTCCATCCAGTCGGTGATGCCACCCAGCCATCTCATTCTCTGTCGTCCCCGACTCCTCCCGCCCCCAGTCCCTCCCAGCATCAGAGTCTTTTCCAGTGAGGCAACTCGTTGCAAGAGGTGGCCAAAGTATTGGAGTTTCAGCTTTAGCATCAGTCCTTCCAATGAACACCCAGGATAGAACCCGTCAATTTCAGCTTCTTCGGCATTAGTGGTGAGGGACGTAGACTTGGATTATATTGAATGGTTTGCCTTGGAAATAAACCAAGATTGTTCTATCATTTTTGAGAATGCACCCAAGTACTAAATTTCACACTCTTGTTGACTATGAGGGCTACTCCATTTCTTCTAAGGAATTCTTGCCCGTAGTAGTAGACATAATGGTCATCTGAATTAAGTTTACCCATTCATGTTCATTTTAGTTCACTGATTCCTGAGATGTCGATGTTCACTCTTGGCATATCCTGCTTGACCACATCCAGTTTACCTTGATTCATGGACCTGACATTCCAGGTTCCTATGCAGTCCTGTTCTTTACAGCATCAGACTTTACTTTCACCACCAGACACACCCACAACTGGGCTTGGTTTCCACTTTGTCCCAGCCTCTTCGTTCTTTCTGGAGCCATTTCTCTGCTCTTCCCCAGTAGCATATCGGACACCTACTGACCTGACTGACCTGGGGGTCTCGTCTTCCAGTGTCATATTGTTTTGCCTTTCATACTGTTCGTGGGGTTCTCGAGGCAAGAATGTGAAAGCTACAGACAGACATTTACCCAGGGTAAAAGATGAAAAAATATGCAAAGTTAGAAAGCATGTCACGGTATGTAATTTCTGTTTTGCTTTAACTAGTAGGAGATACTTTCCTTCACTGATGGATTAAGGCATTTCGGTAGCAAAAAGTAGTGAACTTGACCCCAGAAGAAATTTCTCCAGCAAAGAAACCTTTATAAATTCGTGTTGTCATTACTTTCATAGCTGTCATCTTCTGTCAGAAAGTTATAATAACTGTGGTCAATGCATAAACTGACATCAGCTCAAAGCATGTTTCATATTTCTGATGTTTCAGAGACAGTCCAATGGACATGTTTACAGACATTCGAAAAGACTTTCCAGGCCTCATCCCAAACTGATTTCTAAAATCAGAAAGCAAGTGATTGTATTATTTTAGCTCCTTATAAAATGTCTTCAGAGTTATGGTTTACTGTGATGTCTCCTGTTCTGAGGGAAGAACAATATAAGAACTGTCAGTTAGTAGAGCTTTTCTGAAATTTAGGGCAACCATAGTTGAAGATAGTCAAGATCGTTTATCCTAGGAGAGCTAAACACATGAGTTTAGTTCCAGTGTGCTATCTTTCACCTTAGAAAAGCCTCTTCAGCTATCAGAGCCTCAAAAATTAAGGTCTCAGCCCCAAAGTATTATGTACAGTTTGACTGGAAGCAGCAGAAAGCGTCAGCTAGCAGAAGGGTAGTGAATGAGTCTCTTCTCAGTGATCTTCCTTGCTGACTTCAACAGATGTTTCCCGTAGTCACGGTCTTATATTTAAGTGTCTCTAGGTTTACAGAAACTAGCGAGGGTACTGACACTTAGATTTTCACAAAGTGGAAAAATCACAGACTCTTGGAACGTTAGGTAGGTCCAGCCTGCTTAAGAGTTTAGTTCTTAGAAGTCTCCCACTTTGAACCAGAAAACAGGTGTAACAGATGTTTGGTCATCATACATTTTCTCATCGGGTGTCAGGGATGTCTGTATAACATTTCTGAACCTTTACTAGAGGTATGAAAACTGAAGAAAGAGGAAAAAACCTCCAAAGATTGTGCCATATTTGTCTTGTTGCTGGAGGGCATCATCATGCTTGCGTGTTGGAGGAGACTGTTACATGCAAGGTGGTCTTTACAGTATATAAGGTGAGGGTTTGTTAATTGATTTCTATGTTCCATATGCCTGGGGAAGATAGAATAAACAATTCAAAAACGGAAGGAGGAGAGAAATCTGTTTATAGTAAATAAAAAATAAGCAAAACCCATGTCCGTAAGACGAAAATGGTAAAATGAGTAGGTTTATGAATACAGGGAATAGAAACTCATATCCAGTAGCAACTACTGTTCATATTTAGGGCTTCCCTGATAGCACAGACAGTAAAGAATCTGCCTGCAATGCAGGAGATCTGGGTTCAATACCTGGGTCGGGAAGATACCCTGGAGGAGGAAATGGCAACCCACTGCAGTACTCTTGCCTTGAGAATCCCCACAGACAGAGGAACCTGGTGGGCTATAGTCATGGAGGTGAAAGAGTCGGACATGACTGAGTGACTAACACACACTATTCGTATTTAGAAAAGAAAGGAAAGAATAGTTTAAGGCATCGTTCTTACTTAGATATGTTTATGTCAGACTTTAGAACGTCATTTTTACAGTTTTCAGAGACAGGGAAAGTACTATTCAACATCTGTATTACTTCCAGTTGCTGTCATAGCATCACCACAGACTTATTGACTTAATGCAGCATGGATGTATTCTCGTAGAGTTCTGAAGGTTAGCAGTTCAAAGTGGGTCTCATGGGGCTGCACTCCTCCTGGGGCATTCCAGGGGAGAGTCTGTTTCCTTGCCTTTGCCAGATTTCTGAGGCCACCTGCATTAAGAGTTCATGGCCCTTCTTTCAGTCTTCAAAGTGCATCACTCCAACTCTGCTTTTAGTATTTTATCACATTCCCTTTTTCTGAATGGCCTTACTGCCTCCTTCTCATAAGGCTGTGATTACACTGCGCCTGACCAGATAATCTGGGATAATGTCCCCAGCTCAAAATCTCAAATCCCTTTGCCACGAAAGGTAACATATTCATAGGTTTCAGGGTTTAGGACAAAGATATCTTTGGGAATAAGAGATAACTAAATTATTCAACCTATTTTAGTATCTTAAAATCCAAAGGGGGAAAAAAATGACTCAAATGGATCGGGAGCCCTTCAAAACTAAAATTTGGAAATAATAGTGAAAAATGCTATATTAGCAAGGAAATGTTAAACTATGCTGCAGTAATATAGAAATACTACATCTAAAGGGCTTACTGCCTAAAAGAGTCTTTCTTGCTAATGGGACATCTGTCACAAGTCCTGTACCTGTAGAGCAGCTCCCTTCCCAGCAGTGACCTGGGGATCAGGGTGGTTTCAGCTTATGCCTCCACCACTGCAGGGTGCGCCGTGGTCACCAGGGCGAGAGGAGAGCTGGGTGGCCGGAGGGGAGCTTTTCACCCCTGAGCCCAAAGGTGGCACATGCCACACATTCCTTTGCCATGTGGCCCACCTCGCTGTAAGAGGCGAAGAAGGCAGTCTTCCACATGTTCGGGAATGAAAGAACCAGATACTGATGTATTAATATCTTAAGGAATTGATCTGTTACTGCCTAAGATGCTTTCTAGTGAGAAACTCTGTAAAAACAGCATCCGCTGGTTAAAAATTAAAGTGAGCTGAAGCTGTGAAAATATGAAACATAATCTAAATGAAAACCTGGATTTTTTGTGGAGAGCAATGCTCAAACTAGGGAGAATAGAGCCAGTTCTTCTTGGGTAAGATGTGATCATTTTAGCAATTGACCAGGCAAGTCAGGAGAGAACAGAAAAGGGACCAGCATTGCTAAGAGGTCCTCCCAGTTCAGCAGTGATAAGAAAGTTATCAACACAACTGCTTAGAATGAATTTTCTGGCTGAGGCGAATTGCAGCCCAGGGTCCAAAAAAAACCCAATAACGAGATAACAAAATTGGAAGGAGTGATGCTGAAGCAAAACTCCAATACTTTGGCCACCTGATGCGAAGAGCTGACTCATTTGAAAAGACCCTGCACCCTGATGCTGGGAAAGATTGAGGGCAGGAGGAGAAGGGGACGACAGAGGATGAGATGGTTGGATGGCATCACTGACTCAATGGACATGAGGTTGAGTGAACTCCAGGAGTTGGTGATGGTCAGGGAGGCCTGGCGTGCCGCGGTTCATGGATTCGCAACGAGTCGGACACGACTGAGCGACTGAACTGAACTGAGCTGAAGCCGTCGGTGGTGGTGTGAAAACTCGTGGAGAACAGACAGTGAGCTGAAACAGTACAGAACCTGCAAAGACTGTCTTGATTATTCACATGAATGAAAACTTAGATTGACTTTGTACCAGTGACCTCAGCGATGCCCTCTTGAAAATCCTCAAACGGGTCCTGAAATAGATTGTGAGAGCACGGAAGGGAGAGTGATGGTGGAGGAACAGCATGGACTCGTCAAGAACATGCCTTTTTGTTCATGTTTGTTCCATACGCCAGTAGACTAAGGGCACTGTGGTTGTAAATGGATCTCATCAGGGTGTCTGACAGAATTTCTCATGATATTCCTGTGGAGCAGATAAGGAAAAGAGTGCTCATTGACCGTGTAGTTAAGATTTGTAACAAGTGAGTAACAGGAGAAAGTAAAAAAATAATAATAATCCAGAGAAATAAACTAGAGCCAAATCACGAAAATCCATGTAAGCTGTTTTAAGGGATTCGGACTTTTTCTTGAGGGCAGTTTGGGTTCATGAAATAAGGTTTGCCTCACAGAAATATCACTCTCTGCAGTGTAGAGAACAGACTGAAAGAAACTGATACTAGCGACGAGCCAGAAGGCGGGCTGAGCTAAGGGAATTGCAGAGTGGATAGCTGATGAGTTTAAGAGGCCTTAAGTTGGCAAGACGGGCAGGGTGTGTTCGTTAGTAGAATGTAAGGGCAGAAACCCAGTGAAACATCAAACATGGCGCTCTCGAATATGGCTGCCGTGTCTTGCATGGGTGTGGGCACCACTCTTGGTCAGAGGGACCCAGAAGGGACCCGCTTGCGTCCTGATGAACTTTAGGTTTCTGAAGGGTGGTAAGATGGCGATGTCTGCAGGCCTGTGGGGAAGCTCTGGAACGGAGGAGGCTCCAGGTGGAGACCCGGGCTTAGGAGCCAGGAGTCTGGAGGTGGTGGTCAGAGGTGGAGCAGTGGAGACCATCCAGAGGGGGCCTCTGGGCTCGAAGGGAAGCTCCTGGGGCCACTCATGGGGGACACTAATGCGGAAGGCGTTGAGGGAAGAAGAGGTCGAGAGGGTCTCGTTGAAGGTGTCTGGTGTCTTAGAAGCTGAAGGGCGAGCTTCCAAGAGAGGAGCACGTGCGGGGAGAGGGCAGCCTGCGAGTGTGCAGCACGCGTGCGTGCAGTAAGGCGAATGCCAGTCATCACGGGCCCAGGGAGGGGTGAGGGCGGGGAGACGGGGCGAACGGGGTGGGACTGCAGCGGGCTGAGGGGCCGGGGCCCAGTTCTACTCCAGGTGCTAATGGAAAGAGTCAGACAGGAGGAGGCAGAGCAGACTAGTAATACGTCAATGTGCTAAACAGACCCAGCCACTTATTTCTCAGAGGCCATTTAACCCAAAATATCATGCTGTCTGTTGAAAACTGCTGAGTTACCTGGATTTCACACTGGTGACATTGTTTGGAAGCCGGGTGTAGCTGTTTACTTTCTCCACAAGCCGCTCGGGCCTGTGGACTTAATATTTTTCAGTGAATTGAGAATATATACACAATTAGATTGAATCAAGTCTTTATTATCTTCCGAAAGACACTGTTGTTTTTAAATCTGTGGCGATTCAGTGTCATACCCGATTTTCTTAGTGACTTTTCTGTGAAAATGCTTTAAAGTGTAGTTTACTGCTGTCAGCAGCCACAGGGGAAGGCTGTAACATCTCCACTGTTCCAAATTCTGTTCCCCTCCATCTCTCAAGCAAGGACTATGTATTTTTTTAAAACCATTTATCTTCTTGTTGGACTTTTCTGCAGGAGTATACGCTGCTAGTGGTCTTATTAGATCACTGGCAATGAGTTCTGACTTTTTTTTTGGTATTGAGCATTAAAAGCGGTTCCCTAGTGAGACGGCCTCTGCACTCCAGTGCTGTTAACTTTGATAGACTTCCTGTTACGAGAATAAGCTCCGAAAATAATCAGCTTACTTTCCTTAGTGATTCTTCATTTTGTGAAATTTCATTGTTTGTAAAGTTGTAGATTTTAGTTTGCCTACCCAGAACATCTAGTTTAAATTTAGCTTCCGAATTTAAGTAACATCTGAATATTGGGGATTTGGGAATCTTTTTGCATTCGTTCAGCAGACGTGCATTGAGGATGACTCTGTGGCGTGTACCTGAGTGTTGAGGTGCCAGGCTCTCACGAGAGGCTCTGCACAGAGCTGACATTACGGCAGAGTCAGACGAGTAAATCTGTGGTTAGCGTTCAGCGAGACACGCAGTGAACTGTGCAGTGGTACACAGTCAGCAAAGACTTCTCAAAGGTAACGGTCCTTGCCTACATTTTGAAGAATGAGTAGGATTTAGCTAGGTGAAGAAAGCAGGGAAGAAAAAAATCTTGTTTTAAAAAATACTGTATTTTGTGGGAAGAATCTGAGAGTCTGTGGAATAAATGAAGTGGAAAATGGTGGCAGGGAGTAGGCTTCACTTTAGAATTAATCTCCTCCCAGAGGTATGGCCTCTCTTCTGTCTGCCAGTCCACCATCTAGTTTTGCTTCAGTATCCTCATAAGATCCAGCTCTTTCCATGATACCACTCGAGGAAATCTTTAGTGGCTCAACACTGCCTTCGGATAATGTTCAGAGTTGAGAACTAGTCTTCATGGGCTTCGGGCCTCCTGATCCTCCTCAGAAACCCCAGTGCTCCCTGTCCCCTGAAGCCACCGCACTCTTCCACTTCTACGTCCTTGTTTAGAATGTTCCTTCTGCTTAGAATAATCTTCGTTTCCTTCCCTGTCCATCCCCTTTAGAAGCCTTTTCATCCTAAAAAGTTAAAATAGCTCAAAAATGATATGTCCATGCAGTATAGTCATTAACAATAATCCTGTGGGACGAATATTATGAAAAGGTTATTTAATATATTAATGGATAAAACAAACAGGATACACTGCAGTGTGTTTAATCACAGTTTTAAGAAATGAACATGCAAAACAAGGGACTTCAGTGTATCAACATGCTGTGAATAGTCGCTGCCTCTGGCTTGTTGGATAATGGCTGCTTTTTTCCCCCTTTTCAGTCTAGTCTGTATTTTCCATTTTTTTCCTAAAAGTATATATGGTGCTTTTACAGTAGGAAACAAAGTGATAGGTGGTATTTTCAACTTTTTAAATAGTTTTTTTTAAACCCTACTCTTTCCTCAAGAGTTTCAACTCAGTATTTCCGTCTTAGATTCTTCTATGGCCGCCAATCAGAGGTAATATTCACCTTCTCTCCACTACCATTTGGCCTTCTGCCATAATAAGACACCTTGCTCTGTGTTGTTTTAATTATGTGCTGCAGGCCCCATAGTCACCAACTGGCATTATGAGCAGAGACCACTACTCGCCGAATGAATGCATGATGCGCGTGGGAAACCAGAGAAGGACCATTAATTTCTCTACAGAACGTACAGTCTCACTGGGGAGATGATACCCATAGTCAGGAAAAGTAGAAGTTAGTTTATAACACTAAGGACGGAAACTGTCAAGAAGCATATGTGTGGAATGTGGGGTGGAGTCAGTGATGGAGGGGTTTTTATAAGGTGTCAAAAGAGTCCTGTTTGCCAAAGTGAGATTCAGGGGTTATAGCTGAGATAGGTGCCAGAAGAAAGCACTTTTATTTGGAAACATACTTTGGTGGCATTTCAAGGTGAAATTATGAATGCAGAGTCACGGACTGGAGTCTGTGAAGAGCCCCAGCCCACCCTCCCTAAGCCTGTCCTGCTGGCTCTGAGCAAAAATAGAATGTGACTGCAGTAATCTACAAAGCAGATCATCTGCACTGATAACAGGCCATTGACTAGTTTTAATTTACCTGCCTGTTGAAATTCTATTTTGCTAGCAATGGTTATTAAAGTGACAAAGAAAAGGACTGCATCTTTTTTTTTGGTCCCAATTTGAATCTTATAAGACCATCTGCTGAAGAGGAAAGAAAATTAACTCAAGGCATCTTTCTGTCTCAAATATTTGGTGATACGTTGGAATGCTATTCATGCTTACTATTTTCAGGTATCCTACAGTAAGAAATAAGGTATCTCATATAGCTTTCTCCCCCTACAATTAAAAGTTAGCCTGTGGAGCTGACAGGTGTCTCTTAGGGATTCAGTCAGAAACCAGACTCAGAGATACTGATGGTTCTGTCTTCAGACCACACGGGAGGAGGCGGTGAGGAACCCGATGACAGGGCTGAGAAGAGATTCCTGCGGAATCCTGGCCTCCAGGTAGCCCTGCTGCTTTCTGAATGCAGAGCTGGTTCAGTCAGTCTTCCCTCATATCCTCTCCGCGTTGCTGTCCTAATAACTTTCCTAGAAGGAAGATTGCAGACATAATTGCAAAGAGCCTTTGTAAATGGTTCATGAGAAAGAAAATCCTATTATGGAAGCTTCCAGTCATAACTGGCTGTGCAGGACACTAGTCTATCATATACATCTTCCTTACTTCAGGTATTCATAACCGATAGCTGTTAGATTTCAGTTCCCTGTCCTAAGTAAATTAATTCATCAAAATCCTATTTCACACTGCCTCCTTCTCTCTGTCTTGGTATTTGGTTTTCATTTCTGTTGTGTTTACTTTGTCTCATTCTAAAATGAAGAGTAGGCTTAGCTTGGCAGCCCTTGACAGCCTCCCACATGCTTTTCTGTGTCTCCTTTTGGAAGCAGGGTGTCAACCCTTTGGGTCACAGATGAAGGGAGGGAAACCTTTGGGGCCACACCAGTTGTGTGACTTGGTAAAAACACCGTGAGAATTTTTCTATCTAGATTCTGAATTTAAGCTGAAAGTAGACCTCAGCACCTTAACTCTCTTGGGAATCTCATAGGCTGATGAATACAGCATATGGGAATTTGGGGGGAAACCACACCTTGATGTATTATTTTGTTTTTCTCCCACTCTTGGCATGATTACCTTTTTCAAATTCTTTCTCTTCAGCCTACACGAAAGGCTCTGGGGGGACTATCATCCATAAACATCAAGTGCAAAAGTCAGGAGCAAATAAATGCAGAAGAGTAAAAATAGGACTAATAGCTTAATGTAAAGTGTGACACCGATACCGTGAATGTGTTCCTCTTTCAGCGTCACTGTTTGCAAAATGTTCATTATTTGTTTAATTATCATTTACTAGTACTTTCTCTAGGATGCTTTTCTAAAACTTTTTAATTTTGAGGCCATAACAATGTTAAAAGAATTTATTAAATGTTTTCAACGGTCTAAAAAAAGAGTATGTACTTTTTCAGGAATGCCTTGCTCTCAAGTTGTTTTTGTACTGTTAGTATCTTTTGAAAAATATGAAGTAATAAAAAATACGTAAATGATGAGTTATGTTACATAGTATAACAATATCTGAGCTGTAAGAGTTCTAGTTTTTAGCTTATTTGGTAAGAATTTGGCATTTTAAGCTCTTAAAGGAAAGTAAAGGGCTTTCATTTGGGTATTAATGTAGACAACACCATTTCTGTGAGGTAATATCCTTAAAATAGGCTACGCTGCTGGCTCAACAGTAAAGGAGATGCAATACAGGAGATGCAGTTTCGGTCCTTGGGTTGGAAAGATCCCTTGGAAGAGGAAATGACAACCCACTCCAGTATTTTGCCTGAAAAATCCCATGGACAGAGGAGCCTGGTAGGCTACAGTCCATTGGGTTGCAAAACAGTCAGACATGAGTAGTGACTAAACAACAATCCTTAAAGTAATACAGAGATAGTTTATTGAATTTTCATTTGACTGTTTTACCAAAAAAAGATCTGTAAGAAAAGTTCTTCTTACAAAAGAAACTGTAAGTGCCATAAAGACTAGTTAGCTGCTCAGCATTAGAAAAAGTCATTTAAGAGCCACAAAACTCTCCTCCAAGCCTTACTCCTTCACTAACAAATACTGGGCAAACACTGATGCTGTTCCTGTGAAAATGACTGAACAAAAATCTCACCAAGATAGTCAAGAAAGCAGAACACTTACCCTCAGAAGCGTTTTCACAGATTAAGGAGAGACGTTTTAATACATTTATTTGCTTGGTTTAACTTAAAAATAAATTATTTGACTGTATGGTCCCTTAATTATTTTGAAATCCTGTATAAAGACATCCCAAAGTAACATGCTATCCCAAGTTCTTTATTGATAATAACACCCACCATTAACTTTAAGATGATGAAATACGCCTGTAAGTATCTTAAGATGCCCTGCATATTTTTAATTGTCTTTATGGTGATATAAAGACAAGAAAAAGCACCAATTTTGAGGGTACAGTTTGGCGAGTCTCCCCCAGTGTGTACAGACCAGCTGCCAGCAGAGTGCACCCATCACCGTGAGGTCCTCTGTGCCCCTTGGGCTCAGCCCCTCCTCCTGCCCCAGTCTGAGAGCCACTCATCCTGTCTTTCCCTGTGGCTGATCCTTTCCTAGAACTTCAGGTAGATGAGACTATTTAATATATACTTTGGCCACCTGATGCGAAAAGCTGACTCATTTGAAAAGATGCTGATGCTGGGAAAGATTGAGCTCAGGAGAAGGGGACAAGAGAGGATGAGATGGCTGGATGGCATCACCGACTCAATGGACATGGGTTTGGGTGAACTCTGGGAGTTGGTGATGGACAGGGAAGCCTGGCTTGCTGCAGTTTATTTGGTCTCAATGAGTCGGACACGACTGAGCAATTGAACTGAACTGAATATATACTAGTCTTTTGTCCTAGCTTTTTTCACTAAAAACATAACGCTGTTGATGGAGAAGGCAATGGCACCCGACTCCAGCACTCTTACCTGGAAAATCCCATGGATGGAAGAACATGGTAGGCTGCCGTCCATGGGGTCGCACAGAGTCAGACATGGCTGAAGTG
This sequence comes from Moschus berezovskii, assembly GCF_049115385.1. Lineage (NCBI taxonomy): Eukaryota > Metazoa > Chordata > Mammalia > Artiodactyla > Moschidae > Moschus > Moschus berezovskii. The sequence continues at coordinate 2,336,821 of NC_142467.1, read as the reverse complement.
GCTTAGCAGCAGCAGCAGTATTCCATTTTATGTTATTGTTTGTTTTTCCAGTTACCAGTTTGATGGACATATGGATTATTTCTACTTGGGGGCTGTTATAAACAAAGGTGCTATGAATATTCATCTACGTCTTTGTGTGAATATGTTTTTGTTTTTCTTGGGTAAATATCTAGAAGCTAAATGACTGGGTTGCATGGAAAAAGTTCTGAGAAACTGTCAAACTGTGTTTCAAGTTCCGTTCTACTTTTGCATGCTCACCAACTATGCTCGGCAGTTGCACTTTACCCCTACAGTAAGTGACACTTGTTACCATTAGTCTTTTTATCGTTTTTCTGGTAGGAATGCAGTGCTATCTCGTTATGAGTTTAATTTTTATTTTACTTTCCTAAGGACTGATGATACTGAGTCTCTTTTCTTGTGCTTATTTGCCATTCATATGTCTTCTGTGAAGCGGCTGTTCAAATCTCTTGCCCATTTTTTTATTAATCAAGCTTTTGTCTTTAAGTTACAAGCATTTGTTATTTTTTGGAAAGAAATTCCTTTATCAGACGGAAATTTTACAATTTTTTTTCTCTCAATCTGTGACTTGCTCTTTCCTTGGTCTTATTTTCAAGAGATATTTCTAATTTTAATGAAATCTAGCCCATCAATTTCTGCTTTTATGGATCACGCTTATGGTGGCATATCTAAGAACTCCTTTGTAACAGGAGTTGCAAAGGTTTTCTCCTGTTTTTTTTTTTTTTAATTTTGCGGTTTAATTCTTGCTTTCGGATCTGAGGCCTGCACGATTCCTGCCTCCTGTCCGTGCTTTCTCACCCTTCTCCTTGTGTTCTTTACCTGCCTGTTTCTGGCTCTGCACACCTTCTGGTCAGAACGTATCCTGCTGTCTTCTGGGGACTCCCAGTTCCAGTTCTATCCCTTCCTGGAGGTCAAAATACAATGGAAATCCCTTTTTAATTGTCTGCCTTTTCCCGTTCCTCTGACTTTTCAGTACCAAGAATATTTCTTTAGGTGTCCTATACATAGATCTTTCAAGCCATCTTTTAGAAAAAGATATCTCAAAACATTTTTATTTGCCTGGTGAAATGCAAAGGTTCAGATGTAAAGGCTTGAAATAACCCTTTAAAGTTTTTAGCCAGCAAATACTTTAATTTGACTAGCACTCAGTGAGAAGTTCAGAAAACCCCATCATGCTGACTTGATAGCACTGAAAGAGTGACTCAGTTGACCCTGTGTGAGGATAAGGTTGTGAGATGTTTGTCCCAGCTTGCAGCAAGCATACTTTTTGTGTCTGGATAGTCTCCCTGGCAAGTCTGCAGCCCCTCAGCGAGGCTCTCTTCAAGCCTGCAGCGTTTCAGGGTGCCCCATCTTCTCGTCTGTGCCCACCCTGCCCTCCAGCCCTCTGCCATCTCTCCAACAGCATAGCTTGTTACTGATAAGCTCCTTGAGGACAGAACCTGTTTTTTCCTAACACTGCACAGTACTTGCCATATATTTGGCGCCAGGAAATGCTTGCTGCGTCAGTCATCTGCCCCTTTAACATTCCCAGATAACAAATCATATCATCTCCCTTTATGCTAACATCCTAAAAATCCCTGTGCGCAGAAACACTGCCATTTCATCCGTTAAATAATTTGGACCCACTTTCTCCAGGCTTGTCTTATTTTCTTAGTAACACAGTCAACTGAAATGTTTACCCACTGACTGGCACTCTCTGGTACACCACTGGCATTTTATTAAACCACATAGATACTTCTGAGTTTTTAGTAAATAACATCCTTTCTTTGAGTGCGGCCTTTATCTTTATGCCACATATCCTTTGGACCAGGAAGACTTTATCTTTGAATCATCTTCCTGAACCATTATTAGTTCAGCATGCTGCTGCTGCTGCTGTTAAGTCGCTTCATTTGTGTCCAGCTCTGTGCGACCCAGTAGACGGCAGCCCACCAGGCTCCCCCATCCCTGGGATTCTCCAGGCAAGAACACTGGAGTGGGTTGCCATTTCCTTCTCCAATGCATGAAAGGGAAAAGTGAAAGTGAAGTCGCTCAGTTGTGCCCGACTCTTAGAGACCCCACGGACTGCAGCCCGCCAGGTTCCTCTGTCCATGGGACTCTCCAGGCAAGAGTACTGGAGTGGGTTGCCAGTGCATTCTCCATGTTCAGCATGAGAGGAATTCTTTTGTTATTGCTGGAGAGAACTTTGGTATGGCAAATTTTGCAGAAAAAAAGTTTGGGATATCGGTATAAAAATAAACATCTGCTCTTCCACTACCATCAGAAAAAAGAACAAAATTATTTTTAGTATATAAAATTCAGTTTTAAAGAAAATATTATTTTGAAAACATAGCTGCCACTTAGTATATTCTTTGATAATCTGGCATAAATATAATCAAGAATATGGATAATAAAACCTTTATAGAATAGTTTGGTTGCCTGGTATGATTTTAGATAATCACTTTATTGTTTAGCACATGGCAATTTAATGAAATTTACGTGTCTATTTTACAGCTAATGTAATGGATTATAGAAACATTAAGAAAATAAAACCATCTGCATAATAGTTGAGATTTGCCTGTTATTATATTAATAGAATCAGTCACCAAAAGAACTAAACTGCAGAAAACCTAAGCTATTTATTATAGCTTTGACAATAATTGTGATAATTGGTTCTGAGATTCCAGCTATGAAGGCCTCGTGAAGGTTTGCCGGTTCTTCCTCAGAGACAGGCTTGCTCCTGATAAGGTGCCCCCAGAGGCCCTGATCAGCCAGCTTCAGGAAGCTAAGAGTGAGACAGACACAGCTTCTGCACAGAATGACATCACTCCTGGTTAATAGTCAGACCACACCCCAGTACAGCATGGGATTCCATAATCACTCCAGTTGTTTCCGCATGGACTGGATCTGAATGCCCCCTCTCCCATCAGTGAGAGAATCATTAAAATGCTCAGAGGCGGCCTCCGTCTCCTTTGCCCGTGTTTCAGGGCTCCCTGTCTGATGGTTGCTCCTGCTCCCGCCTCCCTCCCTCTGTGCGGATTCCCACTGGCGCTTCACCTGCCGCAGGCTTAGACATCGCCCCTTCTAAGCCAGGTCTGTGTTCATGGTGAATTGTGCTGCATTTGTTTTGTACCTTTGCTCATAATGTGCCTGGATTTCCTGTTGTTTTCACTCTTGATGCATTTCCCCTTTAGGATCAGTAGTGTATCATTTTGGTGAATTCTACTTTTTTAGAAATGCAGTTCTTTTTATTCTTATTGCTGCTCTTTTTCTGCTTTCTGGTGGCAGTGTTGTCACAGCTGCCTATGGCTCAGCTGGTAGAGAATCCGCCTGCAGTGGAGGAGACCCCGGTTCGATCCTTGGGTTGGGAAGGTCCCCTGGAGAGGGGAAAGGCTGCCCACTCCAGGATTCTGGCCTGGAGAGTTCCGTGGACCGTGTACTCTGTGGGGTCGGAAAGAGTCGGACACGGCTGAGCGACGGCTGCTTCAGTCCACTCTCACGCGCACTTCTTTCCCCTGAGCGTTTTATACTGTAGTCGTCCTCTCCTCTCGTGGGGGCAGGCCAGTGCCTTGAGCGCCAGTCATCCTAGCCACCCCACCCCCTCCCTTCCACTTAGCATGTTGGAGAGGCCTAGGACTCTTCTTTAACAGAATGGATCAGCAGTTATGTTGACGTAATTGTCTCACTCATGTCTTTGCTCCTGCTGTTTTTTGCACACTGCATCTTCCTCTTTTATGGATCCCTTTTTTACATTATGTCAAATATGTCCTTGAGTAATTCTTTTCAGTTCAGTTCAGTTCAGTTCAGTCGCTCAGTCGTGTCCGACTCTTTGCGACCCCATGAACCACAGCACGCCAGGCCTCCCTGTCCATCACCAGCTCCCGGAGTTCACTCAAACTCATGTCCATCGAGTCAGTGATGCCATCTGTATCCTATTTGATAATGCATCATTTATCTAGTTTGTGCCAAAGGAACATAAGTTTCATAAGAACATAAATTTGTGTTTCTTGTCACTGTTTTGCCTAGAAGAGTGCCTGGCAAATAGGAAGTGCAAGTTACATACTTTTTGAGGGAAGCAAATCAGTTTGTTTTATCACTTGGCCTTCTTGTCAGTCTTAAATCTTTCATGGAAATAGAAAGTGCCTGTCTCATTTTCCTGCTTTCTGATACCAAGTTTTCCCCATAGTTACTCCGCTTCATTGATGACTCAGGGGCATCATTACTGTATCACTCATTGTGACTTGTTCTAATCTAAGAGCGAAACTCCCTCAAAGTATCTCAGGGAAGTGTGTCTCTAAGTGAACTAGCTTCCACCTGCCAGATACTCTTATTTTTCTTCTCTTATACCCGGTTGGAAGTGACTGGTTATAAAGAGATGGGACAAGGTGGAGCCCTCTGGCAGTGTCATTTTCTGGACACACAGCAGCCGCATCTGGAAGAGACACTCGTCAAAGAGCCTGGTGGTCATAAGCGCAAAGAGAAAGCTTGAAAAGGGAAAAATTCAGCCCATAAAAGCTCTGTGGCCCATAAAACAGCTAGATGAGAAAACAAGTTCAAAGCAGAGGATCAGGAGCCAAGCCTGGAGAAACAGCTGCCCCAGTAAGAAGGTGCCTGCGGTGCTCCGTTAGGTGTGGATGAGGAGCTGCAGGGAGCAGCTGTAGGCCTTCCCTCAACAGCGAGCGTCGTTCTCTGCTCTCCTGCACTCACCTCTTCCCTTGCTGTTGAGCTCTCCTCACTCTCAGTGCTAATAAATGCTTAATAAAGCTGCTGTTCCCATTGTCTAATGCTTCATCAAATACTATCACCAACAGAGTGGCTTAAAACAGCATTTCTTACATTTTTGTTTCACCAGTTTGGGTCAGTAGTCTGGGCTGGCTCAGCCGAATGGTTTTCTGCGTTTCTCCCCTGGGGCCACACATATGGCCTCAGACACCTAACAGTTTGACTGGGACTGAGGGGTTAACATGGCCCCACTCACACGGCCGGGGCCTCCTTGCCCACTGGAGGCTGTGCCCTCTCTCTTTAGATGGTGTCTTGCCCAGGCTTTTTTCCACAGTGTCAGAAGTGTTCCAGGAAAGCTAGAGTGGATGCTGCAAGGTCTCGTAAGGCTTCCACTCTAGAACTTCATACTACTATTTCTGCACGTTCCACTCATCACAGTCACAAGTTAGCCTAGATACAAGGGATGGAGAAGAAAAAAATATTATGGCCCTGATTTCACACCACATCTGAGAGCCCCACTCCTGATTTTCAGACTTGTCACCTCCAGTATTGCAATGTGTGTACTTGCATAGCTGTTTCTTATAACATTGAGCTTCCTGAGAGAAGGAATCGGGCTATCTTTGCCTGTAGCACACAGCAGAAGACAGGGTACCTATTCAGTTCAGTTCAGTCACTCAGTCGTGTTCGACTCTTTGCGACCCCATGAGCTGCAGCACCAGGCCTCCCTGCCCATCACCAAATCCTGGAGTTCACCCAGACCCATGTCTATCAAGTTGGTGATGCCATCCAGCCATTTCATCCTCTGTTGTCCCCTTCTCCTCCTGCCCTCAATCTTTCCCAGCATCAGGGTCTTTTCAAATGAATCAGCTCTTCGCGTGAGGTGGCCAAAGTATTGGAGTTTCAGCTTCAACATCAGTCCTTCCAATGAACACCCGGGACTGATTGCCTTTAGAATAGACTGGTTGGATCTCCTTTCAGTCCAAGGGACTCTCAAGAGTCTTCTCCAATACCACACTTCAAAAGCATCAATTCTTCGGCGCTCAGCTTTCTTCACAGTCCAACTCTCACATCCATACATGACCACTGGAAAAACCATAGCCTTGACTAGATGGACCCTTGTTGGCAAAGTAATGTCTCTGCTTTTTAACATGCTGTCTAGGTTGGTCATAACTTTCCTTCCAAGGAGCAAGCGTCTTTTAATTTCATGGCTGCAATCAGCATCTGCAGTGATTTTGGATCCCAAAAAAATAAACTCTGACACTGTTTCCCCATCTATTTCCCATGAAGTGATGGGACCAGATGCCATGATCTTTGTTTTCTGAATGTTGAGCTTTAAGCCAACTTTTTCACTCTCCTCTTTCACTTTCATCAAGAGGCTCTTTAGTTCCTCTTCACATTCTGCCATAAGGGTGGTGTCATCTGCGTATCTGAGGTTAGTGATATTTCTCCCGGCAATCTTGGTTCCAGCTTGTGCTTCATCCAGCCCAGCGTTCCTCATGGTGTACTCTGCATATAAGTTAAATAAGCAGGGTGACAATATACAGCCTTGACGCACTCCTTTTCCTATTTGGAACCAGTCGGTTGTTCCATGTCCAATTCTAATTGTAGCTTCCTGACCTGCTACACTTTGTCCACTTTGAGTTTTTGAGACACTTTTTTTTTAACTGAGGTGTGCAAGTTGGTAAATGCAGATTTCATTAAGAGACCAAAAGGACACATGTGTATGCAAAGCTAATATCTGCTAGACAAGTAATCCTTCATGAATCCAAAATGCAGATTTTGTGTGGATTACTGCAAAGAATCATGGAACGAATAATAACTAATCATAGGAGGACATTTAGTGAATATTTTAAAAACCTTTTACCTTGTAGAAGTATACGAGAAAAACAGTTACACATATGAAACAAGTCAATATAATACCATAAAAATGAAATCTTATCAAACATAATACAGAATTAAAAATGAGCTAAGATAAAGCAAGCTCTTCTGACTATGAAAAGAAAATACAGAGAGACAGAAAAGAAATTGAATTTCAGATCTTTGTTTCAAGATAAAAATGAATTATTATAAAATAGACCTTATTCATAAGTTTGGCTCTCCTTATTTGGATTTCATATACTGAAAGCAATCATAGGACTGAAGGAAAGTTTATAATAAAAGTCACCTGGGATATCACTTCATAAACCTAGACAACAGTATTAGAAATTGAAATGGGAATAATGAAAGCGGCATTTGAAAGGCCTGTAAATGGGAGGCAAGGAAAGAATTGTTGAGACACATGAAAGGAAGTCATTACTTCTCTTGAGTGCCTATAAATACTGAAACGTGTTCTCCGTTAACGGGGCTGGTGCCACAGCGAACGAGATGGGATCTTGCCCCTCTGCACACCCGCGCGGGCTGTGGGTAGGCCACTCCGTGTTCCTCCGCCAGGTGTGGCTGTCCGCCTGCTCGACTGAGGGTGCTGCCTGAGAGGCTCCCACGCATCGCCGGGCCGGAGCAGCTGTGCGGCCTGACCGACAGGTGCGTCTCAGTTGAAGCAGTGGGAACAGGGCACTGGGGGACACGGTCCATGTGGCCTGTCTCGGCCATGTGCAAAGACTGTGGCCCTCCCTGCACGGAGAAGGTAGTCCTGCAAAGCGCTGACCATCCGCGGATGGGTCGGTATCTGCGAGGTGCGTTACACCGTGGTTAGTGTGTGCGAGTTCATTAGTATGTGGACATGTCGCAGACTGTAAAAAATCAAATGGGATTGACGCACATTGTGCGTCACAGATTATACACAGTTGTTCTCCTTCTTTCCGTGCCTTGGTGTCTGAATTTAGGTGCCAGTGTGAGTCCGTGTGTCACACAGTGAAAGTGTAAACAGTAACAAATGGTTTGGGAGGAATTGTTCTGTGTCTTTATAATTGTCATGTGCCATTATACAGGACAGAAAAATAGAATAGCAAAGATAACGCATATTTTAGTCCTCTCAATATAGTCGATATTCTGGAGCCTAAGCACTGAGCAGGGGCTCTGTTTCATCGTCTCAGGAACAAGATGGCAGAAACTGTCTGCTCAGGGACTGCCAAGTTTAAGTTTTCTCAAGATAAAAACAGTCATTCAAAAGAACCGAAAGGATACTCAGCATTGTAGATTACTGGAAGCACACAAACTTTGGAGCAAGACAGATTCCACACTCAGCTACTTGTCCACTGTATCTCCTTGAGCAAGTTATTTAATCACTGTGCCTCAGTTTCTTTATCGGTACAATAGCGTCAGTCATGTCCGACTCTGTGTGACCCTGTGGACTGCAGCCCCCGAGGTTCCTCTGTCCATGGGCTTCTCCAGGCAAGAATACTGGAGTGGGTTGCCAAGCCCTTCTCCAGGGAGTCTTCCCAACTCAGGGATTGAACCCAGGTCTCCTGCATTGCAGGTGGATTCTTTACCACCTGAGCCACCAGGAAGTCCTGGCAATGCCTACATTTAAGATAGAGACACCTACAAGGAGATCCCACCAGTCCATCCTGAAGGAGATCAGTCCTGGGTGTTCATTGGAAGGACTGATGGTGAAGCTGAAACTCCAGTACTTTGGCCACCTGATGTGGAGAGCTGACTCATTGGAAAAGACCCTGATGCTGGGAAAGATTGAAGGCAGGAGGATAAGGGGATGACAGAGGATGAGAGGGTTGGATGGCATCACCGACTCAATGGACATGGGTTTGGGTGGATTCTGGGAGTTGGTGATGAACAGGGAGGCCTGGCGTGCTGCCAGGGGGGTTTCTAAGAGTCAAACACCACTGAGTAGCTGGACTGAACTGAACTACCTACGTTTAGATAGCAGTTAGGGATAATAGATTAAGCTCCTTGCATCATGACTGTCACATACTAGGTGCTAAATAAGTGGTCACTCTTATTCTTACCAGCTCAGTCGTGTCCAACTCTTTGCGACCCCATGGAATGTAGCCTACCAGGCTCCTCTGTCCATGGGATTTTCCAGGCAAGAGTACTGGAGTGGGTTGCCATTTCCTTCTCCATCTTACCAGGTCAGGAAGTGTGTTTTCTTGATTCAAGCTTGTAACTTATAACTAGCCCTGCCAGATTTACTTCCATTCATCAATGTTGGTGTTCATGTTTGTGATGGAAAGGTAGGAAACCCTTCACCAGGACCGTCGAGCATCCCTGTGTGGCAAGTTCATCCAGCTGGTTACAAGGGGACAGTGCCTTTAACCAGAGCTTACAGAACGTTAGAGTGGAAAGGGCCATACGCTGGCTACCAAGTGCTGGACCATGGACCACCGGCTCCTCCAAGCTACTGCAAGTGTCCAAGGGCACATCAAGCTTTGTTTGAGACAGAATAATGTATCTGTCCATATGCAGTACTATTTTACTGTTGTGACTACTGGAATAGAAATTTGTTTCAAAACATCTTTGAATCCTTAGGAGCTTTTTTCATTATATTGTATCTTCTCTGTCAGCCATTGTAAAAATATAACTGTCACATCAGGGTAAATGTGGTACAAATGAGTCATAAAATTGTTGCATATTATGTGGAAGACCTTATGCTCAAGGAAGTCCCGAGGCCCAGGAAAATGATGCATGGGGTACTCATTTACATGGCTTGTTAAGGAAAACCCTGGTGATAACCCAGGTCTCCAACTCCTGGTCCAGAACTCCCAACAGAGGAGGTGTTCTCACCGTTCCTCCTGGAAAAATCTGAAATGTATTTCATGTTCAGATCAGTACTCACAAAGGTGAGTATTGAGAGAAAATGAATTGTTTGAAAAAGATTTAAAACAGTACCTGACAAATATAAAACATTCAACAAATGGTTGCTATTATCTTGGTGACTGTTCAGTGAGGAGTGCTTCTGTCACTTTTTTCTATCTGTTGCTCAGCGGAATTAGTTGCATCCAAGTGTAGCACTGTAGGTTTTATCATTAGTCACTCCAGCAAGTGGCTTCTTTCTCCTACTGTCAGAACAGGAGTGGGTGGGCGTCTTTAACATCTCTCTTCCAGAAGTCTTTTAGGAGCAGAGGCTCGGCCATTAGTGCTGAGACTAAGTGTGGAGGGCAGGTGTCTCTTGGCCTTTACTGTGCATGCTTAGGGTAGCTGTTTCATTGTTGAATTCCCCACTGGGATTTGGTATGTTTCTGTGAACTAAAGAGATTTTCAGTCTTTCAGTTCAGTTCAGTTCAGTCGCTCAGTCGTGTCCGACTCTCCGCGACCCCATGAATCACAGCCCGCCAGGCCTCCCTGTCCATCACCAACTCCTGGAGTTCACTCAAACTCATGTCCATCGAGTTGGTGATGCCATCCAGCCATCTCATTCTCTGTCGTCCCCTTCTCCTCCCGCCCCAATCCTTCCCAGCATCAGAGTCTTTTCCAGTGAGTCAGCTCGTTGCATGAGGTGGCTTCCATCAATGTGTTTTCATTTGTCTTCCCCACTACCCACCATGCCCCAGTTCTTCTTGACCAGACTCTGTTTAGTAATATGTTCACTTTTAGATCAGTATTTATTTATAATTCGTAGTTGTCTTGAGAGATTTGGTATCTAACATCATAATATGGCCCTCAAGTGACAGCAGAAAGTGGTGAATAAGAGATGCTTACTTCTGACTATACAGAGGTTCATAAAACGATAAACCATCCAGATTAGTCACAGTACTTAAAGACAAAGGAAGTTCCCCTTGGGTTTTTCGGGTACATTGAGGTCTAAAGCAGGTGTTATCACTGCATATTTGTGGTTCTGGATTTTTTTCAATATCCGTATTTGTGGTATGAGTTCCCTTTCTAACTATCTAGGAGTTATCTATAAGCTAAATGGAAGAATATGCGGAGTCCATACTTGCGCATATCCAGCTAGGAGTCTCTTACAGGGAAGTTGCTGACGGAAAGGAGATGAAAGAGCCAGAGTAGGCGCGGGTATGTGCGCCGCCCCCGCCCCCCTCCATTTTGGTGCAGGCAGGTGGCTTCCGGGCCTCCGGAGCGGCTCTCCCGCAGGCAGCTCTCAGGGAGCAGTTTCAGGGCCCAGCAGCGCCTCTGTCTCTCCACGGACAGCCCAGGGCCGCGCTTCTCCAGCACACGCAGACTCTGGCAGAGGCAGCTCAGCCTGCAGGGCTGACCCTCCTCTGCTGTTAAAGAGAAGGTCACCTGGTTTAGAAGGAACGCCCTAGACCGAGCCCTGGACAGCTTTTTTGAAGCTGCGCCTGCACTCCCAGGGGCGCATGCAAAGAAGCCGCCTGCCAGCGCAGGCTCCTTCCCTGGCTGGGAAGGTCCCCTGGAGGAGGCCTGGCCACCCACTCCAGTGCTCCTGCTGGAGAAGCCGCGGACAGAGGAGCCCGGCGGGCTGCAGTCCACGGGGTCCCGCAGCGGCAGGCTGCTGTGCCCCGCGCACGCAGCTCACCAGCGCCGGGCCGCGCGCCCCGCTTCTTTAGGAACTAAGTGCCCCGTTAGTGATAGGGCACAGAAAGCACCGAGGCGGAGGTGGGAAGTGTGGTGCCCGAAGCTGCGAGGGAAGGACGCGTGAGGGACAGGTGGCGAGTGGAGGCCGCGAGTGAAGTCACGGGCGCTCCTGAAAATGAGGCATGGAGAGCGCTTCACCTTCCCTGGCTTTTATTCAGGGGAAGAGAAGGTGCCTCAGTGGCGCACCGTGGGACCCGCAGGAGGGTCTGGCTGGCCACCTCTTTTTTGCCCCATCTCTGGCCCCATGGCTGTCGGCTCAACAAGCTGCCCGAGGGGCCGCCCCGTGCCGCCCCGCCTCCCTCCCCCGGTGGGCTCGCTCAGTGAAGAGGGCTGTCTCTGTTGTCGTGTGCCGAGCTTTGTAACAAAACCAGGCCATCCCACTTTCCTTCCATCAGGACACGCGTGTGTTGCTTCAGACCATTTGCTGACATTCGGCTTCTTCCGAAAACAGGTTTTTCAGGGTTTTTTTCGCCCCCCACTTTTCAGAGGGGAGAGTGGAGTGTCACTTCCTTTCTTAAAGGTAATCGACTTTTAACTCTTTCAGTTGTTTAAAATTTGGAAGTTGTAGCCACTGGCTGCAGATTACGGGGTGTGTAATGGGATTGCATTCTGGAAGAGAAGCGCAAGGTGTGTTGAGAGGCACGATGCTGGGGGCCAGCGTGGCAGGCTCTGAGGCCGGACTTCAGTAGCCCCCCACTGACTGTGCAGCCCTAGGCAGGTCACTTCACCCTCCAGCCTTCAGGTTCATCTCCTGTATAAAGACAGAGTTCATCAGTACCGTAACTAGAAGAATTAAGTGGCTTTTATGAAAGGAGCTTAATATAGTCCCTGACATTTAGCAAATGCCACATAAATTGTTGCTGTTAGGAGAACTAAATTGAATGGCTTCTGTGTTTATATAAATAGAAAGGTGGTCAGAGTTATTCCAATTAGAAGGGAGAAGGCAGTTATTCTCCAATACACAGTTTCTGTGACTAAAATTCAAGTTTTACTGCTGTTTTCCAATTGCTGTACTAAACAGTTTACATAATTTTCACAACAATCTTTGGCAGATGCTATTATCCTTCCTACTTTACAGATGAGAAAACTGAGGCTAAGCGTAAGTAAATTTCTAAAGGTCCAAGAGCTAGTGAATCATCGATGCAATGTTTCAGAATTGCTGCTTTCAACTTCCCCTCTATAATGCTCCCCAAGTCTGCTTGCAGCCATCACTTACACATATGCTGTGCAGTAATAAGGTAGGAGAATTCTGTTCTTTAGCAGAGCATAATAAGGCAAATGAAGTCGGCTTCAGTTATCCACCACCCCTGGGTTATTGGCTTTCTGCCATGTGTTAGAATGAAGAGATCTCAGATATTCTTCTCCTAAGTGCTGAGAGTTATTTGTGACTCAGTTTTATCCAGACCGGGGACTTCCCTGGTGGTTCAGTGGTAAAAAATCTACCAGCCAATGCAAGAGGTGTGGGTTCAGTCCCTGGGTCAGGAAGATCCTCTGGAGAAGGAAATGGCAACCTACTCCAAAATTCTTGCCTGGGAAATCCTGTGGACAGAGGAGCCTGGCAGGCTGTAGTCCCTAGGGTCACAAAAAGTTGGACACGACTTAGCAACTAAACAGTAACAATTATCCAGACCCAGTGGGAAAAGAAGCAAATATTTCTTAACTCCTTTCCTACTGAGGGATTAATTTTAGCTGCAAGCAGTGAATGACATTTGGGATTAAGCAGCCGGCAAAGGAGAACACTGGCCCAGCCTCCTGGTTGTCCCTGGTTCGTCAGAGTATTTGCTCTGAGAGCCAGCATCGCTCCAGAGCAAGCTGCTCACTGTTGCAATTTCCAGAGAGAGCAAAGAAAATGTGCTGGTCTGCAGTGCCTGCTGGCATTGGATCTCCCTAAATGTTCTTTGTGCTCGTTTCATCCTTAATTAGCCTGTCTCAGACTGTGTACAGCTTGTGAGAGACCCTTGGCATACAGTTAAAAGTTTGAATCTTCAGATAAGATTACACAGCAGACCTAAGTGGAACATCTCCATGTCCTTTTGGTAGCCAGCAGCACTCACGGCGCTGTTCCTCTGCACCTGGCAAGATCAAGTTATCTCCCATCAGTTCACTTCAGTTCAATCATTCAGTCGTGTCCGACTCTTTGTGACCCCATGGACTGCAGCACGCCAGGTCTCCCTGTCCATCGCCAACTCCTGGAGCCCACCCAAACCCATGTCCATCGAGTCGGTGATGCCATCCAGCCATCTCATCCTCTGTCGTCCCCTTTTCCTCCCGCCTTCAGTCTTTCCCAGCATCACGGTTACCTTCTGTGAACACCACGCCAGCCTGTTAGGAGATTCCCCATCTCTGAATTCCTGTAGGATTTGCAGTCGGTAACACACTGGCTCACGCTGACTTGTTCTCCGGCAGTTTCCTGTGGGGATAGGCAGGGAGCCTGAGTCTCCTGCCGTGTCTGACTCGGGGCGAGGCAGCTGGGAGCTAAATAAAGAAATGAACAGAGAGGAGAGAAGGGGCGGAGGTGTGTGTCTGCCTTATCTCCCAAATGAGATTGTCAGCTTCTCAGCCCAGAATCTCCCTTAATACTTTTTAGACTATTAGGCAAAGGGTGAGTGCGAAGTGCATGCTTATTGCCTGAAGGCCTGAGGTTTTATTTTAATTCATAGAGTATGCCCGAAGATATACCATTTCCATGCACTTGAACTTCATGCAACCCCCAACACTGAGCTGAAGGTATCTCTGAATCAGCTTGAGCTTCGTCCCTCATCTCAGAGGACGAGCCCCACGCTGGTGCTGCAGTGAAGACAGCGTATGTCGTTGTACAGCCCAGGCCTTATTCTGAGGAGAGGCCTAACCCCGAAATCCTGTAAATGACTAAACAGCTACACTGAATAACAGCTCATTCTGACCAAGAGAAATAGCGTTTGGCCCTGAGGGGGCGTCACCTGGTCCCCTGGCCAGGACTGGGAGGTGCACCCTGCGGTCCATCGTACCTCTGTCCAGTCAGGTGACCACACGTCTGTGATCCATGCCAGGACCCGCCATTCTGCTCCAGTGATCTGTTATATATCTGTTCTACTTAACTGCATTGATGATGATATCTTTCTAGTGATATTTAGAATCAGGTTAGGTAAGTCCTTCAACTTCATGCTTCTTAAAATTGCTTTGATTATTCTAGAACTTTGCATTTCCAGATCCACTTTTTTAAAAAATTTTACTGTAGTATAGTTGATTTATAATGTTGTGTAAGTTTCAGGTTTACAGAAAAGTGATTCAGTTATACATATACATATATCTACTCTTTTTTAGATTCTTTTCCCAAGGACACTCAAATAAGTCACAGAGCTGTTAATCATTCAGGCCATCTAGGCCATAGGTAGGACGTGGCATTCCACAGCACACAGAATGTACCTTTATAGAAAAGTTCCTTCCTACAGATTAGAAAGAACCAGCATTTCACTACCACTCACTTTGTCTAACAACAAACCAGAGTCCCTCACCCTTCCACAGAACTGGGAAGTGAATCAGTGATTTAATTTTAACCTTGGGCTTCTAATCTTCTCCCCTGTAAAACTAGAGCTAATGAATAAAGTTAATCTTACCAAGTTAGTAAGGGAGAAGATGTCACATCCCTTTCTGAAAGTCTTTAGGTGCTATTGCCCAAGTTTCCTACAAAGATGTGCAAGGCTAATTTAACTCCCCGAGGAAATACCGTATTACCAGTCAGCTGTTGCTAAAGTCAGTGCTCAAGGTACTTCCTATGTTACAAGACCAGTTGTATAAATTAGACTACAGTTTTTCAGAAATCTTGAATCCTGTTGGATATGTAGAAGTGCATTCCAAAGATAAATATATAAAGCCATCTCGGCTGAAAGAGAATGCGAAAGGAAAGAGAAGCAGGTCGTTGATTGTTCCTTGAGAGAGAAGAACTGCACAGGGAAGCACAGAGCAGACCACCTGCCCTCAGCAGGGATCTCTCCTCGGATAGACAGTGTGCACTCAGCAGACATTTATTGAGCATCTGCTAGTGCCTGGTGCTGCTCTGGGCTCGGGGGATCGCCCCGCACAGAGGCTTCACACCTGCAGTGTCTGCCTTCCCCTCCCTGCATTATAGCGTAACAGGGTAAACTACCCTCTGTACACTAGTATTGCTGTCTGCGTAAGTTAGAGGGAAAACCCCTTTGGCCTGAAAGGCTCTCTAGTCGCCTCCTCATTTCTCGATAGGCCTTTATAGAAAACTTACTCAAGAGTGGCTAAACCTCGCTGTCTCCACTTCTTTCTTTCATTCTCTTTGAACATGCCCCAGTCTTACCATCGTACCCACCGCTCCTCTGAGACTCTGCTTGTCAGTCTCAGTAAATCCCACGTTGCTGAATCTAATGGTCAGCTCATCGTCCTCATCTTGCTTGTCTTCTTAGTAGTAGCTGACAGTAACTGTCTGATTCCTCCTCGAAAAGCCTTCTGCACTTGGCTTCCAGGACACCAGCTCCTCTGTTGGTTCCCTCCCTGTCTCACTTGCTCCTCCTCAGCCTTCTTTCTTCAGTCCTTCTCTAAGTCACGGAATGCTCTGGAGCGTAGCCCTTGACTCCTCCTTCCTCTCTACACGCACTCTAGGTGAAAGCATTCTCTAATCCCATAACCTCAAATGTCACCTAAGAGTGGACAACTCCGAGACCTCTCTTCTGACCTCCAGACTAATACACCCAACTGCCTACCCAACATCTCAGACTCAGTATGTCCAAAAGCAGACTCCCTACCTGCAGTTAGTTTGACTGCATGTATTGGAAGTACTGATGCTGAAGCTGAAACTGCAATACTTTGGCCACCTCATGCGACGAGTTGACTCACTGGAAAAGACTCTGATGCTGGGAAAGGTTGGGGGCGGGAGGAGAAGGGGACAACAGAGAATGAGATGGCTGGATGGCATCACCGACTCTGTGGACATGAGTTTGAGTGTACTCCGGGAGTTGGTGATAGACAGGGAAGCCCGGCGTGCTGTGATTCATGGGGTCGCGGAGAATCAGACACGACTGAGCAACTGAACTGAACACAAACACACACATATCCAAAAAAGGAAAAATCTAAGAAGCAAAAATTGCTTAAATGACATAGGAATTTCTCTCACACATTTAAAAGAAAAAATCTAGACATACAAAGGTAGGTAGTCCAGATCGTGTATGGCAGGCACACTTGTCGTTAGGGACATGGGCCCCTTGTCTCTTGTTAGTTCTCCAACTTTGGTGTGTGTCCTCTTTTCGTTGGTGGGAGAGACAAATGTAATGGTCCTTCCCCGCTAAAAGAAACTTACTAGAAATCCTAGACAACTCTTCTGCTTGCAGCTCATTGGCCAGAACTTACATCATGGCCAGATCCCGCTGCAGGGGAGGTTGGGACGAATAGCAGTTTTTAGCTGAACGACAGTATATTCAGCTAAAATCGTGGTGGGGGGGGGGGCTCAAAAAGAGGATTAAACGGACAGCAGGGAGCAACTCGCTGTGTCTGCCACACTCTGTGAATCTGGTTCTCCCCAGTTCCCCGTTCCCTTGTCAGCCGCGTTCTCCCAGTTGCCAAATGCCTTGCGTCAGCCACGGCTCTTTTCCTCTCCCAGTCTACATCCAGTCCACCAGCAAATCCCTCCTGACTGTACTTGCAGAATAGATCCTGCATCTGATAGCTCTGGTCACCTCCACCACTTGCATCTTCGTGCAGGCTGTCATCGCCTCTTCTAGACTTCGCAGATAAGCTGCTTACTAGGCTCTCTGGTTCTGCCAGTCCACTCTCCACACAGCAACTTCAGTTCAGTTCAGTTCAGTTCAGTCGCTCAGTCATGTCCGACTCTCCGCGACCCCATGAATCACAGCACGCCAGGCCTCCCTGTCCATCACCAGCTCCCGGAGTTCACTCAAACTCATGTCCACAGAGTCGGTGATGCCATCCAGCCATCTGATTCTCTGTCGTCCCCTTCTCCTCCTGCCCCCAACCTTTCCCAGCATCAGACTCTTTTCCAGTGAGTCAACTTGTCGCATGAGGTGGCCAAAGTATTGCAGTTTCAGCTTTAGCATCAGTCCTTCCAATGAACACCCAGGATCAATCTCCTCCAGAATGGACTGGTTCGATCTCCTTGCGGTACAAGGGACTCTCAAGAGTCTTCTCCAACACCACAGTTCAAAAGCATCAATTCTTTGGCGATCAGCTTTCTTCACAGTCCAACTCTCACATCCATACATGACCACGGGAAAAACCATAGCCTTGACTAGACGGACCTTGGTTGGCAAAGTAGTGTCTCTGCTTTTCAATATATTATCAAGGTTGGTCATAACTTTCCTTCCAAGGAGTAAGCGTCTTTTAATTTCATGGCTGCAATCAGCATCTGCAGTGATTTTGGAGCCCAAAAAAATAAAGTCTGACACTGTTTCCACTGTTTTTCCATCTATTTCCCATGAAGTGATGGGACCAGATGCCATGATCTTTGTTTTCTGAATGTTGAGCTTCAAGCCAACCTTTTCACTCTCCTCTTTCACTTTCATCAAGAGGCTTTTGAGTTCCTCTTCACTTTCTGCCATAAGGGTAGTGTCATCGGCATATCTGAGATTATTGATATTTCTCCCGGCAATCTTGATTCCAGCTGGTGCTTCTTCCAGCCCAGCGTTCCTCATGATGTACCTGCATATAAGTTAAATAAGCAAGGTGACAATATACAGCCTTGACATACTCCTTTTCCTATTTGGAACCAGTCGGTTGTTCCATGTACAGTTCTGACTGTTGCTTCCTGACCTGCATACAGGTTTCTCAAGAGGCAAGTCAGTTTTATGTGTGGCACAGAGTTGAAGTCAGCCCACACATATACAGCAAGTTAACAACAATATATTTTCCCTCTAATCAGGCTTTCACTTTTTTATTGGAATAGCCTTTGGAGGTAGGAGGATTGAAAAGCACTAGGGTTCAAATAAATTTTTTTTTTTAATCAAAGGAAAAAGATTCTTGAAGAATACAATGATGGTAATGCTCTTACAGCACAAATCCACTCTGTGCCACACATAAAAGTGAAGTTTCTAAATCAGTGAATAAGAGGCCTTTGACATAAGGAGTAATGATCTATGATCTTAATATATTAATTACTAACACATTTGCTTATAGAATGATAAATGTACAAAGTAATCTATGAGATATACTTAAATTTTCCTTTTAAGTAGTTTCATATAAAGGAAAAAACTTGAAATGTAATACCCATAGGACAAAGTTTATACTGCTACCAAGAATAGCTTATGTTTCATTGAGGCACATTTGACTTTGGTTCTGGTGTTAAAACTTTGACAGAGATAGTTTAAATAAAGCTTATTTATAACCTGGTGCCATAAATATCAATTTCTCTGATATTTTCATTTAATTAGATAAATATCGGGCTTAAATGGCATTCTGTAAATGTTTAAATTGACTTTAAACGTAATCATTTTAACATCTATGATAAATAGTAAATAAACAAGATCCTGCACACCTTAAAAAAAAAAAAAAAAAAGGCAGGTCAGGTGGTCTGGTATTCCCATCTTTTTCAGAATTTCCCACAGTTTATTGTGATCCACACAGTCAAAGGCTTTGGCATAGTCAATGAAGCAGAAATAGATGCTCTTCTGGAACTCTCTTGCTTTCTCCATGATTCAGCGGATGTTGGCAATTTGATCTCTTGATGCCTCTGCCTTTTCTAAAACCTGCTTGAACATCTGGGAGTTCACGGTTCACATATTGCTGAAGCCTGGCTTGGAGAATTTTGAGCATGACTTTACTAGCGTGTGAGATGAGTGCAATTGTGTGGTAGTTTGAGCATTCTTTGGCATTCCCTTTCTTTGGGATTGGAATGAAGACTGACCTTTTCCAGCAGCACAGCAGCATATCATCCTTCAAAACCTAAGTCACACTGTGTCAATCCTGTGTGCAGAACCCTGCCTACCCCCTAGCTGATAAAATCCAAGGGGCTTAGTATTAAAAGGCCACGCATCATTTGGTCCTGGCTCACTCTGATTAAATCTGTCTTCTCACTTACACATTCCACTCCAGCTCTGCTGGCGTCCTTGATGTTCCTTGAATATACCAAGTATGGGCCAATTTTAGGGCCTTTGTATCTATAAATACTATTCCTTCTACCCTGAATGCTCTTCACCTAGATATCCCCATGTCTTGCTCCTTAGCTTCTTTCGGGTCTTTGATCAAATATCACATTATCAAAGAGACCTTTCCTAACAACCTATCTAAAATAGGATTCCCTCTTGAAAACTTTTTCCCTTTATATAGCTCTTTCTCTTCTTAACCCTTAACATTCTTTGACCTTTCTTCTGATATTCTGTGTGTGTACATGCTCATATACTTTATTTGTATGTCTGTATATAGACATCTGTATTACATATATGAATCTGATTATTGAACGTCTTCCCCACTAGATTTAGAGTGCAGCCTGCGTCTCTTTTGTTAACCACCATCTTTCTATTAGTTAAGGGAGGTCAAGATAAGAGTTCTCTGACAGAGAAATGTAATGGGTACTTCCCCTTTCTTTTAAAGAAACTAAACTTCTTCACAATACTTTGGCCACCTCATGTGACGAGTTGACTCACTGGAAAAGACTCTGATGCTGGGAAAGGTTGGGGGTGGGAGGAGAAGGGGACGACAGAGAATGAGATGGCTGGATGGCATCACTGACTCTGTGGACATGAGTTTGAGTGAACTCCGGGAGTTGGTGATGGACAGGGAGGCCTGGCGTGCTGTGATTCATGGGGTCGCGGAGAGTCGGACATGACTGAGCGACTGAACTGAACTGAACTGAAACAGTTCTTCTGCTTATATCTCATTGGCCAGTATTTAGATTATGGCTGGAGCTAGCTGCAGGGGAGGTTTCAAGTCTCACAGAAGTCTCATTTGAGCTAAGAATGAATGAAGAGGAGCGAGCTATGCAAAAGTCTAGAAGGCGAGTACTCCAGGCAAAGGGAATAGCGAAGTGCAAAGCCCTACTGTGGAAATAAGCTTGTCATGTAGAGAGGGTTTATCCTATGTTTGGGGACAAAACGAAGTTGAGTGTGGCTGGAATAAGCAACTTTGGAGAGACCAGAACACGATAGAGGCTTCCCAGGTGGCGCTGGTAGTAAAGAACCCCCTGCCAGTGCAGGAGACGAAAGAGACTCATGTTTGATCCCTGGGTCGGGAAGATCCCCTGGATGAGGGCATGGCAACCCACTCCAGTGTTCTTGCCTGGGACATTCCGTGGACAGAGGAGCCTGGCGGGCTGCCGTCCGTGGGGGCGCAAGGAGTCAGACTTAGTCCGTCAGTGACACGCGGAACACGGGGAGAGAGGCGGGGCGGACCACCGGGGAGAGAGGAGGGGCAGACGACTGGGAGAGAGGCGGGGCGGACCACCGGGGAGCGTTTTGCACACCCCCGGTGCAAAAAGGGGGAAAGAAGGAGAGAGAGAGAGGCGGGGCGGACCACCGGGGAGGGTTTTGCACACCCCCGGTGCAAAAAGGGGGAAAGAAGGGGAGAGAGAGGCGGGGCGGACCACCGTGGAGGGTTTTGCACACCCCCAGTGCAAAAAGGGGGAAAGAAAAAAGAAAGGCACCAGCCTCTTTGGCATCTCAGCCATTCTCCAGCCTTTGGGGAATTCCAGAGATATACTGCCAAAGGCACACGCAGCTATTTAAGTAACTGAAAGTAAAGAAAATGGAAACTTTCAGTTTCCCCATCGCACCCGTCACATTGCATGAGTTGAGTAGTCACGTGGTCCGTGCTGCCTCCCAGCCAGCACACACGGGGCCCGCGGGGCCGCATACCTCCTTGTCCCAGAAAGTTCTGTTAGTGCAGCTCCGGGACAGCCAGTCAGAAGAGGAGTAATACCGAGTCTGCTCAGTCTCTCCTGTGACTTTTCTTCTAACCCTAGAATCAGTGCTCTCTGTTTACGTGGAAATGCCGCCTGTGGTGCCTAGATTAGCATGTGGCCCGTCGCATACGCACATGTTCTCGTGGCGATTTTTACCTGTGACAGAAAGACTAGTAACCTCATTATGAGCACACTGCAGATGTGAAAATGCAAAGTGTGGAAGTCATCAATGTGAACGGCGTTTTCTGTGTCTTATTGTGACCAGGGATCTTGCTGCAAGAAACTGCCTGGTAGGTGAAAATAACGTGCTGAAAATCAGTGACTTTGGAATGTCTCGTCAAGAGGACGGTGGTGTGTATTCATCTTCTGGCCTGAAGCAGATCCCCATTAAGTGGACGGCACCAGAAGCACTTAATTACGGTAAGAAGAGACCCTTCCTTTCTGGTGGTCAAAGCGGACTCCATCAGCATGAAACATTCACAGGCAGAGTCCCCGGGCAGAGCAGAGCACGAGTGAGAATCAGCTGAGGGGCAGCACACAGGGTATGTGAGTGTTCAGACTTTGCACACTTGAGTACAGGCTTAATTCAGCAATTTTATTGATCAGATTTCTGTGTGTAAGACTGCTAGATTTAAAAGATGGATAGCGTTACAAGCACTGTTGAGTATGAGTGTGCATCTGAAAGTTTCTGTTGTGGTCCAAGGACAAGATTATTTCTATTTTAATAGTCAGATTAGACCCAGAGTAAAAGTGTTGTGAGGCTCTGGACCATTTCCTCTGAATGCCTTATATTTGGTCCAGTAACCTCGTCTGATGTTAGGTCCCTAAAATACTGAGTCTGCAGTCTCTCACTCTGAGAGACTGACATGGTTTCCTAGCATCTCAGTCTCCGGGACTTGTATAGATCTTTTGGGAAGAGAGAGATGGAGTATGTGTGTATACATATCTGAGTCACTTTGCTGTTCACCTGAACCTCAGAGGACATTCTGAGTCAACTACCCTCCAGTATAAAATGAAAATCAAACTTAAAACTTGCCATAAAATTATTCTTTGTTAATTTAAAGTGAAAAGTACTTCATCATGAAAACTTAATATAAAGTACTTACAAAAGTCTGAATGCCTAAATTAAAGACAGGTAATTTAGAAAAAGCTTTGAGGTAAGATTCATGTGACATAAAACTGACCGTTGTAAAGTGAACAGTTCAGGGGCATTTAGTACCTTCACAGTGCTGCACAAATACTGCCTCTGTCTAGTTCTAAAACATCTTCCTCACTCCAGAATAAAACCTTACTCCCGTATTAAGAAGTTCCTTCCCCAGCCGCTGGCAACCACAGACCTGCTTTTGGCTGCTATGTATATACCTAATCTGCCTATTTCATATAAATGGAGTCATATAATATGTGACCATTGGTGTATGACTTCTTTCACCTAGCACAAGGTTTTCACGGTTCAACCATGTTGCAGCATGTATCATTATTTTACTCCTTTTTACAGCACAATAATATTCTACTGCAAGTATCTGCCACAGTTTGCTTATCCGTTCATCCATTGATCTGTATTTGAGCAGCGTTTACCTTTAGGCTGCTATGAATAGTGCTGCTTTAAACATCTGTATACTAGGAGTTATTTGTGTACCTGTTTTCAGTTAATTCTGAGTACACACTAGGGAATACGGTAATTCTGTGCTTAAGTGTTTGACCGAATGTTTTCCAGATCAAGCTTTGGAATATAATTGTTTTGAAAGTGAGTTGGGATGGATCCAGACGCCACAACCAGCTTTGTATTTTGCATGTCAGCAATGCTATGGAATAGATATGTGCAGGTAGTTGTCATTGTAAGAAGCTGACTAAGCTGTTCTAATTTCCAGCATTGCAGTTTTTTAACTTAATACTTCAGGGATACTAAGCCTCACCCTTAGTCTGTCTTCCCATGTGCTGGCAAGGGAAGTGATGGTAAGCTTTGAGGAATTCCACCACTTCTCAAAATCCAGAGAACATGGCAGTCCTGCTATTTTCCACAGTGATTCTTCTCTGGGGTGGTTATTACTCTGAGGCTATATTCCTAAGGAGAGCAATCACAAGATGAAAGAAAGGACTGTAATCTTTTTTTTAATGGAGACATTTTCTTAGATAATGAAACATTGCTAAGCACCTTCTTGTTGATTCTTATAGCAGCCCTATTAGGGAGTCAGTGCAGGAATAGGGAGCCTTAAATACTTATCAATAAAATCCACTCTCTAGAATGTGTTCTTAATCCTGTTTGCCAGATTCTCTATATTACATTGCCTTTAAAATCTCTCTTGCTGCTAAGCAATTATGCCAGTAAAATTCTGCCTTTTAATCAGAGCGTATTTTAGTTGAATTTCAAGCTGACAAAAGTATTTACCAAATACTTTAATTCAGAATTCTAATTCCAATATCTGTAAGAGCCAGACCTAAATTAAGCATGTCATAGAATAAAGACATGCTTCCCTGGTGGCTCAGATGGTAAAGAATCTGTGTGTAATGCTGGAGACCTGGATTTGATGCCTGTTGGGAAGATCCCCTGGAGGAGGGTCTGGCAGCCCACTCCAGTATTCTTGCCTGGAGATTCCCATGGACAGATGAGCCTGGTGGGCTGCAGGCCACAGGGTCACAGAGAGTCAGACATGACTGAGCAACTAAGCACAGCACACATGAAGATCTTCGATGGGCAGTGAGGGACTACTGTCAGCAGTCTTTCATGTTAATTTTATAGAATACTGAACAACACACCCTCTCATCACAAACTGAAAATGGCTTAAAGACGTAAACCTAAGTCTTTAAGACACCATACAACTCCTAGAAAAGATCATAGAAAAAACATCCTCTGACATGAAGCATACCAGTGTTTTCTAAAGCCAGTCTCCCAAGGCAATAGAAATAAAAACAAAAATAAGCTAATGGGCCCTAATCAAACTTACAAGCTTTTGCACAGCAAAGGAAACTAAACGCGAGAACACAACCTGCAGAATGGCAGGAAATACTTGGAAATGATGCGATTAACAGAGGCTTCATTTCAAAAGTATGCAAGCAGTTCACACAACTCAACAACAGATAAACAACCCAATAGACATTTCTCCAAAGAAGATAAACAAATGACCAGCAGGCACATGAAAAGATGCTCAGCATCACTAATTATCAGAGAAATGCAAATCAAAACTGCAGTGAGGTACCACCTCACAGCAGTCAGAATGGCCATTGTTAAGAAGTCTACAAATAAATGCGGGAGAGGGTGTGGAGAAAAGGGAAGCCACTGTTGGTGGGAATGTAATTGGGTACAGCCACTGTGGAAAACAAGATGGGGGTTCCTCAGAAAACCAAACGCAGAATTACCGTATGATCTAGCCAGGCTGCTCCTGGGCATATATCCGGACAAAATTCTAATTGAAAAAGATTCACGGACCCCTGTGTTCACAGTAGCAGTGTTTACAATAGCCGAGGCATGGAAACAACCTCAGTGTCCATCAGCAGGTGCATGGACACAGAAGATGAGGTCCACTTACGCAGCGGGCTGAGAGAGAAGGACGTGATGCCATTGCCATGACACGGGTGCGACTGGAGACGGCCACACTAGGTGAAGTAAGAAAGAGGAAGACAGGCTCCATGCGGCCCGCTCACACGTGGGGTCTCCGCCGTGACGCGAGCGAACCCGTTACACAGAGCCGCAGACGTAGAGGACCAGCTGGCAGTAGCCAAGCAGGAGGGGGTTGGGGTTAGCAGACACAGGCTTTCATGTACAGAGTGGGTAAACAGGGTCCCGCTTTATATATTTATATACAGAGAATATTCACTGTCCTATGATAAACCATAATGGAAAAGAATACTTTTTAAAAATGTATGTACATGTATAACTGAATCATCTTGCTGTACAGCAGAAATTAATACTGTAAGTCAACTATACCTCAATAAAAATATTGATAAAAAATTTTAAATGCAGAACAGTTTAGATGAGGGCGAGATTTCTAACAGGATAAGAAGGAAGTCAGGAGTGTTTATTACCCAATCCAGTGAGAGGGTTCCTGAGTGTGTGTGCATGTCACAGCAAACCTGAGAAGCGGTTTAGTTCTCCCAGAATAAAATTACTGAAGATTGGCTCTAAATCCTAGCATGTTTTAACAAGAGAAAATATATTTTGTGAAAGTTGTGTTTGTTCTACATGGAGGTGTGATGTAAAGCGTGGCTGCTGTAATTAATACTATATTGTATATCTGAAAGTTGCTAAAAGGGTAGATCCTTAAAGTTCTCATCACAAGAAAAAAAATGTGACAGTGGATTATAGTGTTAACTAGACTTACTGTGATCATTTTGCAATATATACAAATAGTGAATCATCCTGCTGTACAACTGAAACTCATATAATGTTGTATGTCAATTATACCTCAGTAAGAAACACTAATTAATTCCTTAAAATAATCCAGTTAAAACCAGGTTCAGAAGTCAGGCCACAGAGCTCGGTTTGAGCCGTCACTCCCAGAGTGTGGTCCTGGTTTACAGCCCGAGTGGCCACTCTTGGCCTCTGCCCAGATACCGTCTGACGGAGAGGCACTGGGTTCTCTGTGCCACACGCGTCCTTGAAGCGTAAGTCAGTCCTAACTTGTGGCAGGTTGAATGATTTCATAAAAAGCTTTAAATCACTGGATGTCAGCCACGGAAAGAGTGGATGCACAGACAAGGCAACTAAGCTTGGTGCTGATCCGCATAGTGAGTGTCCATAATTACTGTCGAGAGAGAAGGAGACTAACTCACAAAGCTGGAGCCGACGATCCCCCGGAACACTCCAGTCTCTGACACCAGGGCAGTTAGCGCAGCGCTGGTGTGCTATGTCCTTGTCCTGTTTGCAAGAAAGAGAAAAGGCGGCCTGCTCAAATTAACAAGACATGTTTAGAGGCTGCTAAGTCGCTTCAGTCGTGTCCAACTCTGTGTGACCCCATACACGGCAGCCCACCAGGCTCCCCGTCCCTGGGATTCTCCAGGCAAGAACACTGGAGTGGGTTGCCATTTCCTTCTCCAATGCATGAAAGTGAAAAGGGAAAGTGAAGTCGCTCAGTCGTGTCTGACTCTTAGCGACCCCATGGACTGCAGCCCACCAGGCTCCTCCGTCCATGGGATTTTCTAGGCAAGAGTACTGGAGTAGGGTGCCATTGCCTCTTTTAGAGGCTCAGTTCAGTTCAGTTCAGTCGCTCAGTCGTGTCCGACTCTTTGCAACCCCATGAATCACTAGGCATTTATAAATCTGGGAATGGCAGAAGTATGTTAGAAAATCTTGGAAATTCTTAGCCTTTTTGCTTCTGCTCCTTGATGTCACGTTAATTCCAGAAGGTATCTTTGTTTATCTTTTTTATCTCTGTGTTTGTCTAGAAGATTACCAAAGGGAAAAAACAAAACCAAGAGCATAGCTTATGTAATTCAGTAAAACAGGTGCACCAAGATATTTTGACAAAACTAAGCACCATGTAATTTAAAGAACTTGTTTTTATCAGCAAGCTATGTTAATTTCTACTCTATGCAAAACACAGAAAAATGAATTTTCCATAAATGAAACTGTCAATGGAGAAAATGAGACCTTTAGGCATGTAAGAATATCTGTAAACAGTGATGAGTAAAAAAAAACTGAAGTTAAGAAACTTTCCTTGTTGCTCTGACTTTGTAATTTCAGTAGAAAGAAATTGAATGCAGGCAGAAAACCAAATTACATAACTCCTAGCTTATTTAATCTCCTAGGCATTGATGTATACAAATTTATATCTTTTTTATATAAACCATCCAGCTCATTTAGAGGCCACAGAGAGTAAGGTTGCATACTGAGTGAGTATATGTTCTTGGTGGGGGAAATGTGATTTGGAAGGTGGTTTGGTTAAACTAACAACCTGAAGACTGTTCATTTAATTGGTATATTACTCCTCCTGGAAAGCAAAACTAGTCAAGAGAATACGATCACTAATTGTTGAGTTCCTGGTAAGTTTAAACATGTGACTGATACAGACACACACAACCAGAAATTGCCATCTGCTCACCCAGTGCGCTGGCTGTGATTTGTCCACCCTCCAGGGAGATACAGTTCTGAGAGTGACGTGTGGAGCTTCGGCATCCTGCTCTGGGAGACCTTCAGCCTGGGGGTCTGCCCCTACCCCGGAATGACAAACCAGCAGGCACGGGAACAGGTGGAAAGAGGTGAGCCCCAGACACAGGGTAGCAGTGTTCAAGGCCGACACCCGGGGCAGGCTG
Organism: Moschus berezovskii; assembly: GCF_049115385.1. Classification (NCBI taxonomy): domain Eukaryota; kingdom Metazoa; phylum Chordata; class Mammalia; order Artiodactyla; family Moschidae; genus Moschus; species Moschus berezovskii. Next base: position 2,309,565 of record NC_142467.1, on the reverse strand, counting down.
AGGCTGCGTCTGCATTTCCCGGGCAGAGGAAGGCGGTGCTGTTTGGGTACGTGATAGACAGAAGTGTGTATGTGTTTAGTCACTCAGATGTGTCCAACCCTGCGACCCCATGGACTGTAGCCCACCAGGCTCCTCTGTCCATGGGATTTCAAAGGCAAGAATACTGGTTGGGTTGCTGTTTCCTTCTCCAGGGGATCTTCCCAACCCAGGGATTGAAGCCAGGTCTCCTGCTTGGCAGGGGGATTCTTTATCACGAGCTATCAGCGAAGCCCAATCGAAAAGGTGTTGGTACATCTACTTTTGAACCTGAAGGATGGTGTGGATCTTACACAATTCAAAAACCAACCACCAAGACTTTGAAACATCCCAGAGCCTTAGGAATAGAAAGCTCTAGGCTCTTCTTCCACTGCCTTTGCCTAGCACAACATCTGCAAGGCTGTGCCATTCACTCTCTTCCAGGGAAACAGTTAAGAGGCTGAGGAACAGTTCCTGTTTTTTATTCTATGCCAAATAAACACTGTTAATGTCCCTACTAATTGAAAAGTAGTTAGACTTCAGGAAGAAGTCGACAGTCTTGTAAAAGTTCTAAAGAAACCCTGTGGTATTCTCAGATCAAAGGCAGGCCTGAGCATGTGATGGTGACACCCTTATGTGGACCTGTGTGTCCACAGCTTTCAACAAAAAATACTTTTAACAAATGCCAGCGCCCTAGCTTCAGGCCTCTCCATGGGGGCATGGTTGTAGGGTTGGGGGCAGGAGGGTGACTTGCCAGCATCCTTCCTAACCCTGAGGACATGCGGATAAGCACACACATCCCACCCAGCACCCTGCTGGGGCACTGCCTGGTGACTATGAATTAAAGATTCTTCTCAGCTGTAAAGAAGTATGACTTGTATTCATGCTCATTTCACTTTTGAGGTAATGTTTCTAAATCCTCATCCTCTCTTCACCGTCAGAAACCTGAGCGGAAAAGATGATTTTTTAAAAAACACTGCCCATAGCATCTAAAAGCTAATACTTAGAGCAGCTAAAGCATGCACTTGTATGGGATGTTTCTCACAGTAGGCTTTGTTCATTTGTCACAAACACAAAATGGGTTCGTGCCACTAGAAGGTAATGATATTGCTCCGTAATACTAAAACCTGCGTTACTTACAGACAAAATAAATCAGCCTGCCCTAACATGGCATTTTTGTTTCTGTTAACCGACAACATACGGTACTGAAAACTGCAAACTGCACGGTGTCCTGTGTGAACAGTGATGTCTGGTTATCCCCATCCTAAATTCTCTGTCCTTCTCTTTTGTCTTCAGGATACCGGATGTCAGCCCCTCAGCACTGTCCAGAGGACATTTTTAAAATCATGATGAAGTGTTGGGATTATAAACCTGAAAACCGCCCCAAGTTCAGTGAACTTCAGAAAGAGCTCGCGGTCATCAAGAAGAAGATCACGTCGTGACAGATCAGCGTGGACGCGGCCTCTCCTCCTGCAGAGTAATACTGTTCTCCTTGTTAACCATGAGTGTATACCATCTTGTGTGCAACCGTCTTCTAAGGTTACTTTTTTATTAACTGTTTTTTAAAATATGTGCTGTTTAAGGAAAAAAAAAAAAAAGGCAAAGGCATTGAAGCAGCAGTCCTTGCACAGGCATTCCCAGCTCAGCCCTGTGGGAGTAGACAGGCATGGGCTCTAGTGTCCGGGGAGCCCGCCTGTCTTTCCCACACGCAGAGCACTGGCGCTCCGCAGGGCTGCTTTCCTCCAGGTCCAGTTGCTACGCCAGCCGTGGACCCCGCTCCAGCCGTCTGTGGTCTGCCTGGCACGCCGTGTCTGCGAGGCACGTCCCGACCAAAGTCAGCTTTCTGCGCCACCAGGGCAGCCGTGTGTTAGTAAATAGCAACTCACACTGAGAACTGTTCAGACCTCCCAGGGGTTTTCTCACCTTTCTCTCCAGAAATAAGCATGAGCCCTGCCCCCGCGTTTCTGTCCTCCGAGTAAGGCTGTGGTTTCCCTCCTCTTGTGTTGGCGATGGTGGCTGGAGTCCCCTCACAGAGCCAGCAGTTGAGGCCATGGCTTTTAGAGACCATTTTAGACAGCTGTGACCTGTGACGGCGAGACCCAGGCTGGAACAGAGTGCTCTGGAGAAGGGGCAGCTAGAGAAGTCATCTCTGAGAAGGGAAGGAAGAAGGAACTCTGCCTTCTTACCAGAGTTATGCCTACACACACACACGTTATGATCCGAATTCATGAACAAGGTTTTGAGAAATGTTTTCAGTTCTTAGATATAGCCCTCTTGGCAACCAAAAATTGTTTAGGGAAACTCCAATGCACAAGTCCACAGAAGTCACAGCACGCTTTGAAGCACCTTCATTTGAGAGGAGACATCTCAGAATTCAATTCCTTTCATCTGTGCTAGTTTCCAGGGCTGTCAGAACTGAATGGTCCCAGTTCATAAACACGTCCCTGTGTGTGCACCCGTGGCCATGTGTGCACGCTCACCACCACCACTTACACACACACACACACACGAAGCCAGGCAGGTGTGAATGGACCGAACGGCTCTGAAGTCACACGAGCGTTATCAAGGAGAAAGCTGCAGAGGCGGCCCTGCTTTGTCCACTATCTGTTCATTTACCCTCACACCGCTGCCTGGGAACTCTTAACCGTTAGCTGACAGCTCTGTGAGCGCAGTTTGGAGATGCGTCACGGGGAGAAAACGCTGCCGAGTTTAAACTAGGATTCTCTTCGGCGGAATCTTAGCCGCATCCAGGGAACTTACCCCATGTTCTGTATATAGTTGCCTCAGGAAACGTGTGTGTGAGAGACGGCCACGCTCAGGGGTAAATGTGGCCTGGGAGCTTTTAGTGAGTGCTCCAGCCTATGTCCAGATGCACAGCAGTGATAGTTTGGTCTGCGTTCAGTGCAGGCGCTTATGGGATGGAAATGCCTCCCGCCTCATCCATCCGCTTGCTGCCTGGGAATATCAGTGCGCACGGAATAATGCTGAAGAGAAAAGGGGCTGTGTGTGCGAGTTTCATACATGTTTCATGATTACCACATCCAGACTAAAATGAAAGCATAATAAACTTGCCCTCAAAAATAATGCAATATACAAAGCAACTTCTTTTAAAAGCAGCTTTGTTTCCCTTCTGTCAAATATGATGAGTAAGTGAAACCTTCTTTTGATGGCATAAACTGTGGTAGATCACAGCACAGACTCAAGATTAAGAGCTCTGGTCTATAGTCACTTGCCAGCTTTCAAAAGCAAGAATAAAATAGGGACATTTCCGCCCTTTGCCAATGCTTCCAAGTGCACTTCTGTAGCATTCTTTATTTAAAAAAAAAAAAAAGTCTCCCATCACTTAGCAGCCCTAAAGCTTAGCTCTCAGCAAAGAGAGAGAATGGGCTTGGGCTTTAATTTTGTGAACAAGACCTGAAGCTTAATCTTTGCATTCTGGTGGAAAGAACGAACACGGCTTTGATATTTCACTCATCCAGGCCATTAGAATTTACAATTCACATCATAACTCTATGCTTAAATTAAAGAAGCTTTTCATAACATTGTGACATCTGCAGCATTTAAATTCTATCTTATTCTGTGTTCCAAAGCAGGCTGTGGTATAGTTCAGGATTAATAACTTCTTTAGGGTCATATCAGTTGTATAGAATATTCAGTTTAATATAAGTATATGCATTAAGAAAAACTTATGCAGACCATTTTTTTACCATTAATTTTGTTGTGCTTGAAGCATAATTTATTCATCCCTTCTGTCACTGATAATTATTGGAATTATGTACTTTAGGAGGCTAATCCATACCCAGAAAGCTCACATGCAAATATTCCTCTGCATTTGCAAGTTGATGTAAGGAAAGATGGCTTCAGAAACATACAAAGTAGACTTGTTTAGTAAGAAAACAGTGATAACCAAAACTGCCACTGGTCTGAATGCAGTTCAGCCAGGTCACAAAGCTTTGTGTCGTGAATGGGTTTTTCAGGTGTTGCATCGCTTCTGTTCCGTTTCTGTCGTCATTCCTTAAATTTATGACTACAGATTAGGGGGCAGGTGAGCCCAGGCAGCCGGACCCTCACCTGCATTTTTCTGTCTTGAGTCACCAAGGAACCTTTGTGAGAAATAGACAGGTAGGTCATTTTTCAAGGAAAGAAATCTTGTCGGGTAGGCATTTATTATCAACACAAGAAACCTAAAATTATTTTGTGTTCCACGTAAGCTAAGGTTACTTCCCAAAGCCAACATTCTCTTTCTCTTCCAGGAAATAATAATAAAGGGCGAATAGGTTTAGTTCAGATGCTCAAACCCGGAGGTTTCATTGCAGTCCATCCTGTCACTGGGTCCCCAGGGAAAGGTCTCATGTAAGCATTTCTCTTTTGTCTCCCAAATTTAATAGTCAATATAGCTCTTCATCCATCGTCCACCGTTTTATCACAAATACTATACTATTGAGACCTCTCACTAGCATTATCAGTGTAGAACATGAGTCTCATGGTTGCAGCCAGTTTTCATATTTCCCAACGTTTTTCATTTGAGGGTCATTTTTAAAAGAAAAGAAAATGTTCAGTCACTGAAATAGTCTTCATTTCCTTTAAACCACAGTATGATTTTCTCGTGTGTGTTAAACTCATGTTTCAGTTGTGCCATGTAGTCTTACATAAAGTTTGGCTAATACCACTAAAGTGCTATGGTTCACAACACTGGTGTGCCGTGTCATGAAGAAAGTGTTTTAATGATATGCCGCACACTCAGGACCGTATAGTGGGGTAAACGAGAAAATGGCCGCACAGAAACCATGTCACGCCCACTGTTCAGTCACCAGTCTCACCGCTTCCTAGTTTGCTCTGGGGAGTCATCGGGTGCGCTGAAAACCTTCCTGCGGTGCCTTGTGGACACTGTTCTGTGACTGCGTCCTCTGAAGTGAGATTAGTTAATATTTTCTAAAAGAAGTTGTTTGCCCTAACCTTCCTTTTACACATGCATACTCCCCCATCACAAGATTGGTATTTTAAATGTTTCTTATCCACAGAATTGACTGTCTGTAAACACTGTTCTGAGTCACATAAAGACTAATTTTTGTATTTAGGAGGTCACAGTCCTCAGTCAAACAGAATAAATGCAAAATACAAAAGACTACAAAGGGGCAGATAATTGCAAAAGACACGGTTTCTTTAGGTATTAATATGTTAGTTAAATGAAAAAGATTTTATATGAAAATGAGTTTATATTACATTTCCATTATACTATTAAGTTAGCATGAAAGTTTACCATTAAAATAAAGTGTTACCTCTTTTATTACTAACTCTGATTTGCTTATAAATACCAGAAAATTTTTTATTAAATATTTTAGTTTTATTTATTTTCTCTCTTTTGAGTTTCATATCCAGTCTGAATACTGAATTAGTTGGGAGGATCCAAAACCACATCTTAATTTCTGCCAAAGACAATACACTGATTTAGAAGTCAGGATTTCACCTACCACGATTACCTACTTGAAGGAGATACTGGTACAGCTGCAGAGTCCCGTAAAATTCTCCTTTAGAAGACGATGCTATAATACAGAAGGTGTGTAAACTATATGTCTCAGTCATAATTCAATTTAAGGAAATATTTATTACCCCTTTAAAACCATCCTACTGCCTCACGCTGATTCAAAGGTTACGTTCTGAATTGTTAAGTGTAGACATTAAAACTCACTCAGCTGCCTAGTAAGGACTGAGATTCTTAGGTGGGAGGAAAACCCTGCTGTACTAAATCCCTAATCACTTTAAATTGTGGAGAAGTGATGAGCGTAGGCTTCAGCGCCTCTGCTAATAAGGCGCCGAGGGGAGTGTGTGCAGAGAAGGAAGAGAAAGATTCCTCCGCGGCAGGAAGATAGATGCAGCCTCTACGGAGACTGTTGGGTAGTTAAAGCGGAATCACGACTCTGACGGTGTCGCTGAGGGGCCCGAGGAATGCAGGGCCAGCAGGTCAGCGCCTTCCCTATGGAAAGTTGAGCAGAAGCAGAGAGGTCACCTGCCAGCGCGGGCCTTCCTGCGGGCGAGCCAACCCCTCTCCCGTCCATGGGAGTGGTCTCCTGTCCCTCGCTCCGAGCCAATGCCGTGACGGCTGACACAAGCTCATGGTCTGGCCGGCTCGCAGGTTTGGCCACATGTGTTCAGACTCAACAGAGACCACTTAAAGTCTCTCTATGTGTGAGTTACTGATCCTCTTTGGTAAACTCAATCGCGGATTATTCACACCTTGCTAGAAATCTGGTTGCAGCGGGGCCGGTCACATAGAAGGGAGAGCGTGCTGAAATCAACGCTGCTTCACCTTGTTGCGGATGGTAACTCACGGGCTCCGAGAAGCCTCCCAGGGAGACCTTCCTGGGATGAGCTCTGCTCTGGGAAAGCGTGCAGGGCAGGAGGAAAATGACCCTTGAATAGCAGTGCTCCTTGTCTTTACACTGGTGGCATAGGAAGCAAAGCAATCGGGGCACCGTCCTGAAGCCCATCTCTGCACAGCCTGGTCAGCCAAGGTCAGACACGGAAGGCAGAGCAGAGACACCGGGAAGGAAGACGGAAGGGCAGAAAGAGCAAGCACAGAGAACCAGCGCGGTTACTCAGGGGCTCACCCGCCAGCAAGTACATGCAGCGTCAGTGAGGGAGGGCAGGCCCTCAAAGGGGAGTTTTGAGCTGCTTCCCACTGTATGTTACTAAACTCATGTACGTCTCGAGTCCCTGCGACATTTCCTAAAGGACACTGAGTCAGCCGTTGGTCTGATTTCCTCTGCGTTCCCTGTACTCTCAAGAGGAAGCCACCGTTGCCTGGTTCTTCTGGAAGACAGCAGACACCACAGAGGTTCAGCCCACCTCTTAAGCAGTGAGGAGCTGAAGGTGGCGCAGGTGTGCCTGAGGGGGTCAGCGCTGGAGGAAGACTGCAGTGAGAGCGCCCACGTTGTGTTTTATGCAAGAAAAGATCCCTCCTGGGGATCTCCTGCTTGCAATGTAAACAGATTTCCGCTTCCCTCCTTGCCAGCAGGCTTGTAGGAGCTTCCAAAGAAGAACATTTAGGAGTCACTAAAAAGATTCATATCTTGAATTCAGACACATTACCTTCCCAAACGTTATCGCTGAAGTCAGAAGATATGAGTGTTCTACGGAGGAATGAAATGTTCTCAGTAATGGTAATGACCCCAGTAGCAGCAGTTTGTAATAAGGTAGCAGCCTTATTCATTCAGGAGCTTTTTTTCAACATCTGCCACATCAGGTTCAAGGAACCGTGCTGGCTGCTAGTTTGTCTGTTTTCTTTCTTTTTTTTTCTTTCTGGTTGGTATTGATTTTTTTCTCTCATACTCAGTTTCTTAATCTTTTTTAACGAAACAGAAGAGCCTTCTCTCATCAGCTTTTATCAGACAGTGTTTTCATCAGCCTAGACTGAAGAGCTTCTCTGATGCTCAGGGTGCCTCCCAGGGAGCTCCCAGGCACCCACCCACCAGGCCGACTGCACACACTCTGTGAGAGGCCCCGGGGCAGATGCAGCTTGGAACGCCGAGAGGCCATGTCATGGTCTGGAGGACACAGGACGACTGGGTGGCATGTGCGTGACCACTGTCAGTTCTTGGGAGATGGTCCCAGGACAGAAGGACTACCGTGGGCAGACGTGCCTGGGGAAGCAGCCTGCTGACTTGGCCGAGGAAGCTCGTTAGGTGACCTAACACCTCCAGAGAAATGTCAAAACACTAAAGGCTATTTTCAACCTCTGGAGATTTTCAGTCTTCTCACTCCATTTTTCTCTGCCAATAAGTTTTATTGTTTCCTTCACCCTCCTCTTGTCAGTAAATGTCTGAAAGTATTTAAGTTGTACAATGCCAGAGAGGTTTTCGATCGTTTTAGGAAAGAGGGTAGCAAGTATGAAGACTCCAGCTTAAACTAAGGCTGAGATTCAGACCCCACAGCACCACTGTGTGGAAACCAAGCTCCGAAGGTTCTCCCAGAGCAGTACTCTTCCTCCGAAGCCAAACATCACCATCCTGTCTGTTGACAGCATCTTAGAATAAGCACCTTCCAGAATCTATCCAAAGCAGATTCTAAAATGACACACTAAGAAACCAGATTTCAACAATTAAAGTGATAACAGAAACACTATTTTCATCTCTCTGTACTCAGTTAAAACACCCATGAGAAAACTGGAACCATCCAGGCAGTTCATCTTATCAGCAGCTAGTGTCTCATTTTGAAAAAATAGGACGGATGTCAGTGGGAAATAGCAGTGTTCTGAGCAACACAGGATGACTATAAGATGGCCATTAAAAAAATAAATCCCAGTTCCCACATTAAAACAGCAGAAATCTGAGGATGAAAAACAAAGTTGTTTGCAAACTTACTAATTTTCTTCATGTCAAATTGTACAGCCTTGGTGGGGGTCATCGTTTGGGTTCCCTGAAAGATATTTACGAAGCAAAAAACTAAATCCCCCCTCTCCAACCCCTGATAGGAACTTGAATTTCCAAGTGCCCTGGATTCAGGGAATCTGGAATGTTATTACTGAGATCCCAGGCAAGAGGACCATCCTGGCAGTTTTGCAAGGTTGTTAATCCATGTTTTTGTTTTTTCAACATGGAAGACAGTGGGGTTGGGGGCAAAACACATTACCTAGAAAGTTTCCTTTTGCAAATAGTTTGACTTGGTAGAAATAAACTTGCTTGCCTGCTGTTAAGAAATGCCCAACTATTGGAAGCAAGTGCAGAGGGCATGGTGCCCAGAGCCACGCTTCACACGACTATGAATGTTTTCCCCTAACCCAAAGCGTAGCTGGTCTTATATTTAGATGACAAGACGCTATGGCGGCCCATTCCCTGCCGTTCTAATTGCTTTGTGGAAGACCAGTCCCAACAGAAATGAACTTACTCGCCATGATTTCTCCTCTGATCCTAGGCCTTTCACACTTGAAATGCACAGAAAATATACATGTTTTAATGGAATTCACTATTTTTGACTTTCGTGTCAAAGAGATTGGTTCCAGAAGGCTCACCTGATTCACTATAACAAGTATGGTTTATAATCCCCTGTGATTCTAAATCCAATCCCAGCTACAGGTTCTGAGCATCAAATCAAAATCAAAGGGGAACTGGTAGACAGGGGTTTTGGTTATTTCAGATTCATGACCCAAGTGGCCAGAAAACAGACTCCCTCTTGCTTGATGACCGTTTCACCATATGAAGTATCAGTCACCCCATGCCATCCGGCGACAGAACCAGACTCTCATCATGGACCAGTGGCCATTTTCCTTCGGCATTGATATTTCCTACTTAAACTGCTTTGCTAGTCAGAGGCGTATATATTTTGTGTTTACCTTATGCTAAATATATTAAAGCAGACAGCCTGCTTAAGTAACATGAGTCCTGCAGGGCTTTGTGGTGGTGTGAGTTCTGACTTTACGGTCTGGTTTCTTGGTGTTTTCTCTTGGTTTGGTCTGGTGGGTGCCCTGAAAGATTGGACCGCTCTGAAGTCATAGCCATACAACCACATAGGGTTAGGAAAAGCCATATAAATGCAGGAGAATCAGGTCAAGTTGTCACAGCCCCGGGAACAGCCCTGACTTCTTCAGGGAGCGCAAGCACACGGGAAGCGAAGACAAAATGTACAGATGTTTTCTGGGCCGTTGGACGGTGGCACCCTGGCCCAAGGTGGACGGGCCCTGGTGTGGGCCGCAGCCAGTGGCAGCAGAAACGCGCCTTTCTGGGTTGCTTCCGCTCCCCTTTGTTAGAAGATGAGGGCAGGATGGTGTGGTGGGAGCGGGACTGCCCTCAGCTCCCCACCATACAGACCTTCCGCCGGGAAGCCTCATTTCAAGCAGGGCACTCCGGTTTACGGTTTCCTTTTCGTGCCAATGTTGTCAGGTTAAAGCACCTGTAATCTTCTGTTGTTATTTTTAAATAATATATTTGTGAAGCAGATTAAAGAAACACTGGAAATAGGGTGCCTCTCATAAAAAGCTCAAGTGTAAGACACACAAGCAAGGCCTTTGGTGAGTTTGTCTGGCTTTGTAAAACAAGTCTGAAAATGAATGAGATGGATATCTGGGTGGGTAGCTGTCTTGTCTTTTACCGTTTTTAATGCGGATCTGTATTTAACACTTATTTATTTGTTAGTTTTACATTCAGAAGAAATACACTTTGGCTAATATTGTAGGATGTTTTTAAATTGTTTTCTACTTTTTAAAAACATAATTTCATCATTTTTGTAAGCATGAATCATTTTTGAATAGCCCCTTTTTCCTTTCCAATAGACCAGTTATCGCTTATAGATCGGTGGGACTTTTTTAAACTGTATTCTTAAAATAAATGTAAAATATTTGTAGCAAACTGTGCCTTGTCTTGCTTAATCTTCCCATCGTGTTTATGTTTCTCTTCCTACTCCGTATAAGTATTCTCTAAGCAGAAGAAAAGGGAGGAGAGATTTCCATGGTAACTGGCCTAAGGACGAATAGTGTGTAAGAAATTATTAGCTTTCAGTTTCTCTGTAATGAAGCTTATGCGTTCTACTGACAATGGGCATGTGTTGCTTCCAGTCCCATCACCGCTTCCTCTGTTTAGAAATCAAAACTGAATTGTAGTTCAAGTCCCATTTCTCTGTGCGGGCTGGCTGTTTGCCAGGGTTTCTGTGGCTGTTGCTTCATAGCAGGATTTGTTTAGACATAACAAGAGGATTCAAGGGAGAAAGGTGGCGGAGAGGGATGTTTGGGAAGAGACTCTGCAAGCCGCTGCTGCATGGCAGTTACCTGCATGCGCCCTTGACGGCTTGCATTCGGGGCTGAGCGGCTCACGGAGCCAAGAGGCTGGACTTCTGTTTCCCCTTCAGTGGGCAAATTGATAACCTTTCTAAAACGCAGGCTGTGGTATTTACACAGGTTCTGCTGCGTTACAACAGGCCCTGCCCCCTCCTCGGTCTGGCATCAGGAAGGGCAAGCACAGCCCTCTCAGAAACCCATGTTTCCCATCGGGATGGTGCGGGTGGGGGCAGCCGCCCCAGCTTCTCAGGCCTACGGAGGCCGCATGGCAGGCTCTGAGCCTCCTGCGCCCGCAGTGCTCTGCGTGTTTGCGGCCCCTGGTGAATCTTTTCACCGCAGCTCCTAGCCGTCTGTCTGCGATGGCAGTCTCATCTCCGGCGGGTTTGACTTCTGCCGCAATATCCAACAACGCTGCGCTGTCTCTGACTTCAGTTGAATAGGACCAGGTGCATCTATTGCCAGGGGATGTCGGCCGTAGGCTGGGAACCCCACTCCCCAGTTCAGATGGACAGCGTCTCTGAAATTCCCTGCACTTCTTAATGCCCTACCCTTCACCATACCTCCCCCTCTGGATAACGATTTCTTCAGATGGTGGTAATGTGCGAAAAAACACGGATGAACGGAAGAATTCATTTCTGTTAATTAAAACCATCAGTGGTGATCCCTTCCATGAGAAGCTGAGTCTCAGTGAAGTGTGTTTTTTAATTCCCCAAATCTATGATCGGACTGACCAATACACCCAGGCCCAACTCGCAAATACACCTCAACCAGGCTGCTGCTGCTCCTGCAAAGGCATCTGGAGTGAAAGCAGACCCAGGTGGGGGCTGGGAAGCCTCTGTTCTCATCCCTGGTTGGACTCTCACTAGTCTGCAAACTTGAACAAACGCATCACTATGTAGGCCATAGTCGTCTCACTTATAAAACAGGTTGGACTAAATTATTACCTTGTATTAAACTTTTTTTTTTTAATTTGGCTTCTCTGAAGGCATCCAGATTCCCCCTTCAGTATCTGCTGTGGCCCTAATGGTGGCCCCACTATGGAAGCCCCAGAGCTGATCCGTAATCTTTCTTTATTAACCCAGTTGGAGACTTTCTCCCAGACTGAGTCTTGAAGGACAGGAGGTGCTGCTGGAGGGCACTGCTCCTGGGAAAACCTTGCTTCTAGGAAACTCTCTGGCGCCCCAGAGTGCCCCGGTTTCCTCCCATTCCCAAGCTCATTCTCTACCCTCCTGTTGACCCTGGGGCCTCTGGATGGCCTTCTAGCTCATTCCCTCTTGCTAAGCTCCCCAGAGGGTACGTCTGTGGCCTGCAGCCCCGATTCTGGCTGACAGAATGGATCTCTACAGGGAGGCCCCTTGCGGCTATGAGAGCCTGTGATCTCCCAAGTCTTCGCGGGGTCACTGTAGAGTCCCAGGCCAAGTCTGCTCTCTTGCTTTTACAGAGTGGCTGATGAGAGGAAGGAGGATTCCCTGAAGGCTCTGTCATCTAACGCGCTGATTATCCAAACTGAACCTTTTAACGTCTCCCCAGCCCTGGACGTAGGTAATTCAAAATTATAAATGTTTCTTTTGCAGTCTCCCTGCGGTGACAGAGGCACCATAGGATAGTTAAGTGATAAGGTCAATGGACTAGAATGTTGTGAGAGGCTAATTGATCTATCACAGCAATATAAATGCCCGGAATTAATAGAAAAATAAATGTCACAGGGAGCTGAGATATTGACAGCCTTAGAGGCTATTCTCCCGTGGCCTTGTCCCACCTTCCACTCGGGCTGGGTCTTGTTCAGTGTGCAGAGGGTCTTTCCCCTCCTGAAAACACATCCAGGCCCCACACGCTGCCCTGTGGACCTGGGTGGCAGTCAGTGAGTAATCAAAGCCTGTTGGGTCTTTAATCCCAAGTTAACTTTCCAAGCAGCCCCCGAAAGCCTTCCCCCTGACTGAAGTCCCTGTCTTGTCCCCTGCCAAACATCAGGGGAAAGTATGACAGTGAAACGGCACAGCGGGACTCGAAGGAACACCCCGAGGGTGAGTGTGCCTTGGGAAAGGGCGAGAGTGGGACAAGGTGGAGGGTTTGCCCACGCACCCCTCACTGGAGTGCCTGGTGTAGCAGCCACACCCCAAAATCTGGGTTTTCTCCCTCCCAGAACCGCACGTGTCATGAGTCTTCCAGGGAACGCTGGTCAGAGACCGGAGCATCTCACCTGCTTTGTCTGAATGACTGCCTTTAATCTCGATCAAATCAGGGGATAGGCAGCCGTCTGCCCAGCCAGCTTCACTCCTAAATTTCTCTTTATATCAAATCCCAGTCTCTCCTACATTGCCCTCATGCGTATGGAAGCTTAGAAATGCGAGACCAGCAAATTCACAAAAGCATCCACCCTCCCTCCGCTTCACTTCTCTCCCAGACTTCCTGCTTTCCCCGCTCCTGCCCGTCCTTTCGCTTGGTTTGAAATCAGTCCGCATTAGATACCCTCACAGTTTACCCCAAAGCAGACGTTCCAGGAAAACAATCATTGGTGTATATTAAAGTATATTCCTCAAATACTAACTTGGGAAGACCAGAGTCCTCTACAAGGTTAAACATAAAAAAGGAAAATTATAAATTTAAAAAGTCCAGTTATGAAGAGCAGAGAAAGAAAGGAAGGCAAATATTCATTAATAGAAGAAACCAACAAGGACTTAATCTCCTAAATACACAAGCAGCTCATGCAACTCTATGTCAAGCAAACGACAACCCAATCAAAAACTGGGCAGAGAATCTAACACAACAACGGCAAGTCAACTATACGCCAATAAATTATTTTAAATGGGCAGAAAATCCAGATAGACATTTACCCAAAGAAGACATAACAGATGGCCAAAAAGATCAAGAAAAGATGCTCAACATCACTCAGAGAAATGCAAATCGGAGCTGCAGCGAGGTACAGTCTGATGTCAGTACAGTCAGCAAAACAGTGTGGTACCAGCACAGAAACAGAAATACAGATCAGTGAAACAGGATAGAAAACCAGAAATAAATCCATGCACTTATGGCCAACTAATCTATGACAAAGGAGGCCAGAGTACACGGTCTTGGAAAGGTAGTCTCTGCAACAAATGGTGCTGGGAAAACTGAACAGCTACATGTAAAAAAAAATGAAATTAGATAATTTGTTAGCACTGTACACAAAAATAAGCTCAAAATGGATTAAAGATTTAAATGTGAGACCAGACACTATAAAACTTTCCACTAGAGGAAAGCTTAGGCAGAACACTCTCTGACATAAATCTCAGCAATATCTTTTTCAATCTATACATAGGTTCCTTAAAAAACTATACACACACACACATACATCCACACACACACTATATATTTAGTATATAGGTTCCTTAAAAAACTAAAAATAGAGCTGCCATATGACCCTGCAATCCCACTCCTGGGTATATCTGAAGAAGAACATGATCCAGATGGGTACAGGCATCCCAGTGTGCACTGCAGTACTGTTTACAATCGCCAAGACATGGAAGCAACCTAAACGTCTATCTATAGAGGAATGGATAAAGGTGTGGTGTGTGTGTGTGTATATATATAATGGACTATTAGTCAGCCATTAAAAAGAATGAAATAACTCCATTTGTAGCAATGTGGATGGACCCAGAGATTGTCATACTCAGAGAAGGAGAAGTATCTTATGACATCCCTTATATGTGGAGTCTACAAAGAAATGATACAGATGAACTTACTTACAAAACAGAGATTCACAGACTTAGAAAATGAACTTATAGCTGACGGAGGGAAGGGATAGTTGGGTAGTTTGGGGTGGACAGGTACACACTGCTATATTTAAAATGGACAACCAACAAGGACCTCCTGTGGAGCACAGGGAACTCTGCTCAGTGTCACGTGGCAGCCTGGATGGGAGGGGAGTTTGGCGGAGAATGGACACACATATCTGTGTGGCCGAGTCCCTTCGCAGTCCACCTGAAACCATCACACACTGTTTACCGACTGCACCCCAGTACAAAATAAAACGTTTAAAGAAACAAGAGACTTCCTCCCCTTACCACACTCTTATGAATGGACTATGAGAACTGACTCCATTCCCACCCTCCCTTGTGGCTACAAACCCTTGCTAATAATTCATGGGCATATAATCGAGGAGACAGAATCCAAAGGTTACTTGGAGGAATTTCCAAGAAGTTTTTAAAATGAGGGGCAGATAGCTGAGGAAAGCCACTTTTTATGCTTTTTTTCAGTTTCCCTTCTAGCTGCCTGTGATATGGATTAAAAAGGTAAAGGTCCAGGAGCCATCACGAATTAAATGGTGATAATGGGCAAGGCTGCGGATGCTGATTGCAGCCATGAAATTAAAAGACGCTTACTCCTTGGAAGGAAAGTTATGACCAGCCTAGACAGCATATTAAAAAGCAGAGACATTACTTTGCCAACCAAGGTCCGTCTAGTCAAGGCTATGGTTTTTCCCGTGGTCATGTATGGATGTGAGAGTTGGACTGTGAAGAAAGCTGATTCGCTGAAGAATTGATGCTTTTGAACTGTGGTGTTGGAGAAGACTCTTGAGAGTCCCTTGTACCGCAAGGAGATCCAACCAGTCCATTCTAAGGGAGATCGATCCTGGGTGTTCATTGGAAGGACTGATGCTAAAGCTGAAACTGCAATACTTTGGCCACCTCATGCGACGAGTTGACTCACTGGAAAAGACTCTGATGCTGGGAAGGATTGGGGGCGGGAGGAGAAGGGGATGACCGAGAATGAGATGGCTGGATGGCATCACCGACTCGATGGACATGAGTTTGGGTGAACTCCGGGAGTTGGTGATGGACAGGGAGGCCTGGCGTGCTGTGGTTCATGGGGTCGCGGAGAGTCGGACACGACTGAGCGACTGAACTGAACTGAACTGAATGGGCGAGGAGGAGGGTGGAAGCAGAGAAAGACGGAGGGCCGCCGCCTCCCGCCTCCCCGTGCAGACCGCCCCGCAGCCTCGGGGCGGCTTCTCCATCTTGCCACAGCCAGTCTGCGTTCCTGTTTTGATGTTGGACAGTCGCAGCTTTTAAGTCTCACCCCTTCCACTTCCCCTTGTGCCCACATCGAGACAAGCTGATAAGTCAACCTGGGTGCTCCCACCTTTGACCCTGGCTCGAGATTCAAACCACACCCGCCTCTGTCTGCATGAGAGTCGTCCCTCTGGTTCCACCCTCTAACCATCACAGAGACTGAGGCCAGTCTGCTCGTGTGAGTGCGCGCTCTCACGCCATTTCAGACCTGCTGGAAACACCTCCCTTCCTCTCCCAGGGACCTCAATTACATTAATAAGAAAACTTTCCATGCCCTCAAAAAACAACCACAAAAGCTACAATGAGGTATCAACTCACAGCGGTCAGAATGGCCATCAGCAAAAAGTCTACAAACAAATGCTAGAGAGGATGAGAAAAGGGAAGCCTTCTACACTGTTTCTGGATATAACCAGATACAACCACCATGGAGAACAGTATAGAAGTTCCTTACAAAAACTAAAAATATAACTGCCATATGATCCAGCAATTCCACTCTGGGCATATATCTGGACAAAACCATAATCAGAAAAGGCACATGCACCCCAATGTCCACTGCAGCATTATTGACAACAGCAAGACGTGGAAGCAACCTAAATGTCCAGCAGAGAAATGGGTGAAGCTGTGGTACATATATACACAGTGGAACATATACACGGCGAAATGTTACCCTGCCGTAGAAAAGAGTAAACTGATGCTAGTTATAGTAGCAAGGATGGACTAAGAGATTAGCATGTTAAGTGATGTCAGACAAAGACAAACATCATATGATATTCATATGTGGAATCTAATTTTAAAAAATGATACAAATGAACTTATTTACAAAATAAAAGCAGAGTTACCAATATCAAAAACAAACTTGTGGTTACCAAAACAGAAATGGATGGGGAGGGATAAATCAGGAGCCTGAGAGGAACAAACATACATTATTATATATAAGATAACCAACAAGGACCTATTGCATAGCACAAGAAACTCTACTCAATATTCTGTGATAACCGATAAGAAGAAACAATCTGAAAAAGAATGAAGATATGTATATGTATAACTGAATCACTTTGCTGAACACCTGAAATTAGTGTTAGGCAGGAAGTTAGCCATAAGCAAAAAGAGGCAGTCCCATCAGCTGAACGTCCAACAGCCACCTAAGCCCACCAAGCTGTTTGCCAATCCTGCCCCAAATGGCCCCCAGTATTCCAGAATGGTCAGGGGACTGGACAAATCCCCTCTGGCTGAATGGAAGGATTTTCCCCACTCTGGCACATGAGCCCACCTGTCTACCATGTCCTTAGATAACCTTTGGCGGCCACTGGCTCATTAAATGTTCGTAAATATTCTATGACTGCAGATATATAACACACTGAATTATGGGAAGGACATGCACAGTAGAGCCTCTTCTTATAGAACCTACAGCTGTCAATGAAGACTGTCAATCAAAGACCTCCTGAATTATGTAAAAAACTTTGCCTTAAAAATTCTACACCCCAGCCTTCTAGGACCATTGCCTTCCTTGGTCTGGCCCACCTCTCTCTTGAGGTCTTCTCTCTGTTCGCTTTTTCCTTGTCTTCAGTCAACTCTCTTGCAATGGGTAAGCCCTCAGATTCTTCTTTGCCTCCTTACCAGGAACCGAGGTCCACAGGAGGGGTCTCCACACTCTATACCGCTAATGTTCTGGTGCCGTGACTCAGATCTGTGTAAGAAAGAGACATTCTCTCTCAGTTTGTGCAAGCGCAAAACACTACTCGTTTCCCAACTCCTCTTTTCTCTTTCAGTTCTCTGTCAGTCAGAACAGACTCTTGTTCCCAAACCCCAGCCCATCTGACCACCATCCACACCTGAGACCACCTCTTGGGACCAGCGTCAGAGCCTGAGACAAGCCCCTGCTTTCCTACCAGGATGAGTGACAGCCCAGAACCGGACTGGCCACCAGGTGTCCCAGACATTCTTACTTGGGTCCAAGCAGGAGACGTCCTCCCCAACTCCCAGGTAGTCCCAGCCCACGGGCCAAATGCCAGTTATGACCCGGGGACACGAGGCTCTTTGACTGCTTCTCCAGATGGGAAACCAACTCTCTGTCCACGAGGGGACACCCTTGAGATGCATCCTCCAAAACTGGTCAAGATTCAACCCCACCCGGCCATCAAAGAGGAGACTCACCTTCTTTTGTAATACAACCTGGCCCCAATAGCACCATTTGGACGGGGAATCCTGGCCCCTAAATGGGACCATTACTTATAACACCAGTCTCCAGTTAGAGCTGTTTTGCAAACCGTAGGGCAAATGGTCTGATAGCTCATCTACAACTTCTCTTCCTCCTGTGGGGCAGCTGGGACTTTCTCACAACCTATAAACATCCCACCATCGCCACCCTGCTACCTAAGAAAACCCCTCGATTTCACCAGCCACATCACCATCTAGTTCAAGGGACCTCCACTACCCACATCGGTGCAAGTCTGTCCCTTGGGGGAAGCACTAGGAGGTGAATTTGGGCCACAGTTAAGTCCATAAGCCCTTCTCATTAGTAGAACTAAAACAGATCCATGGTAGCTTTTCAGATAATCTCACTAAATATATCAAGGGATTCCAATATTTTTCTATGGCTTATGAAATGACCTAGAGAGATATCACCAAAACTCAAAACCAGACCCTCTCTGATACTGCTGCTGCTGCTGCTAAGTCGCTTCAGTCGTGTCCGACTCTGTGTGACCCATAGATGGCAGCCCACCAGGCTCCCCTGTCCCTGGGATTCTGCAGGCAAGAACACTGGAGTGGGTTGCCATTTCCTTCTCCAATGCATGAAAGTGAAAGTGAAGTCACTCAGTCGTGTCCAACTGTTAGCGACCCCATGGACTGCAGCCCACCAGGCTCCTCTGCCCATGGGATTTTCCAGGCAAGAGTACTGGAGTGGGGTGCCATCGCCTTCTCCATCTCTGATACCGACACAGAGTTAAAAGACAGTCAAAAAATAAAATTGCTGATGGACTCCACCTTTCTGATCCTAAATAACCCCACCAGGGAAACGGCATTCCCCGGTACCAATCCTAGGTGGGACTACAATCAGAAAGAACATCAATGGGAAAGAACTCATTTCATCACCTGTATCAAAGCTGGCCTTAAGGCAGCCCGACATAAAGCAACGAACTACTCCCAAGTCACAGCAATCAGCCAGGAGGCTGGGGAATTCCAAGAGCTTTCCTTAACAGGCTGAGGGAAGCATTATTAGATATACCAGTCTGGATCCAGATGCTTATGAGAGGCGAGTGATAAATTAAAGA
The DNA here is from genome assembly GCF_049115385.1 of Moschus berezovskii. NCBI lineage: Eukaryota > Metazoa > Chordata > Mammalia > Artiodactyla > Moschidae > Moschus > Moschus berezovskii. The sequence continues at coordinate 2,290,462 of NC_142467.1, read as the reverse complement.
TACATTTTTAACTCACTCAGTCCCTGGCACAAATGAGGATACAGTTAGGACACAAAAAATAATTCAAGAACCTAATGTCACCCTGGATGAAAAGCCTCCCAGGTCTTCTATCACCGAAAGGCCGAGGCCAAGACCCCAGAGGAGGAAAGAAGGAAGGAATTCAGCCATGCCCAAATGATGGCTGCTATCCAGTGCCAAGTGCCCCCAAGAGTACCCTGATTCACAGTCCAAAAAGGACAAATGTCACATCTATTGGGCACAGAAGTGCCCCAATCAGGATAAACTGCCTAAGACTGCTTGTGACAAAGGCCATCAAGCAAGACGCCGGGTAGCCCTTTGCCCCTCAATGCAAAGGGATCGAAGACCAAGGACCTTACAGACGGCTGAAGACTGAGGAGGCCCCGCCAGCCGGCCCTCAGACGTCACTGGGCCGGAACCCGTCACAAATGGACGTGGGGGGCGAGCCGTCTGTCTGCTCACCGCAGGCTACGACTACCCATCCGTCCTGACTTCCTTCTCGGACCTTCTCCAAACAGACCTGTACCAGCATGGGAGCCTCAGACAAGCCATCCAGCAGGCCTGCATCGTGCCCATCTCCTCTGTGTCTCAGAGGGCTTTGGAGTCTCCCCCAGCTTTTTACATATGCCCACTCTTGGAGGAAGCACAAGCTGGAATCAAGACTGCTGGGAGAAATATCAATAACCTCAGGTATGCAGATGACACCACCCTTATGGCAGAAAGTGAAGAGGAACTCAAAAGCCTCTTGATGAAAGTGAAAGAGGAGAGTGAAAAAGTTGGCTTAAAGCTCAACATTCAGAAAACTAAGATCATGGCATCTGGTCCCATCACTTCATGGGAAATAGATGGAAAAACAGTGGAAACAGTGTCAGACTTTATTTTTTGGGCTCCAAAATCACTGCAGATGCTGATTGCAGCCATGAATTTAAAAGACGCTTGCTCCTTGGAAGGAAAGTTATGACCAACCTTGATAGTATATTAAAAAGCAGAGACATTACTTTGCCAACAAAGGTCCATCTAGTCAAGGCTATGGTTTTTCCCGTGGTCATGGATGGATGTGAGAGTTGGACTGTGAAGAAAGCTGATCGCTGAAGAATTGATGCTTTTGAACTGTGGTGTTGGAGAAGATTCTTGAGAGTCCCTTGTACCGCCAGGAGATCCAACCAGTCCATTCTAAGGGAGATCGATCCTGGATGTTCATTGGAGGGACTGATGCTGAAGCTGAAACTGCAATACTTTGGCCACCTCATGCGATGAGTTGACTCACTGGAAAAGACTGATGCTGGGAAAGGTTGGGGGCGGGAGGAGAAGGGGACGACCGAGGATGAGATGGCTGGATGGCATCACCGACTCTGTGGACATGAGTTTGAGTGAGCTCCGGGAGTTGGTGATGGACAGGGAGGCCTGGCGTGCTGTGATTCATGGGGTCGCGAAGAGTCGGACACGACTGAGCGACTGAACTGAACTGAACTCTTGGAGGGGGCTACTACAAAAATGGAATGCCATGCTTTCTCTCTCCCTAGGAGAGTCATGTGGACCTCACCCAAGGGGTAACCTCTGGGAAACTTGAGGAGCTCTCCTGACTAAAGAAGATATGAAAAATCCCTCAGGCCAGACTGTTTACAACAAGTCAACCCAGGGGTCTGGAACAAGGAGGTCCCAAGAAAAGCCAAAAATTCAATGCCAGTCACAATAGCTCTAAAGGACTCACATAAATTTCCCTGAAAAACACATCCCTTTAGGCCCGAAGGCACCAGGCCATCATATCCAAACTCCTGTCCTACCAACTCCTTATTCCCACAAATTCACTTTGCAATGCCCCAGTACTAGCAGTGAAGAAAAACGATGCCACTTACTCTCTCACCAGGACTTACAAATCATTAATGAGGCAGTAATTCCCCTACACCCGATGGCCCCCAATCCCTGCATATTTTTGTGAAAAGTACCCCCAGATAGCAGCTGGTTCTAAGTTCTAGATTTAAAAGATGATTTCTTCTGTATCCCACTGGCCCCAGAGTCACAATTCTTGTCCATGTTGAATGGGAATCTCCACTACAGACCCTTTAACAAGAGACATGAACTGCTCTACCCTCGAGATTTAGGGTTACCCCACCTTTTTGGATAGGGGCTAGCCCAAGATGCATAAGATTTAACACTTGAGGGATGGACGTTCATACAGTCTGCAGATGACCTCTTGATTTGCTCCCCCACTCAACACCAACATATTCAACATGCTACTCAGGTCGTTGAATTCCTGGCCAGATGGGATTAAAGGGTGTCCAAATCTAAGGCTCAGCTAGTATAACAGGTTTCCTAACTAGGAAAAATAAGGTCCCTGGCTGCTGCTGCTGCTGCTAAGTCACTTCAGTCGTGTCCGACTCTGTGTGACCCCATAGACGGAAGCCCACCAGGCTCCCCCGTCCCTGGGATTCTCCAGGCAAGAACACTGGAGTGGGTTGCCATTTCCTTCTCCAATGTGTGAAAGTGGAAAGTGAAAAGTGAAAGTGAAGTCGCTCAGTCGTGTCCGACCCTTAGCGACCCCACGGACTGCAGCCTACCAGGCTCCTCCATCCATGGGATTTTCTAGGCAATAGTACTGGAGTGGCTTGCCATTGCCTTCTCCGAGAAGGTCCCTGGCAGGAGTAGCCTTTCAGCAGACCACATAAAGACTGTATCCAACCTACAAACTCCCACCACCCAGCTACATGCACTCCTGGGCCTAACTCAGTACTGTAGGATTTAGATACCCAACTACAGTCTCATTTCACAGCTTCTATACGAAACCTTTCAAGGTGCTCAAATACCCCTCGAGTGGGGGCTATTCCGACAGCAGATCATAGAAACACTAAAAAATCTCCTTTGCAGAGCTCCTAGCTTTAGAGCTAGCCATTCCAAATTTACACCCACAAAAATGAGGCTGTTGAGGTAAGGGTCCTCACCCAAAAGCTAGGAGAAATTCCACAGCCAGTAGCCTATCTTTCCAAACAGCTCAATCCCACTGCTAAGGACTGGCCCCTGACTTAGGGCACTGGGAACACTATTCCTCCCAACTGAGGCAGGGCTTAAGTTCACCCTGAGAGCACCCACTCTGGTTCTAACTGCCCATCGTGGACCAGATTTACTTAGCAACCAGGCCTTGGCCTGGCTTTTAGACAATAGGATCCTCAGATATCAAACCCTTGGGTGTTTGCAAGACTCTATAGCTGTGAAAAGAAGAGAAGCGAAAAGCAAAGGAGAAAAGGAAATATATAAACATCTGAATGCAGAGTTCCAAAGAATAGCAAGGAGAGATAAGAAAGCCTTCCTCAGTGATCAGTGCAAAGAAATAGAGGAAAACAACAGAATAGGAAAAACAAGAGATCTCTTCAAGAAAATTAGAGATATTAAGGGAACATTTCATGCAAGATGGGCTCAATAAAGGACAGAAATGGTATGGACCTAACAGAAGCAGACGATATTAAGAAGAGGTGGCAAGAATACACAGAAGAACTGTACAAAAAAGATCTTTACAACCAAGATAATCACGATGGCGTGATCACTCACCTGGAGCCAGACATCTTGGAATGTGAAGTCAAGTGGGCCTTAGAAAGCATCATGACGAACAAAGCTAGTGGAGGTGATGGAATTCCAATTGAGCTATTTCAAATCCTGAAAGATGATGCTGTGAAAGTGCTGCACTCAATATGCCAGCAAATTTGGAAAACTCAGCAATGGCCACAGGACTGGAAAAGGTCAGTCTTCATTCCAATCCCAAAGAAAGGCAATGACAAAGAATGCTCAAACTACTGCACAATTGCACTCATCTCACACGCTAGTAAAGTCATGCTCAAAATTCTCCAAGCCAGGCTTCAGCAATATGTGAACCGTGAACTCCCAGATGTTCAAGCAGGTTTTAGAAAAGGCAGAGGCACCAGAGATCAAATTGCCAACATCCGCTGGATCATGGAGAAAGCAAGAGAGTTCCAGAAAAATATCTATTTCTGCTTCATTGACTATGCCAAAGCCTTTGACTGTGTGGATCACAATAAACTGTGGAAAATTCTTCAAGAGATGGGACTACCAGACCACCTGACCTGCCTCTTGAGAAACCTGTATGCAGGTCAGGAAGCAACAGTTAGAACTGGACATGGAACAACAGACTGGTTCCAAATAGGAAAAGGAGTATGTCAAGGCTGTATATTGTCACCCTGCTTATTTAACTTCTATGCAGAGTACATCATGAGGAACGCTGGGCTGGAAGACGCACAAGCTGGAATCAAGATTGCTGGGAGAAATATCAATAACCTCAGATATGCAGATGACACCACCCTTATGGCAGAAAGTGAAGAGGAACTCAAAAGCCTCTTGATGAAAGTGAAAGAGGAGAGCGAAAAGGTTGGCTTGAAGCTCAACATTCAGAAAACAAAGATCATGGCATCTGGTCCCATCACTTCATGGGAAATAGATGGGGAAACAGTGGAAACCTTGTCAGACTTTATTTTTGTGGGCTCCAAAATCACTGCAGATGCTGATTGCAGCCATGAAATTAAAAGACGCTTACTCCTTGGAAGGAAAGTTATGACCAACCTAGATAGCATATTGAAAAGCAGAGACATTACTTTGCCAACCAAGGTCCGTCTAGTCAAGGCTATGGTTTTTCCCGTGGTCATGTATGGATGTGAGAGTTGGACTGTGAAGAAAGCTGAGCACTGAAGAATTGATGCTTTTGAACTGTGGTGCTGGAGAAGACTCTTGAGAGTCCCTTGGATTGCAAGGAGATCCAACCAGTCCATTCTAGAGGAGATCAGTCCTGGGTATTCATTGGAAGGACTGATGCTAAAGCTGAAACTCCAATACTTTGGCCACCTCATGCGACGAGTTGACTCACTGGAAAAGACTCTGATGCTGGGAGGGATTGGGGGCGGGAGGAGAAGGGGACGATAGAGAATGAGATGGCTGGATGGCATCACCAACTCAATGGACATGAGTTTGAGTGAATTCCGGGAGTTGGTGATGGACTGGGAGGCCTGGCGTGCTGTGATTTATGGGGTCGCAAAGAGTCGGACACGACTGAGCGACTGAACTGAACTGAAGTGAACTGAAATCCAGCAAACCTATTGCCCAAACCAGAGGAGAAGTCCTAGCCATACTTGTTCTGAGGTCTTGACAGTTTCCTTAACTGCCAGCCCCAGAACTCTGGGATCAAACTCTGGCCAATGCCGACAAGGGTCAGTTTACCAATGGAAGCAGTTATACAGCAGAAGGAAAGCGCAAGGCTGGATACACCATTGTGTTCCCCACGAGATCACTGATGCCTGAGCTTAGCCTCGGGGTCATCCAAACTACTTACTGAACTCACGGCACCGAGCATTGGAACTGGCTAAAGGAAAAAGGCGCGCAGTTTACACTGGTTCTAAATATGCTTCTTGCCCCTACATGCCCATGCAGCCATCTGGAAACAAAGAGGATATCCAGTCTCCAGAAAACAGCCCATTAAATATGGCCCTCAGGTTGGCCACCTATTCTGGGCCGTCCACCTGCGTACAGAGGTAGCCATTGCTCATTGCAAAGGCCATCGGTGAAGCTCATCTGACATTACAGAGGGGAACCAGTTGGTGGGCCAAGCTAAGCAGGTTGCCTCTAAAGAAGCCCCATGACAGGGGCTCCATCCCGGCCCATGTCACTTCCTCTACCTATTTCTATGGAGGAAGAAAGCGCACGGCAGCCCAGAAGGGTTTCCCTCTGGACTCATCCGGATGATCCAGCCCTGAGGGACTCCTCTTGTCCCCAAAGCCTCCAGTGGAAACTCACTAAGGCCTGCCATGAATTCACACATCTGGGAAGAGGTGCCCTCTCTGCCTTAGTATCTACAGTCCTCAAAGACAGAGGACTTAAGTAATCCAGCAGGTATGCAGCTCTTGTCCGACTGTTCCTACAATAACCCCCAGTGAAATAAATGTCCCTCCTTGGTCCAACCCGTCCAATGACACAGGATTTACCCTGGGGAAGACTGGAAGATGGTCACCCCAACGCCTCTTTCCCTGGACTACAAATATTTATTGTCTTTGTAGACACATGCACAGGATGGCTAGAGGCTTTCCCAAATAGGACAGAAAAAAAGCCCTGGAAGTTAACAATAAACTTCTGTAAGAGGTCACTACCTGGTTTGGCCTTCCCTGCTCCCATCAAAGTGATATTGGTGGTGGTTTAGTCGCTAAGTCGTGTCCAACTCTTGCGACCCCACGGACTGCAGCCTGCCAGGCTCCTCTATCCATGGGATTTTCCAGGCAAGAATGCTGGAGTGGGTTGCCATTTCCTTCTCCAAAGTGATACTGGGTCCTCATTATTTCCACTATAATCCAATCCATTGCCAAAGCCCTCAACATAAGGCTGGCTTGCTCTGCATTGCTCCTGGAGGCCCCAATCCTCAGAAAAGGTAGAAAGAGCCAAGCAATTCCTTAAAAACATCCTCAGAAAATTAACTCAGGAAACTTCTCTAAATTGAGTAACGCTCTGACCCATTGCCATCCTCCACAGCAGAATAACTCCAAAGGATCCCCCTGGACTGAGTCCATATGAAGGCTTATAAAGATGTCCTTTCCTAACACCGACCTTCTGGAAGGGAAATGCTAGGGATACATCTCATGGAAACAAACTCAATATTCCAACAGATCTGTAGGGAATTTGGCCTAAAACCTCACCCTCCTAGCCCTCAGTCACCCATACTATATCAACTGCAGAAAAGTCCTTTTTAGAACCTGGACTGACGGGTCTCGAAGTCCCAACTGGACCCTGTTTGGAAGGGGCCTCTTTCAGACCTCCTTTCCTCACCAACAGCCATCAAGGTTCCAGGAATCTCCAACTGGATTCACCATTCATGGGTGAAGCCTTGGAAACCGCCCTCTGAAGACTCAGGCCCTCCCACATCCCACACCCGTGAGGCCCATGAAGACCCGCGTTTCCTTTTGAGAATGACCAAAGTTAAGAAACAGTGTTGCTGCTGCTGCTGTTGTTCAATTGCCAAGTTGTGTCTGACTCCGAGACCCCATGGACTGCAGCGTGCTAGGATCCTCTGTCCTCCACTATCTCCCGGAGTTTGCTCAAATTCATGTCCCTTGAGGCGGTGATGCCATCCAACCATGCCAGTAACAACGCTTTAAATGCATGGCCAACGCCCCATGTAATAGTGGTGCTCTGCTGATCGTCCTTTCCTCTTCTGAACCTGAGTCCTCCCGTGGATGATCCTACTTCATGCTTATGGTATACAAACGGGGTTGTCCTTCTTTCCGAGGCCTACACCAGGCATCGGTCTCGACTCCACTTCACCCAAACTCACGCACACACTCCTCTTACCCCACCTCTGGCCCATCATACAGCCGACACCCTCTCAGCATCTCTTAGACCCAGGGACTGTTTAACGACTGCAGCTACTGCCCACGGCCTATCCCCCAGATGGCTGTGCGTCTCCGGCTCTAGGATTCAGACAGTGTTACTTTTGCCAATAGAAACTTGGCCCAATGTCTCAGCTTACGCAGATGCTCCCAATCCCAGAACCACAAGCTTTAGGTCAGATCGTATAGACTATATCTTTCTTCAAGTCCTATGAGAACACCTAAATCTCTTTCCTTCAATCTATCAACACCACAACCCAGACATGTCCTAACACCTAACCAAGGCTCTCATATACCCTCTCTGCTTTCAAAGGAGACACCCACAGGGGTTCCCTGTCAGTAACATCGCCACACAGTGCAAACACACTTTCTTCCTGACTCTTGCTCAATAAGTGAACATTGGAACACAACCAAACTATCCAGGGAACAGCTGAGCAATATATACAAAACTACTAGCCCTTCCAAATGCCACAACTCTGGTCTCTAAAATACAGGTGCCACAAAAATAAACTCAAAATGGATTAAAGACCTAACTGTAAGGCCAGAAACTATAAAGCTCTTAGAGGAAAACATACACAGCACATTCTTAACATTCTTAGACATAAGTCACAGCAAGACTCTCTATGACCTACCTCCTGGGTGAAAGCCACTCAGTTGTGTCTGACTCTTTGTGACCCCATGGACAGTAGCCTGCCAGGCTCTTCTGTCCATGGAAATCTCCAGGCCGAAATACTGGAGTGGCTTGCTAGTCCCGTCTCCAGGGGGATCTTCCCAACCCAGGGGACAAACCCAGGTCTCCCGCATTACGGGCGGATTCTTTACTGTCTGAGCCACCAGGGAAGCCCTACCTCCTACAGTAATGGAAATAAAAACAAAAACAAACAAATGGAACCTAATTAAACTTAAAAGCTTTTGCACAGCCAAGGAAACTATAAACAAGATGAAAAGACAACCCTCAAAATGGGAGAAGATAATTGCAAATGAAGTAATTGACAAAGGATTAATCCCCAAAATATATAAGCAGCTGATGCAGCTCAATATCAGAAAAATAAACAACCCAGTTAAAAAATGGGCAGAAGACCTAAATAGACATTTCTCCAAAGAAGACATCCAGATGGCCAATCAACACATGAAACGAGGCTCGACATTGTTCATTATCGTTGCTGTTCAGTCACTAAGTCAGCCTGTGTGTGACCCCACTGACGGCAGCATGCCAGGCCTCCCCTGCTCATTATTAGGGAAATGCGAATCAAAATTACAATAAGGTATCACTTCATAACCAGTCAGAATGGCCCTCATCAAAAATCTACAAACCATAAATGCTTGAGAGGATGTGGAGAAAAGGGAAGCCTCCTGCACTGTTGGTGGGAATGTACATTTAAAGAGTGACTGTGGAGAACAGTGTGGAGAGTCCTTAAAAAACAAACAACAACAAAAACAAACCTAGAAATAAATCTACCATATAACCCAGCAATCCCACTACTGGGCATATACCCTGAGAAAAACACAGTTCTCAAAGACAGATGTCATCCCGATGTTCATCACAGCACTATTCACAATAGCCAGGGCATGGAAGCGACCTAGAAGTCCATGGACAGATGCATGGATGAAGCAGCTGTGGTACATGTATAACATATATAACATATATCCAGTGAAAGTGAAAGCCGCTCAGTCGTGTCTGACCCTTTGTGAGCCCACAGACTATACAGTCCATGGAATTCTCCAGACCAGAATACCGGAGTGGGTAGCCTATCCCTTCTCCAGAGGATCTTCCTGACCCAGAAATCGAACTAGGGCCTCCTGCATTGCAGGCAGATCCTTTACCACCTGAGCTCTCGGGGAAGCTGATATATATGGAATTCAGAAGAATGGTGCTGGAGACCCTGCGTGCAGGGGGGGAATGGAGATGCAGGCGCAGAGAAGGGGCTCGCGGGCACAGGAGGGGGAAGAGGGTGGGACTACTTACAGCAGCGCTGCCGTCCACACACGGCCGTGTGTAAGCAGACACGGGGAGGCGCTGTGTGACACGGGCTGGGCCTGGCACTGTCACAGCTAGAGGGGAGGGTGGGAGGGAGGGGGGAGTTACATATATATATTTAATTACGACTGATCCGCATTGTTGTATGGCAGAAACCGACAAAATATTATAAAGCAATTTTCCTCCAGTTAAAAATTAAATTTAAGAAAAGATAAAATCCAGGTGCCGAATAAGCCCCTCTTGACCACAGACACCAAGAGTACTTTCATCCCCACTAAACACCTCTGCTCACCCCGCACTTCACACATAATTACTGGTCTGGAGCAACAAACCCACTTTTCAAACTTCTATCCTGCTTCCAGCATCCACGTGGGCAAATTCCGACCGTCCGTTTCCCTGCAGAGGCCAGCTGGGGGATCACAATAGCAGTAACAGCGACCCCCAACCACGCTCCACTCTGCTCACGTGGGACCAGTTCTTCCTGGCCTCAGGCCTCGCTTTCACCTGTGGGACCTCAGCATACACGTACCTGCCCCCGAGGTGGGAGGGAAACTGTTCCTTGGGCTACACCATTCCAATGTTACCTGGGTCAACGATCCTCCCCAGTGCCCCACAAAGGAGCCCACCTCGAAACCAGAACCCGGCAGGCATCAGTGGCACCTAACCTCCTTCCCCTCACCGCCACCCTGACAGGCCTCACCGGAATGCAGCAGAGGGTACCAGGTCACGTGTGCCTGCCCAGTCACGTCTGACTTCTTGTGATCCGTGGACTGCAGCCCCCAAGCTCCTCTGTCCATGGAATTTTTCAGGCGAGAATAGTGGAGTGGGCTGCTATTTGCTCCTCTCCAGGGGACCTTCCTGAACCAGAAATCAGACCTGCATCTCTTGCATTGGCAGGTGGATTCTTTACCACCAGCCACCCGGGAAGCCCACCCCATTTCACACTCACTGAATTAACCACTGCTGCTAAGTCGCTTCAGTCGTGTCCGACTCTGTGCGACCCCACAGACGGCAGCCCACCAGGCTCCCCCGTCCCTGGGATTCTCCAGGCAAGAACACTGGAGTGGGTTGCCATTTCCTTCTCCAATGTGTGAAAGTGAAAAGGGAAAGTGAAGTCGCTCCGTCGTGTCCGACTCTGTGCGACCCCACAGACGGCAGCCCACCAGGCTCCTCCATCCATGGGATTTTCTAGGCAAGAGTACTGGAGTGGCTTGCCCAGCCATGTCCAAATGCCTCCCATCTTGGGAGAACTTCACACCCAAATAAATCCACTGGAGGGTGTGGCACCCTAAAATCAGCAGGCACTTGACCTTTAAACCAAGGTCAAAGGTGGCTCCTGTTCCTTCTTAGAAAAAGAATGCTGCTTCTACATCTACAGAAAAAAATCACCAGTAATCTATTCAAAACAAATAAAATCTTAAATAGGGTAACCACAGTGATGTCCTGGCTCCAATCAGTCAAAGAACCCTTTCAGCAGTGCTTCGTGACTCAATCACCCCACTTATATGTATTTTCTTAATTCTATTGTTTACTCCCTGCTTCCTCAACTTAATATCCCAGTTTGTTTCCTTCGAGGTTAATAAGATGCAAGCCCAACTCCTGATGCGACAAGGACGCCAGCCTTCGGGCCCCGTGGCCGCCTCCTCATACTGCCCCTCCTTACCCCAGGGCAGCAGGAAGCGGTCAGAAGAAATGAGGCCCGTCTCCCCCATGAACTGGGCTTCACGCACTTGAAGGGGAAATGTTAAGCAGGAAGTGAGCCATGAGCAATGAGAGGCAGCCCCGCCAGCTGAATGATCAATGTCTGCCTAATCCCACCAAGCTATCTGCAACCCCATCAGTACTCCAAAAGGGTCAAGGGACCGGGAAAATCCCTCACTGGCTGACAGGGGGGACTTCCCCACTCTGGCACATGCACACACCTCGGGCTACATGTCCTTAGATAAACTTTGGTGGCCTCTGGGCTCACTTCAGTTCGATCACTCAGCTGTGTCCGACTCTTTGAGACCCCATGGTCTGCAGCATGCCAGGCCTCCCTGTCCATCACCAACTCCCGGAGTTCACTCAGACTCAGGTCCATTGAGTCAGTGATGCATCCAATCATCTCATCCTCTGTTGTCCCCTTCTCCTCCAGCCTTCAGTCTTTCCCAGCATCAGGGTCTTTTCCAATGAGTCAGTTCTTTGCATCAGGTGGCCACAGTATTGGAGTTTCAGCTTCAACATCAGTCCCTCCAATGAACACCCGAGACTGGTCTCCTTTAGGATGGACTGGTTGGATCTCCTTGCAGTCCAAGTTCCAACACTTTTCCAACACCACAGTTCAAAAGCATTATTCTTCTGCGCTCAGCTTTCTTTATAGTCCAACTCTCACATCCATACATGACTACAGGAAAAACCATAGCCTTGACTAGATGGACCTTTGTTGGCAAAGTAATGTCTCTATTTTTTAATATGCTGTCTAGGTTGGTCATAGCTTTTCTTCAAAGGAGCAAGCATCTTTTAATTTCATGGCTGCAGTCACCATCTGCAGTGATTTTGGAGCCAAAGAAAATAAAGTCGTCACTGTTTCTACTGTTTCCCCATCTATTTTGCCATGTAGTGATGGACCAGATGCCATGATCTTAATTTTCTGAATGTTGAGTTTTAAGCCAGCTTGTTCACTCTCCTCTTTCACTTTGATCAAGAGGCTCTTCAGTTCCTCTTCACTTTCTGCCATAAGGGTGGTGTCAGCTGCATATCTGAGCTTATTGCTATTTCTCCCAGCAATCTTGATTCCAGCTTGTATAACTTAGAAAACTAAGTTTTCTAACAGGTGACAGGTGGTGCTGGTGGTAAAGAACCTGCCTGCCAATACATCAGACATAAAAGATGTGAGTTCGATCTCTGGGTGGAGAAGATCCTCTGGAGAAGGAAATGGCAACCCACTCCAGTATTCTTGCATGGAGAATTCCAGGGACAGAGTAGCCTGGCAGGCTAAAGTCCATAGGCTTGCAAAAAGTCGGACAGGACTGAAGTAACTTAGCACACAGTAACTTAGGCAGGGGAGCTGACCAGCTGCAGAGCAAAACCAGTGGCTCTGCTGGGCCAGGAAACTGGAGAGTGCGTCAGCCTGAGCAGAACCATAGAGAGCCCTGCTGGACTTCGAGAGTCCTGTGCTTCAGGAAGGCTCGTGACTAAATTCAGGGCCCTGGCTGCGTGCACCTCCGCCCAGCCAGAAACCCTGCCTGGGAAAACTGGGAGGTGCAGGGCCCACACAATCCAGCAGAGAATATGGCAGACAGGGCTGATCGTCATAGAGCATAACCCCTGGCACTGCTCAGCCAAGAAACTCGGGCATGGCTCAGCTCGAGTCAAGACTGCAAAGAGCCTTCCGTGCCAAGAGCTGGTTCTCCCGCCGCACCGTGGTAGGAAAACTCATTCATAGACCTGCGTACTGCTTCCCACTCACTCAGGGAAGCTAACTGCAGCACACAGGAGCTGCAGAACCCGTCCAACAACCTGGCTTACAGAGGCATTTGAACAGAGAGGCTAGTCCACAGCTTTCCTCCTCTGCAAGGCAAGACCAGTGACTCTATCTGCACAGGGAATTCAGGGCACAGTCTAGCCTGATCTGGGTGCCCAGACAATGAGCTGTGCAGGCCCTGGGGCTGGCTGTGCTGTCCTCGAAGGGCAGGGAAGCTTCCAGAGCCTCACCTACTGCTGAGCACAGTATGCAGTCCCAGGCATCTGGTAAGCTTGACCAGGGACCTGGGGTCTCTGGGGAGCCCATCCTCCAAACCTATGAGGGCAGGGAACCAAGCCAGTAGTCCTATCCAGCTGTTCTCAGCCAGCAGCACCTACCCCTACTCAATCTCAGTGCTCAACCAATGGCTTCTCTCTAAAACAGACCCTATTAGCAAGCCCCACTGTCCGAGGACATTATTAGCAGACGGGTCCAGAAACCCAGATGGAGACGACTGGTGAAGAACATTTTCTGCCAGCGTGAACCTGTAAAGTCTGGAAGAAGGCACTGTTTATTCAAATGTGCAGATGGCAACATGCCAAAATAAAGAATAAAGAATCACAAAACATGTAAATTATCACATGTGAAACGAATCGCCAGTCCAGGTTTGATGCATGAGAGAGGGTGCTCGGGGCTGGTGAGCTGGGATGACCCAGCAGGATGGGATGGGGAGGGAGGTGGGAGGGGGGTTCAGGATGGGGAACACGTGTACTCATGGTGGATTCATGTCAATGTATGGCAAAAATCACTACAGTATTGTAAAGTTAAAAAAAAATCTCAAAATATTAGGCATGCATGATGCCACCAAGTGAAACTGATAAAGCTCCAATAACTGACCCAAAAGAAATGGAGACCGCTGAACTGTCAGAGAACCCAGAACAGTCCTCTTAGAGGCTCGCTGAACTACAGGGACACTCATACAGGCAACTAAGCAAAACCGGGAAAATAAATCGCCAAAACAAGTTCAACAAAAAAAATATAGGAACCATAAAAAAAAAGATGTCCTAGAAATCAAAAATACAACAGAACTAAAAACCGAGAGAAAGTGAGAAAACACAAATTGACACTATTTTCAATGAAAAGGAAGACATTACAACTAATACCACAGATATACAAAGGATCAGAAGAGGCTACTATGAACAACTACACACCTACACTGGAAAACCTAGAGAAAAGGAAAAGTCATATATAACCTACCAAGGTTACAGGAAGAAAGAAGACTTGAGCAGACCAATCACTAGTAATGAGATCAAATTAATGATAAAAGACTTCCCACTAGAGGAAAGCCTAGTACCAGAAGGCTCCACTGGTGAATTCTACTAAACATTTAAAAATAATTACTACTAATCCTTTCCAAACTTTTCTTAAAAAAATCACAGAGGAGGGAATGCGTCCTAAATTTACAAGGTCGTCATTACCCTGGTGCCAAAGCCAGAAAAGGACACAGCAGAAAGGAAAACTACAAGCTAATATTCCTAATGAATATAAATGTAACAATTTTCAATAAAGTACTAGCAAACTGAATTCAGCAGCATATTAAAAGGGCCATTCATCATAATCAAAAGGGCCATTCATCAAAATCTTAGGGAATTTATCCTTAAGATGCAAAGATGGTTCCATATTCACAAAATCAATGTGCTACATCACATTAATAGAATGAAAAAAAATATGATCATCTGAATAGATGCTGAAAAAGCAGTTGACCAAATTCAACGTTTATGATAAAGCCTTAACAAAGTAGGTATAAAAGGAATGTACCTCAACATAATAAAAGCCACTTATGAAAGCCCACAGCTAGCATCACAGTTACTGGTGAGAGGTTAGAGTCTTTTCCTCTAAGACTGGGAGCGCCACGGCCCCCGGCTCACCACTCCTAAAAGTCATACTGGAAGTCCTAGTCAGAACGACCAGACCAGGAAAAGATAAATAAAAGCTATCAGAGTCGGAAAGAAAGACGCAAAATAGCCTCTACTTTCAGGTGATACAATTTTGTATATAAAAAACCCAAACACTCCACCAAAACTTTTAGATCTAATCAGCAAATGCAGTAAAGTTGCAGAATACAAAATTAGCATACAAAAAATCAGCAGCATTTCTATACATCAACAATGAACCATCTGAAAATAAAGAAAACGATCCCTTTTACAATTGCATCGAAAATCATAAAATACCTAGGAATCAACTTAACCTAGGAGATGAAAGATCTCTACACTGAAAACTACGAGACACTGATGCAAGACACTGCAGAAGACACAAAAAGTGGAAAGTTCCCCTGTGTTCCTGTAAGGAAGAATGTTGTTACAATGTCCGTACTACCTAGTGGCATTACAGAATTAGATAAAACACATATGGAGACACAAAAGCCCCGAATGACCAAAGCGAAACTCAAAAAGGTGGCATCACGCTTCCCGACTTCAAGCTACATTATGGAGCTATAGCAACCGAACAGTAAGGCACTTGGATCAGCACGAACATGCAGGCCAATGGAACAAGCTGAGGGCCCAGAGATGAACCAGTGCAGACAAGGCCAACTAATACTTGACAACGGGGCAAGAATACTCAACAGAGGAAAGGAAACGTCTCTTCACCAAATGGTGCCAGGAAACTGAACATTCACATGTGACAGAATGAAGTTAGACACCTATCTTCCGCCTCACAAAAATTACCTTGAGGTGGATTAAAGACTGAAATGTAAGCTTGGAAACCATAAAACTCCTAGAAGAAAACACGGGAACACGCTTCTTGACACTTCTAGGGAATGATCTTTTGGATATGAGATACAGCCCCTAAATCACAAGCCACACACACAAAAAAAGAGTGACTTGACTACATCCATCTAAAAAGTTTCTATTCCACAAAAGAAATGATCAACACAAAAGACAACATACAGAATGCCAAAAAATAGCTGCAAATCATATATCTGATCATGAGTTACTATATAAAATATACAATCAACTCATACAACTCAACAGCAAAACCACAACCCAAATACTTCAAATTCTTAAAAATAGAGAAAGGACCAAACTCATACAAAACGATACCAGAACTGTGATTATTAGAACTGGGAATTGCGGGAAGATGATATTAGATGAAGGTGATCAAAAGCACACACTTCCAGCTGTAAGATAAATAAATACTAGGAATGCAAATGTATGACATGACAAGCACAGCTAACGTGATGGACAGGATACATGAAAACTAGTAAGAGAATAAAGGCTAAGTGTTCTATCATAAGGAAAAACACAGTTACTGCTTTACTTTTTTACATCTATGAGATGATAGATTTTACCTAAACGTGTTGTGGTAGTCACTTTAGAGTTAAGTGTGAGTCAAATCCTTATACTCCTCACCTTGACCCGATACAGGGCTGTATGTCAATTTTATCTGGATAAAACTGGAAAAAAAAACTTCATATTGTAAGATTTCATTTTTCTGATACTCTGGAAAAGGAAAAAAATCCTGGAGACGTAAAACAGATCTGGTTGCCAGGTGGAGGAAGTGACGAGCAGGAATACGAGGAGCCATTGTGGAGTGACAGGGACACTGTTTATTTTGATTGTGGGGCCATCATGCAGCTGCTCACCTTTATCACAATGTTTCCACTGCACACTTTAAAACGCGAGTGTTACTGTACGTAACTTACCCTCAATGAACCTCCCTTGTAAAAATTTCCGTGAATTTAAACGTATTATACATCTCCTGTGATTTGCTTCCACATTCAGTCAGTCAGTTCAGTCGCTCAGTCGTGTCCAACTCTCCGCGACCCCATGAATCACAGCACGCCAGGCCTCCCTGTCCATCACCAACCCCCGGAGTTCACTCAAACTAATGTCCACAGAGTCGGTGATGCCATCCAGCCATCTCATTCTCCGTCGTCCCCTTCTCCTCCCGCCCCCAATCCCTCCCAGCATCAGAGTCTTCCAGTGAGTCGACTCTTTGCATGAGGTGGCCAAAGTATTGCAGTTTCAGCTTTAGCATCAGTCCTTCCAATGAACATCCAGGACTGATCTCCTTTAGGATGGAGTGGTTGGATCTCCTTGCAATCCAAGGGACTCTCAAGAGTCTTCTCCAACACCACAGTTCAAAAGCATCGATTCTTCGGCGATTAGCTTTCTTCACAGTCCAACTCTCACATCCATACAGGACCACGGGAAAAACCATTGTCTTGACTAGACGGACCTTGGTTGGCAAACTAATATCTCTGCTTTTTAATGTACTATCAAGGTTGTTCATAACTTTCCTTCCAAGGAGTAAGCGTCTTTTAATTTCATGGCTGCATTCAGCATCTGCAGTGATTTTGGAGCCCACAAAAATAAAGTCTGACACTGTTTTCACTGTTTTTCCATCTATTTCCCATGAAGTGATGGGACCAGATGCCATGATCTTAGTTTTCTGAATGTTGAGCTTCAAGCCAACCTTTTCACTCTCCTCTTTCACTTTCATCAAGAGGCTTTTGAGTTCCTCTTCACTTTCTGCCATAAGGGTGATGCCATCTGCATATCTGAGGTTATTGATATTTCTCCCAGCAATCTTGATTCCAGCTTGTGCGTCTTCCAGCCCAGCGTTCCTCATGATGTACTCTGCATAGAAGTTAAATAATCAGGGTGACAATATACAGTCTTGACATACTCCTTTTCCTATTTGGAACCAGTCTGTTGTTCCATGTCCACTTCTAACTGTTGCTTCCTGACCTACGTACAGGTTTCTCAAGAGGCAGGTCAGATGGTCTGGTATTCCCATCTCTTGAAGAATTTTCCACAGTTTATTGTGATCCACACAGTCAAAGGCTTTGGCATAGTCAATGAAGCAGAAGTTGATGTTTTTCTGGAACTCTCTTACTTTCTCCATGATCCAGCGGATGTTGGCAATTTGATCTCTGGTGCCTCTGCCTCTAAAACCTGCTTGAACATCTGGGAGTTCACGGTTCACATATTGCTGAAGCCTGGCTTGGAGAATTTTGAGCATGACTTTACTAGCGTGTGAGATGAGTGCAATTGTGCGGTAGTTTGAGCATTCTTTGGCATTGCCTTTCTTTGGGATGGGAATGAAGACTGACCTTTTCCAGTCCTGCTTCCACATTAAAAGGAAGCAAATCATAGAATACATATAGATCATTTACATAAGATTTACATAAAGATGAAAAAATTATATAAAATGTACAACACTGAAGCATGCAGTTAACACTGTAACATAATAAACACAAAATTCCATACAGTGGCTTTCTACTGGTTAAAAAGAAGAGGAATAGGATCAGAGGAGGTAGATAAGGTCTTTAAGTCTTCTTCATCCTCTGTTTCTTAGGGTGGGTGATCTCTACATTGTATCTGTATTACTATTTTTTATTTCATATACCCTATATATTTCTGTATGTATATAACATAATAAAATTTATTGGTTTAATATTTTTCCTATGGGAAAACAATGCTTATAGTACCTTGTTTCTCTAATAAAAGTGTCATATCTACAGATAGCAGAGTTTTCTGCTGAAATAGGACAGCAGAGCCATGAAAAGACACACTCCAGTTTCAAACTGTCTTTCAGGAAATCTTCAAAACTTCCATCCATGTTAAAGAAGATGATCTCTACCTGGCAGGTCTGGGGGACAGAAAGAACACATGAAAACATTGTCCTCTAATTTGAAATTAATTCCATCGTCTTGTTTTCTCTCGTAAGGACCAGCACTTGGCTTAAACATCTAGATGCAGGGGGCCGATTGTGACACTTTGCTGAGGTCAGTCCCAGCACTCGGGCTGTAATGTGTTTGGCTGTCTCGGTCCAGTCACATGAGAGTGGTCACAGGAGCCTGTGAGCGGAGGTGGAGCACTGGGGGTGCCAAGCAGACGTCCCGGCCTGGACAGCCGCAGAGAGCTTTCGGCATGGGGCTTTCCTTTCACTTGCAAGTCCCCTGCCCCCAAATCTGGACTTGTGTCTCCTGCCTGAATTCTCTAGAATCTGTTGATCTTTGGCTGAGCTGCGCTATAGCCCCTTCTACCCCCTGGAAGAGATTAGATGCTTCCCAAGTGTGGACTGGGACAGCACAAGCAGGGATGAAAGTCAGGAAAATGTCTGCGGTGACCTCAGGACCGGCCAGGCGAGAGGGCGGACGCTGGGTGGTTGCTGGTCCGCTCATGAATGCTCTGTCCCCAGCTGGTCTGATCCAGCTCACTTCCTTCTGTTAGAAAGTCTGTACGATACTCAAGCTCACAACTAAGAGAAATGAAAATGAAGAGACAGCACTGAAATACCATTTCTTTCCTTTCAGACTGGCAAAATTCAAAGCTTAAAAAATTAAAAAAAAAAAAACTCCAAACAGGTAGATTATAAAATACATATGAAAGTCTAAAGGACCAGAATCTCAAAGCAATCTTATAAAGCAACGTAGCAGGACTTATGCTAAGAAGGCGATAGTGGCACAGGATTGACAAAGGATAAGCAGGCAGAACGGAGCACAAATGGCCCTCAAGTGACACCCTCGACTGCATCAAAGTAACGCAGCGGGAGAAAGAGAGCCTTCTCAGAAATGACCCTGGAATGATGGACGGGATACGGGGCAAAACAACCTCAACCCCTACCTCAGATGGCGCTCAGAAACTGAAATGAGCCATAGGCCCAAGATAACATTTAAAGTCACAAATATTTTAGAGGAAAGTGTAAGAGTCTGTGACTCAGTGAGGGGGTAGTCAAAAGTTTCTAGGACAGAAAAAACAAAAAACCTTAAAAAAAATGCTAATTTCAAATTTTAAAATGTACACTCATCAAAAGGAGCAATGAATAAGCAAGCCATAACCGAGGGAAAATAATCACAAAGCACATATCTAAAAGAGAACTTCCACAACTCAATAATAAAAGATAAACAACTCAACTTTTTTAATGGACAAAAGATCTTTGTAAAATTTAAAAAAATCTAGCTTTTTTAAATGGGTGAGAGAAAGACCATTCACAAAAGATGTGTGAATGGTGGCTAGGCACTGAAAAGGCACCCATCCTCATCAGCTGTCAGGGAAACTCAAGCTAAAGTCATAATTAAATACAGAACACATTCACCAGAATGGCTAAAGTATAGACTGACAATACCAAGTGTTAACAAGGATGTGAAGTACCTGGAACTCTTGTGCATCACTGCTGGAAGTATAAAATGGGTCAACATACACCCATCTACAAGCTGCTAATTCCACTCCTAAGTATCTACCCAAGAGAAATGAAAACATGCATCATATGGAAACAAAAAATAGAATGTTTACAGACTGTTGCTGCTGCTGCTAAGTCACTTCAGTCGTGTCCGACTCTGTGTGACCCCATAGACGGCAGCCCACCAGGCTCCCCCGTCCCTGGGATTCTCCAGGCAAGAACACTGGAGTGGGTTGCCATTTCCTTCTCCAATGTGTGAAAGTGAAAAGTGAAAGTGAAGTCGCTCAGTCATGTCCTACTCCTAGCGACAAGAAAGAGACTAGGGTCTATCGATAGGAGAATGAATAAACTGTGGTCTAAGGGGTAAGATATCCCAATACAAAGGATCCTATTCAGCAATAAAAAAGAATGTATTGCTGATCAATGCAACATAATGAATCTTGAAAGCATTATACTACATGAAAAAAAGCCTTATATAAAGCAGTATAAACTATATGATTCCATTTATGTGAAGTTAAACGAAACTGCTCTGTGGTGGAAAAAAATATATCAGAACAGTGGCTGCCTCTGGGGTGGGAATAGGATTGACTAAAAGTCATGTGGGGACACTGTTGGGAAATCACATTGTTCTATATCACGGTAAGGAGTTGGCTTTCACAGGGACGTCATTTGTCACAACAGGCAGATGTACACTTAAGATTTCTGCTCAACAAATACTGAATTCTAATATCTTCAAGCTGAACTATATAGGAGTGTGATGATGTCTGTGATTTATTTTGAAATACATTTTTAAAAAAGAGGAATGGATTGAAGGGCAGAGTAATGAAAAAAATGAATAGGCGTGTGAAAAGACAAGTATAGGAAAGCGTTAATGATAAAATATAAATTTATAGGCACGTGGTTGGTCTTCTGATGGCATCACCAACTCAACGGACATGAGTCTGAGTAAACTCCGGGAGTTGGTGATGGACAGGGAGGCCTGGAGTGCTGCAGTCTATGGGGTTGCCAAGAGTCAGACATGACTGAGTGACTGAACTGAACTGGTTGGTCTTCCAATCGTTAAAAATCTTCCAACTTTGCTGTTTGTTTGAAGTCTGTCATAATAAATGCTTTTCTTTTTAAAAGATGCAGAACTTCAGATACAATACGAGGACTTTTGTTTCCAAAATAGTAAGGAATAAGAATATATCTTCTCCATTTGCTTCTATTTGTCTAGAGAAACTCTAGGAAGATAAATGAGAAGGGTGACGGGAGCATGTCAGTGCATACCTTAAATATTGTTTCACTCTTTGAATCATGTAAATATGCAACCTATTCGCAACCTATCTAAATTTTTAAAAGGCACTTTGCCCATAGAAGGAATTAAGGCTTAGGGGGCCTGGTTGACCAGTTCCTCATTTCTCCTGCCTTCCCATGTTCACAATTCACTCATTCTAATGTCTCTGAAAGAGAAAAGGCGGATAGCTGAGCTTCCTGCAAGTTCACATTGAAACTCTGAAGTAGTAAGATTTCTGCCTTAGCTACACCTTTGTCCTCTCTCCTGCCCCGCACACACACTCACCCGCTCATATAGCGGTGTGCCCGAACAGCCCCAGGGAGGCATCTCCAGTGTCCCTGCGGGCAACTCCCACACACCCTAGTTCCTCCCTCCCCACTAGCCTCATCTCCTCAGGGCAAAGTTTTATAGTCCGGTATACAGATGGCAAAGGTGAGGAAGATACAGATTCAAGAAACAGCCCCCTCCTAAAACACCTCATCCAGTTTCTCAGGCAGTTCAATTCAGTTCGGTAGGTCAGTCCTGTCCGACTCTTTGCAACTCCACAGACTGCAGCATGCCAGGCCTCCCTGTCCATCACCAACTCCCGGAGTCCACTCAAACCCACGTCCATTGAGTTGGTGATGCCATCCAACCATCTCATCCTCTGTCGTCCCCTTCTCCTCCTGCCCTCAATCTTTCCCAGCATCAGGGTCTTTTCAAATGAGTCAGCTCTTCGCATGAGGTGGCCAAAGGATTGGAATTTCAGCTTCAGCATCAGTCCTTCCAATGAACACCCAGAACTAATCTCCTTGAGGATGGACTGGTTGGATCTCCTTTCAGTCCAAGGGACTCTCAAGAGTCTTCTCCAACACCACAGTTCAAAAGCATCAATTCTTCGGCACTCAGCTTTCTTCACAGTCCAACTCTCACATACATACGTGACCACTGGAAAAACCATAGCCTTGACTAGAAGGACCTTGGTTGGCAAAGTAATGTCTCTGCTTTCTAATATGCCATCTAGGTTGGTCATAACTTTCCTTCCAAGGAGTAAGCGTCTTTTAATTTCATGGCTGCAATCACCAACTGCAGTGATTTTGGAGCCCAGAAAAATAAAGTCTGACACTGTTTCCACTGTTTCCCTATCTATTTGCCATGAAGTGATGGGACTGGATGCCATGATCTTGGTTTTCTGAATGCTGAACTTTAAGCCAACTTTTTCACTCTCCTCTTTCACTTTCATCAAGAGGCTCTTTAGTTCTTCTTCACCTTCTGCCATAAGGGTGGTGTCATCTGCATATCTGAGGTTGTTGATATTTCTCCCAGCAATCTTGATTCCAGCTTGTGCTTCTTTCAGCCTAGCATTTCTCATGATGTACTCTGCATATAAGTTAAATAAGCAGGGTGACAACATACAGCCTTGATGTACTCCTTTTCCTATTTGGAACCAGTCTGTTGTTCCATGTCCACTTCTAACTGTTGCTTCCTGACCTGCATACAGGTTTCTCAAGAGGCAGGTCAGGTGGTCTGGTATTCCCATCTCTTTCAGAATTTTCCACAGTTTATTGTGATCCACACAGTCAAAGGCTTTGGCATAGTCAATAAAGCAGAAATAGATGTTTTTCTGGAACTCTCTTGCTTTTTCGATGATCCAGCAGATGTTGGCAATTTGATCTCAGGCAGGGACCCCCGCTAAGAGATGCTGCTGTGAGTTGTTTTGTTCAGAAACGTGACTGAGCTGATGTGATCACATGACCGTGAGGAAGAGAAACCGCAGGTCCTACCAGCGCTTTCCTAAGGCTCAGGGCCCTCAAACTGAGACACTGTTCAGCTGAATCCTGCCACACATTCCCCACCCCAAATGTAAGCACCTTATCCAGCTGGTTCCAAAGAGACAGAGAAGACAGAACACCCACCAGCAAGATAAGCAGCTCAGGGGCAAACGCCCACTGGGCAGGCAGCCTCACACTCAGAGCCCTGGTCTACCAGATGCCGGCAGCCAAGTGACCCAGAGGGGTAAGGAATTTAGGAGAGGGTACAGTATTTGGAGAGATAAGACAGAAAGCATTTTCCTCAGGCAGGTAGAATGCTTGCTAAGACTGATTACTCTCAGGAAAGGCCAGGGAAGGGCAAATACATTGACCCCATAGCTAAAAATTAGAGCTATGAACAGCAGCCAAGAAAACCCAACTGATTACACTGCCTCGAAAGGAGACACATCAAAGAAGAGATTAAATTAGAGCAGCGAATTTTAAATCATGGATGGGCTGTCTGTCTTTATCAGCTCCCATCGCTAATGAAATCTGCATCTCCGCGGAAAGCTGGGAGGATAATATAGAAATAGAAGGGACGTCAAGAGGAGGCTGGCTACGGAACCGAGTGTCCTGGGGAGAGGCGAGATGTTTAAAATTAATCAGCGGGCCTGCGGAAACCACCCCAGCCTTCTGCTTCCCCTTCCTGGAGCTGAGCCTGAACCCTGAGGGGTAAACCTGGGGAAGAGAAATTGCTATTGGGAAAGAAAGCAATTAAAGAAGGCAAACAGAGGAAGCAGTCCTTTTACACACAAAGCAGGTGGCCTCGGGCTCTGTGGACAAGCTGCCCAGAGCAGTGCCAGGCTGCACTGGCCCCCCACACCCCGCAGGGCCCCCCCTTGGGTCCTCTCCGTGCAGGGTCCACAGTTCTGTCCTGGGTGGGGCTGGCAAGGCCCTGGCTCTCAAGAAGCACAAAAAGGTCTCAATGGGGCCCTCCTCTGCCTACATTAGGGAACCAGGAACAAGCCAACGTGCTCCAGAAGAGAAGACACATCCATCCTTGCCTCTACCGGAGAGACGCTGCTTGGCGGGGCTCAGCAGTGGGGCAGCCCCAGAGGGCGATTCCTTATCCAGCTCTGGGCAAGGGCACGGCTGTAGACTGTCCCTGGAAGTGGCCACAGGGCCTTCGTGAGGTAGCCAGAACATCACACAAAGGAAGGGAAGAGGCCAGAAGAACCCTCCTCGCCTTGCTGGGGAAGCCTCCTTTCCCACCTACCCAGCAGGCCAGCTCTGGGAAAAATTATCACGGGGAAGACCAGGGCAGTAGGGCGCTCGGTCTTTAGCTCCCCTGAACCCTGGCCCTGGGCTCTAGAAGCCCAGCACTCTGACTCTTTCTTCATCTTGGCAGCCTCTTCACTAAGGGAAGTTCTGCTCTCGATTATCTTCACTGCAACCTGGATGAGTCAGTGGGGTTTATTAAAAAGTTCACGAGCTTTGGCATCAGTCGATCTGACTTCAGTCCCCAATACCAGCACGCACTGTGATGCCCTAAACCAATACTGCAACACAGTCCCTTTGATCCCTGGGTCACCCACCTGCAAAATCAAGACAGTGTCCACCCCATCAGGGTGCACTTGAATTAGGAGCAGTGTGTGTAAAGGCGCCTGAAGTAGCACTTACTACCCAGAAGTGCTCCATAATATGTTCCCTTCACCTTTCCTCAGCTTTCTCCAGAGACCTACACTTCAAAATGCTCATAAACGTAACGACAACTTTCAGGCAAAAATCCGCTGCTTTGTAACTAGATTTTAAAATGTCTTCCATTAGGGTGAGTTTTGGTGGATTCCGTGCACCTTAAGTCTCCTAGAGCTCATTTTCTTAAGCTTCTTTATCAAACTACTCTGACATGAGGGCACCTCACAAAGGGGTCTCAGAACATTCTCGGCCTCTCATTTCTTCATCTTAAATCTTGCTCTGATTTAAGATAGCCAGGGTGCCTTGGCCTTTGTGGAAGGCTGAGAATTGTCCTTCAACATATGTCATGGGCTGAATTCCAGTCCCCAAATTCATATGTCAAATTTCCAACCCCCAGGTCCTCCAAATATAACTATATTTGGAGAAAGTGTTTTTAAAGAGGCAATTAAACTGAGATTATTCGGGTGACCCCTAATCCAGTTGAACTGGTGTCCTTATAGAAAGAGGAAAACTTGGACGTAACTATGCTTGGAGGGAGAATGCTGTGTGAACATGAACAGAACTCAGAAGCAGCCCAGCTGTCAACACTTTGATCTTGGGCTTCTGGCATCCAGAACTGTGAGAAAATACATTTCTGTTGTATTTCTGTTGTTTAAGCCACTCAATCTGTGATGCTTCGTCATGACAGCCCTAGCAAACTAATACAGTATCTGTTCTCCCCTCCTTTATTTTAAAAACTGAGTTTCTTTAGTTTTAGCAAAACGTGTAGCTGCCCAGCTAGAGACCGTGCATCCCAGCCTTCCGTGCAGCGAGGCTGAGCCACGTGACTAAGACTGAGCCAATGAGATGCGAGGAGAAGTGACGTGGCAACTAAGACTGAGCCAATGAGATGCGAGGAGA
This sequence comes from Moschus berezovskii, assembly GCF_049115385.1. Classification (NCBI taxonomy): domain Eukaryota; kingdom Metazoa; phylum Chordata; class Mammalia; order Artiodactyla; family Moschidae; genus Moschus; species Moschus berezovskii. Next base: position 2,264,865 of record NC_142467.1, on the reverse strand, counting down.
AGTGACGTGGCAACTTCCAGGTCCTGACTTTTGAGTGAAAGCTGCTTGCCCTCCACTTTTCTTTTCTTCCTGCTGGTGGGGAGACGGCCACAAGCAGAGCAGCTTCCTTGGAAGGCATTAGCTAAGCTCTCCTGCAACACTATACCACCCTCGTCCGTTCCCAGGACTTGATGGAGAAAAACACTGCTACCTTATCTAAGCCCCTTTTGGGTATTTTCGGCATCTTGATTACGGCAGCTTAGCCTGCCTTTGGGCTAATTGACTGTTCTCTCTCCACCCCCCAGATGCTCTAGTTCCCAGGTTCCCTAGAACTACCTGGCTGTGGGAAGAGCACAGACTGCTAGAGCCGTGCTCAAAGTGGAGACTGTCAACGATCAGGGGGATGGAGGCCCAGGATTTGAGACGGACCTCAGAGACAGTCTGGCTTCCCTTCCCACCGAAGGCAGGTACAGACATGTCATCTGTGTGGCCTGCGAGTTCTTATCCAGCTTCTATTGGTAGGACCCAACACAGCTCTCCCACCCCAGGAGATGTGACCCAACACACCCCAGGAGGTCACCTCTAACACAGGTGTGGTCCGAGCGTGTGTAGACCACGCCTATGCTCAGATAGTCCATCCTTGTGTGATCTGAAATCAGCCTCCTATAACTATGCCCTCTGCTTCACCTCTAGGTGAAATAAAACTAACGTTTCAAGCGTCTAGAAGACTGCATTGTTGAACAGAAGGCTTCCCAAAGGTCTCAGTTCTCAGCGTCCTCAGTGACACAGAAACTTCAGTCATAACACGTAGGCCAAAAGAAATACTGGAAGTTCCATTAAATAAGGAGCTACTCCCAAACGGCGTAAGTATACCCTAACAGCTTAAAATAACTCACATATACTGAAAGAAAAAATATTTCAACTTTGTTCTTAAATAATCACAATTACTTTTTAATAGGATGTGCATCTGTTGGGCATGGCACAGCTTCTCAGACCTTAGAATCAGATTGGACTTAGCCACCCGTCATTTCCTGTTCCAAACTGATTTTTATTTAGCACTTGCTTTTTATTGCAGCAACCACTGAAAATCCACCGGACGCCACTGGACAGGGAAGCCTGGCATGCTGTAGTTCATCAGGTCGCAGAGGCATGGGGTCGGACACGACTCAGGGACTGAATAACAGCAACCAGCTTCACAAAGCTATGACGTCATCAGCTAGACTGATCTGATCTGAGGCTGAAGATGCCAGCCACCTGGAGCCAGTGATTTACATGAGAGCAGACGGATGTTCCTTCAGATTTTAAGACATCCCTTGGGACGCCTGTGAATTTCTATGGCACTTTGCAGTGCTGCAGCGCGCACTGGGGGAACCATGGCTGGGAACTAGTTATTGGAAGTCTACCTGGGTTCAAATCTTGTTGGTTTCCACATCTATAAAACTCGTAAAATTGTGCTGCCTACTTCCGCTGGGTCTTGTGAAAATTAAATGAGATGATAGGGAACTTCCCTGGTGGTTCAGTGGTTAAGAATCCACTTTGCAATGTGGGGAGGCAGGTTCGATCCCTGGTCAGGGAACTAAGATCCCACAAGCGGCAGACTGACTCAGCCTGCACGCCCCGACAGCCGAGCCCACGCGTCACAACTCGAGAGTCCAGGCATCTCGACCAGAGGCGCCACGTGACACCACGAAGATCCTGCCCGCCGCCAAGACCAGATGCGCAAAATAAATAAACGCAGTGACACATTTTAAAACGTCCAGCGCAGGATCTGACGAAGAGAAGTCTTATGTTCCCACACAACAAAGGACGAGTTGACTCACTGGAAAAGACTCTGATGCTGGGAGGGATTGGGGGCGGGAGGAGACGGGGACGACCAAGAATGAGATGGCTGGATGGCATCACCGACTCTGTGGACATGAGTTTGAGTGAACTCCGGGGGTTGGTGATGGACAGGGAGGCCTGGCGTGCTGTGATTCATGGGGTCGCGGAGAGTCGGACACGACTGAGAGACTGAACTGAACTGAACTGAACAAATGGCTACGCAAACGCAGAGGCCGTAAGCGACACACATCCCTCTTCTCACGGTTTCCATCAGGGGACGGGGCTGAGCTCGGTCCTTTGCACCCGGGATTGCCGGGCTGCGGTCAGGCGTTGGCCAGGGCGCAGGATCGCCAGAGACTCGAACGGGCAAGAGTCCCTTCCGAGCCCCCTCAGGCTGGTGGCAGCGTTCCCGCCCTCAGAACTGCAGGCCTGCGTGTCTGCTTTCCCACCGGCCGGCGGTCAGGCACCGCTTTCGGCTTTCCGCCGCTGGCCTCGGCTTCCCGTCGCGCGAGCCCCCGCAGGCAGTCTGCGCGCAGCGGCCGCTCATCCCAGGCCAGCGGGAGCACTTCTCTTTCCCGTCCTCAAAGCCAGAGTCTCCTACAACGAAAGCTAACCTTGGGAGCGGCGTTTGCCGTGTGAAATGACCTCACCTCCGCATCACACATTCTGCGCAGCAGAAGAAACCCCGGGCTGCACTTCGGCTCACAGATGGTCACTGCAAAGGGGCAGGACTCACCGGGCCGCCCGAGGTTACGTCTGCCACAGGCGTGCAGGCAGCGTCAAGCCCTCCCCTCTTCTCCAGGCTAAGTATGTGCAGGGGCGCCAGCGGGGGCTCCTGAGCCTCCTCCCCCAGGCTGGCAGCAGAAGACATCTGCCTTGGGAGGAGACGGGGATGGGGGCGGGGGGGGGGTGCAGCGGGGCTCTGCTGTGTTGGGGGGCTAGGGGTGCAGCGGGGCTTTGCTGTGTTGGGGGGCTGGGAGTGCAGTGGGGCTCTGCTGTGGAGGGGGCTGGAGGTGCAGCAGGGCTCTGCTGTGGAGGGGGCTAGAGGTGCAGCGTGGCTCTGCTGTCGAGGGGGCTGGAGGTGCAGTGGGGCTCTGCTGTGTAGGGGGCTGGGGGTGCAGTGGGGCTCTGCTGTGGAGGAGGCTGGGGGTGCAGCAGGGCTCTGCTGTGTAGGGGGCTGGGTCCCATGAGGACTGGAAGATGTGACACGTGGGGGCACATCCGTTCCCACTCAGCTTACCCACCTTCCACTCACTGACTCAGCCGTGTCGGGGAAACCATGTCTGTGATGGAGGCCTGCTCTGGCCCCAAGTGTGAATGAGGATGAAGGGAGATCCTCACGGTCCCCTGCACCATGGGCCCCCCACCCACCCTGGACACAGATCACACAGCTTATGTCCATTCAAACTCGACCTTGAGCGCCCTTCCCAGTCTCGTGATGCCTCTGGGGTCAGGGAGCTGCCACTCCTTGGTCAGAGCTGTGGTCGTTCGTTTGACACAGATGTGGTCAGAAGCCATTGGCGCTGGGGAGGAACAGAGAGAGGTGGGACGTGAGAGACGCAGAGGGAGGAGACCACAGGCGGCTTGCTGCGGGAGCTCTTCGGAGCTCAGGTCCTTCACAGAGGAGGGGGTGATCTGAGACAGTGGCTGTGGAACTTCCTACACTGAAAACTCATTCTCATCATCCTCCCAGCAGAGACATTTTGAAAAGCTGTGTCTACCCAAATCAGCTACACAAATTAAAACGTAGTCAACTGATTTTTCCCGGGAAATCAGCAGTGTCGTACTTGTCGTACTTGAGTCGCTATCACTCGGAACACTGAGGAGCGACTGCTTTGGCCCACCCCGGTAGCCAGGGGGCATGCGACTGAGCAGAAGACGTTAGAAAGTGAAAGACGCTCACGGCCCCCAGTACTGCCGACGTGGCCTCTGTGTGTGCAGGGGCCCAGTCGTCCCGATATTTCAAGAGGTATGGGAGCCACTGGCTAACCCTGCGGATGATTTAGGTGGTACATCATATTTATAGGTACCTATTTATTTTAATATGCAATAAAAAAAATTCAAACTAGACCATCAAACCAGTGAGATAATAGCCATTTTAAATAAGCTGGGTGAAAACTGTCCAGAGTATATAAGGACAAGTCCCCATGGAACATCGCTCAGAAACACTGAGGGTCGCATGCAGAAGGCGCGTCTGGGAAACAGTGGCTCCCTAACCCCAAGGATACCTCACCTCCCCCTCTGCGAGGCTGTGTGACTGCGCTTCCTTCCTCCACTGGCCGGCCGGACCGCCCCGGTGCCCTTGGCTTCTACAAGAACCAGGCCTTTAGACACACTGGGAAAGCAGGGCTCGGAATAGCCGGACCGGCTAACCGCCTCTTTGATTTCTGTGTTTTGAATCACTGATCAGCTTTCTTACAAGAGCTGTACGTTTTTCATCCCTATAATTTGCTGTCAAATATCAGACTGCAAAAGCAAAACATGACAATGGTCAGGGATGTTTTTGTCCCGAGACTTTAAAAAATAATGATGCAGTTCTCACTGAAGATCAAACGCAAGGCTATTGCACTCAGAAGCACGCCAAGAACAGGGCTGCCTTGATGCTCCCCCGACCTCCTCTGCGAGACACATTAGGATGCTGGCTTTTGAAGTCTTCTTTCTTTTTTCTCCTCCCTAGCATTTTTCCTGGCAAGAGGCTGACAGTGAAAAAGTGCCAGCTAAGCCTGGAGCCCCGACGCTGAAGAGTACCAGGAGGCTAAATGAGATCTCTGAGGTCTGTCTCTGGACGCCCACGGGCCCCCTCCCCATCAGCTCACACGGTGGGCAGAGAGCCAGGCGCACACTCTTGATTGATCTGTGCTCCCTGTTACTCGGAAGCACATTTTTTAAAGGGAGGAAATTGGCATTTTTATCTCTCTCATGGGATACCGCCTCCCTATCTATAATGGTTTGGAAATGCTTTTAAGAAACGCAGATGATGAGGTAAGAAGGAAATCTTCTGGCCTCGGAGTTCCCAGAGAGAAGAATGAAGCAGGCCGACAGCAAGGCCTGCGGAGCAGCAGCCTTCCCCAGCCGAGCAGACCCACGGCTGGGCCTGCTCCGCGGCAGCAGCGGGCGGAGGGTCTGCCGCGCTCGGGGCCTGCAATGGGAAGGGCATTCGGGATGGGAGGGCTCCGCAGTGGCGCCCACTGTGCAGAGCGGCACAGGCTTCTGCTCTGCAGGGCCTTTGCTTTTTTTTTTTAAGCAACTTCCTGATTTTGTTGGTAAAAGAGGTACCTGACATCGGGCAGCCCATGACCACCCCAAAGCAGTGCTGCTTCATGCTGCCATCTCCTTTATTAGGGTTAAGATATAGTTTCAAAATCCCCAAATGCATTGGTTTCAACAAGACAGAAGTTAATTTCTCTCCCGCACGTACTTCCAAAACTAGGTGGACAGCATGAGGCCTTGGCAGGGAGGAGGGCATTGCAGGGCTCAGTCGCATGGAGCTCCTGTCCCTGGGCTGCCTCCTGGCTAAGGTGGCTGCCCCAGCTCCAGCTGTCACATTCACCTCCAGTCAGAGAGCAGGAAGGAACGCAAGGATGAGGGCAGACTCTCTTCCTATAAAGATGCTTTTCAGAAGCGCCAAATGCCATTTCTGCCACATTCTCATCACTAGAGCTGCCACGTTCTCACACCACCTTCACGAGGGCAGGACACACAGTCCTTCCTGTTTAGACTGTTTCTGGAAACCCCATGCCTCGCTCGCTACAAAATGGGGCTTCTATTATTATAGAAGAAAGGAATGGATACTTTGAGAGCAGCCAGCAGGGTCTGCCACAGCCTCTGCTCCGTTCCCCTCAACACACGTATTTTTACATTGCCACATTAAATTACTTTTAATCTTGCTGTGCGTGCTCTGTTGTGTCTGACTTTTTGCGGCCCCATGGACCATAGCTGGCCAGGCTCCTCTGTCCATGGGATTTCTCAGGCAAGAACACTGGAGTAGGTTGCCATTTCCTTCTCCAGGGGGTCTTCCTGACCAGGGAGCACACTCGTGTCTCCTGCGTCTCCTGCCTTGCAGGTGGATTCTTGGCCACTGAGCCACCCAGGAAACCCATCTTTGGTCTTATTGTGTGCAAATCCGCCCCAGAGTTTGCCAGCAGACTCCAAAACTTCAAACTAATTTGGATCAAAATCTCTTGAAACTTCCCCCAGTGGCTGCTTTGCATTTCCTACTGGAAACCCACTGGCTTTCCCTAATCATGCAATCCTGCTAGCATCCTAGTCCGTACTCCGTGATTCCCACTGCAGAAACACACACACACAGAGGATCCCAAATTCTTATTTTTCCATTCATCCAGGAAGAACTTATAACCACAGATGTTGTGTGTTGACAGAACTCCTGTGGCTTTCTTTTGCAACCAAATGGTGGTGATTTTCTAACCTCTTGCTTAAGAAGAGACAGAGGGTCTCTGTTCAAACAGGAGTCACCAGAGCCATGGCCTTGATATCTTCAGACCATCTAACAACACTTTCATCCTCTTTCAGGGGGCACTGCTTTTAATCATAACAGTAACATTATAGACAGAACACGGGGAATTGGGTAAAAGAAAAACTGTGTATCATCTCTAACCTCATTAGTCTCACACAGGCTCTGCTGTCTCCAGGGCAATTTCCTTCCAACCTTTTTTCAAATGGGCATAATTTTATAAAATACACACATGCATCTTTCAGTTCAGTTCAGTTCAGTCGCTCAGTCGTGTCCGACTCTCCGCGACCCCATGAATCACAGCACGCCAGGCCTCCCTGTCCATCACCAACTCCCGGAGTTCACTCAAACTCATGTCCACAGAGTCGGTGATGCCATCCAGCCATCTCATTCTCCGTCGTCCCCTTCTCCTCCCGCCCCCAACCTTTCCCAGCATCAGAGTCTTTTCCAGTGAGTCAACTCGTTGCATGAGGTGGCCAAAGTATTGCAGTTTCAGCTTTAGCATCAGTCCCTCCAATGAACATCCAGGACTGATCTCCTTCAGAATGGACTGGTTGGATCTCCTTGCAGTATAAGGGACTCTCAAGAGTCTTCTCCAACACCACAGTTCAAAAGCATCAATTCTTCGGCGATCAGCCTTCTTCACAGTCCAACTCTCACATCCATACATGACCACGGGAAATACCATTGCCTTGACTAGACGGACCTTGGTTGGCAAAGTAATGTCTCTGCTTTTTAATATACTATCAAGGTTGGTCATAACTTTCCTTCCAAGGAGCAAGCGTCTTTTAATTTCATGGCTGCAAACAGCATCTGCAGTGATTTTGGAGCCCCCAAAAATAAAGTCTGACACTGTTTCCCTGTTTTTCCATCTATTTCCCATGAAGTGATGGGACCAGATGCCATGATCTTTGTTTTCTGAATGTTGAGCTTCAAGCCAACCTTTTCACTCTCCTCTTTGACATTATTCCCTAACCTTTCTCATATCTCTACCTTAGTTTCCAATAAGCCCATTATTTCAGTAACTACATAACGGAGTGTATAAATACATATATGACTTATGTAGCCTCTCCCCGTCATGGGTATGTAGGTTGCACACAGCTCTCTTCCTTTCCAGGAGCTAGTAAACGGTAAGAACTCTCACAAAGATTCATTCCCTATTCAGAGTCACGGGGATTCAGAATCTTATTTTTTTAATAGCTATTTTTAAACTAGTGTGGTTTTATTACACAAAGAATACAAATCCACATTAAAAAAAAAAAGCTGACCAGAGAGCTGAGCATTGAACAATCTCTCCCCTTGCCGGACACTCGCCCACCCGCCAGGGCTGTGTTTCTGTTGCTATTCTTCGGGTGACCTTCCAACGCAACTTTAAACAATATTTATGTGGCTTTAAATATTTATACCTAGGAGCTGGTGACTCCTGCATTTTTATTGTCCTCTTGAGCGAGGCTTCTATGTGCATCAAGGTCTAATGGATTCATTTTTATTTACTTTCTTTGGCTTTCTTCACATCCTCTGGCTCACACTCAACTCTCTGTCTCTTGTCTCTGACGCCATTAATCTTCTGGACTCCTGACTTGCGTTTTTCTGGAATGCTACCTCAAATAACTTTTTCAAATGAATGTATGGGGGAGAGCAGGCAAATTTTACGAGTGCTTTCAGGTTAAAAAATGCACTCTAACCTACACACACACACACACACACACACCCTCCCCCCGATGATTGAGTTTAGCTGAAAACTGAGCTCTAGGACTAAATTCCGTTTAGATTCCTTTCCCCTCTGAAGACAGTCTGAAGCACAGATCTCACACTGGTGCTGAAAACTCGGATGACACTCAGATGCTTTTCCCTTTGGATCCTGGGCACGCACTTTACAGCCAGGTTTCTCAGCCTCAGCGCTGCTGACATCTTGGGGCCAATAATGCTAAGTGGTGGGTCTGCCCTACACTGTGTGGGACTTTGACAGCGGCCCTGCCCGCGGCCCGCTGAATGAGTGTGATGAGAGACCCCGTCACGGGGGTTGGGGCACAGACAAGGGCTGCGTCCACGGTGGCAGCGGGAGGTCAGGGAGCTCGGGCAGTACTTGAACCAGGTCTGAGAGGAGACGGAGGGGTGAGCCAGGCTGCGGCTGGGAGACCGTGCTCCGGGCAGGGTGAGCAGTGAGAGAAAGTGACGTCGCTCAGGCGTGTCCGACTCTGCAACCCCAAAGACGGCAGCCCACCAGGCTCCTCGGTCCATGGGATTCTCCAGGCCAAATACTGGAGAGGGTTGACATGCCCTCCTCAAGGGGATCTTCCCAACCCAGGGATCTAACCCAGGTCTCCCGCATTGAAGACAGCAGAGGTGGCAACACATGCCTTGAAGCCACCACCACTTCCAAAACGCAGGAGCAGAACCTCGAACATTTATAATATGGGGGGAGTGGGGAGGGGGGTCACAGTTGGCCAGACCAGAACCCAGGGTAGCAAAGGCCTGGAACTGAGAACCGAAGACTTTTCTCGGAACACGTTCTTCAATTTCGCTGCTGCTCACCTCTCACCTGGAAGATGAGCTAATGACGCCAGTCTCACAGGGCAGTCAGCACATAGGTAAGATGATGCAGGTACATAGCTGGCCTTTGAGAATTCTTGCTTCTGGTTTTCTGTTTTGGTACAATGGGGACTGTTTCAAGGGCTCCCACTCTCCTTGCTCCACAGGACAGAGAGCCGATAGAGGCGCTGCCAGTTGCTAATTTCATCTTTTCTAATCACACCTCCAAGGACCTTGGAAGTGCAAGGGAGCCATCGTATACATTGTGAGGTGGACTTGGGTCAAAACGTGAACTTGTACCGAAACACCACCGCAGCTGAGCTCACATCCTGCCTGGTAGACCACACCGGAAAGGCCAGTTTCCATTCCAAACCCAAAGAAGGCAATGCCAAAGAATGTTCAAACTACAATTGCACAATTGCACTCATCTCACATGCTAGCAAGGTCATGCTCAAAATCCTCCAAGCCAGGCTTCAGCACTACGTGAACCGTGAACTCCCAGATGTTCAAGCTGGATTTAGAAAAGGCAGAGGAACCAGAGATCAAATGGCCAACATCCATCGAATCATAGGGCTTCCCTCATAGCTCATTCAATGAGGAATCTGCCTCAATGCAGGAGATCTGGGTTCAATACCTGGGTCGGAAAGATCCCCTGGAGAAGGGAATGGCAACCCACTCCAGTGCTCTTGCCTGGAAAATCCAGGGACAGAGGGGGCTGGCGGGCGGAAGTCTGTGGGGTCGCAAAGAGTCAGACACAACTGAGCAACAAAACTATTACTACTACTGGGTCATGGGAGGAGCGAGAGGGAGAGAGTTCCAGAAAACAGCCGCCTCTGCTTCATGGGCCACAGCAAAGCCTCTGAGCGCGCAGGTCATAGCAGACCGTGGGAAACTCTGACAGAGATGGGGACACCAGACCACCTGACCGGCCTCCTGAGAGACCTGTGTGCAGGTCGGGAAGCAGCAGAAGCAAACATGGAACAGACTGGTCCAAACTTGGGAAAGGAGTGCATCAGGGCTGTCTATTGTGACTGTTTATTCACATTATATGCAGAGCACGTCATGCAGAATGCCAGGCTGGATGAAGCACAGGCTGGAATCAAGACTGCCAGGAGAAATATCAATAACCTCAGATAGGCAGATGATACCACCCTTAGGGCAGAAAGTGAAGAGGAACTAAAGAGCCTCTTGAAAGTGAAAGAGGAGAGTGAAAAAGCTGGCTTAAAACTCAACATTCAGAAAACTAAGATCATGGCATCCGGTCCCATCACTTCATGGGAAATAGATGGGGAAACAGTGTCAGATTTTATTTTTTTGGGCTCCAAAATCACTGCAGATGCTGATTGCAGCCATGAAATTAAAAGACGCTTACTCCCTGGAAGGAAAGTTATGACCAACCTAGACAGCATATTAAAAAGCAGAGACATTACTTTGCCAACAAAGGTCTGTATAGTCAAAGCTATGGTTTTTCCTGTGGTCATCTATGGATGTGAGAGTTGGACTGTGAAGAAGGTTGAGTGACAAAGAATTGATGCTTTTGAACTGTGGTGCTGGAGAAGACTCTTGAGAGTCCCTTGGACTGCAAGGAGCTCCAACCAGTCCATCCTAAAGGAGACCAGTCCTGAATATTCATTGAAAAGACTGATGTTGAAGCTGAAACTCCTGAATATTCATTGGAAGGACTGATGCTGAAGCTGAAATTCCAGTACTTTGGCCCCCTGATCTGAAGAACTGATTCATGTGAAAAGACCCTGATGCTGGGAAAGATTGAGGGCAGGAGGAGACGGGGCCGACAGAGGATGAGATGGCTGGATGGCATCACCGACTCGATGGACGTGAGTTGGAGTAAACTCCAGGAGTTGGTGATGGACAGGGAGGCCTGGTGCACCGCGGTGCATGGGGTTGCCAAGAGTTGGACACGACTGAGTGACTGAACAAGACCACAGTGGCATCTAAAGCCAAGACCCACCATCCCCTAAACGGCTGAGCACTTTCCCACTCTGCTGAGAGTCTGCAGGTCCCTTAGTGCAGACTAAGGGCGGGGCGGGGGGGTTAGGGAATGCTTCTGTGATTTCACCATCAGGCCCTGCCTCCAAGTTACACCAGGCGCCTTCACTCAGGGAGCTTCAGCTCTGCAGATCCTCTCAGGTGTGGGGACTAGGTCAGGGGCTTCGATCCTCTGCGGTGATTCTAGCTGCTTTTACTCTGAGGGTCTGAGTTTCTTCAGACACAGCTTCAGGAGCGCCTTAGTGGGCCACCCACCCAGCCTCGTTCTAGGAACTCTGTAACCCATCAGTCGCCAACGAAGTTCCTTGAGAATCAAACCGTTCTGCCGTGCCACCTGGCCGTTTGCCCGAGACAGAAACCATGGCAGCCTTGCCCCTGGCAGGTACCTGCTGCCCCATACCGAGAACAAGGGGCTGTTTCAGCATCCCCGACCCTCACCCCAGCCCGGAGGAGAGCCATCGCCGCACTCTTCAGAGACATGAGCTCAGGTCACCTAGAATTAGAGCCTGGCCGGCGTTTACTCGAGAAAAAAATCTACTGGTGAGAGCCCCCAGGAGAAGGCAGGTGAGAGAAGCAGGACAGAGCTGGGGAAGGAAGCTGAGCGAGGGGCCCCGACTGGGCGCTGGGTCCAGCCCGGTGCCAGTGATGAAGTGTGGGCAGCCACAGAGCTGGAGGCAAGGCGGCCTGCCTTAGGCCGCCTGCGTCTGCCAGCCTCTGGCCTCTGGCTGCTTAAGACAGCAGCAGGAGTGGTGCACTCTCAGTAGGACGGTTTCTGTTTCAAGTGAGCAAGAGTCGCTGTCATGTCCAACTCTTTGCAAGTCTATACAGTGCTTGGGATTCTCCAGGCCAGAAGACTGGGGTGGTTATCGTTCCCTTCTCCAGGGGACCTTCCCAACCCAGGACTCAAACCCAGCTCTCCCGCATCGGGCGGATTCTTTACCAGCTGAGCCACAGGAGGCTTCTGTTTTGTGGAAGGGGATTCTGTGGAGAAGGCGGTAGCCAGCGCTCAGAGCAGCTGGCGACAGAGGGGATGTGGCACCAACAGGACCCACCACGCAGTCATTCCTTTCCCCATATTTCGCTCAGCGCCGTGGTGAAGGAGGTGTCCTCTGGATCTTTCAGGGGACACAGGGGCACGGAAGCCAGTGCCACATGCTTGAGTTCTTCCCGTTTCCCCAAGTCTTTGAAACCCTTCTTCTGCACGACCCCAAGAATTTCTGGCATCACCCCTCTGCTCACCGAAGAACTAGACCGCCACACTAAACGGCCGGAAGGGAGGGAGGGAGGGGCTGTAGAAAGGACTCAGACCCAGCACAGCACATGGCGAGTTCAAGGACACGGGAGAAGCTCCAGTGACCTGTGTGAAGACAGCACGGGAGCAAAGAGCAGAGGCAAGCCAGAGAGGAAGGTGGCGGCCGTCTGGGGGCGCAGGTAAGGAGCTGGGCTTTATGCAGCAGCAAGGCCGCTGAGCGTGCAAAGTGCACCATCGCTCTGTCTTCAGACATTTCGCTCTGGCTTATGTGCCGATGGGAGTGGACTGAAGGGGAGCAAGAATGGCCCAGCGCCAGCCGGTCTGGACACTGAAGTCATTCGCACAGCAGATGATGGGACGCTGGACTTCGGAGTCAGTGCTGGCCATGGGGAGAGAAATTAGACCCAAGAGGTTGTTAGCACATTTTTCAAACTACGGGTCTTGACTGATTAATAAGCATAAATTTACATAGTGAGTCACGACTAGAATTGTTTTCATGAAATAGAACTAAGTAAAGGCTACCAGAGGAGAGGTTTACTCCATGTTCCTGGGTAGTTCCCATGCACCCAGGAGGTGTAAATGTTAATAAACTTGCTTTTTGTCTCTGTAAACAAATAAATAGATAAATAAACAAAAGCAGAAGCTACCAGAGGACTCTGCATCTCAGAAGGGTCCGTACGGCTCCCTCGGATGCGGTTTCAGGTGCGCGTGCGAGGCTGTTACCTGGTCCTGAGCTGCCGCATAGACCGGATTTCTTCTTTCTGGCCGCACGAGGGTTTGAAAGCACAGAGGCAGGCCACGGCCCGCTGAACCCGACGGCTGATGGGCCGGGGTGACCGAGGCAGCGGCGGGCGGCGGGACGACGCCCCGTTTTCAGGCACCGAGGTGGGGGCGGCCGGGTGAGGAGGCTGGGTGGGCCGCGGCGGGCCCACGGATACGGGCCGCAAGCTGCGGGGCGAGGGCCCTGCGAGGCGCCGAGCGGCCCAGAGGCTCCTGGCAGAGCGAGCCGGCGCCCCTGCGGCCGCGGGGACTTCGGCAGGTCCCCGACCTGGGACTGGACCCCTCGCCTCCCCAGGGCGCCCGCGCCCATCGGGGCTCTGCAGGCGGGCTGTCGGTGGAGCCGGGCCGGGTTCGGGCCTCCGGACTCAGCGTTTCCGGGCTGGTGGATGGTCCCCGGGCTCGCCCGAGGCTGAACGGCCGCGGCCGCGGTGCGTCGGTTGCTCTGACACTGTCTGCCGGGCGCCGCCAGCTGCTCCTCTCGCCTTGCAGGGCGCCTTTGTCGGGTCTGCGAGCGAAGCTGCTCCCCATCGGTCAGATCAATGGCCCGTTGGCGTGGACAACCCCCCTCCCAGCCCGCCGCGGGAAAGCGTGCAGGCCTGGACGCCCTCCTGGCTCTCGGCGGCCCCCCGCTCCCACACACGCCCTGCCTGCGCTGCAGCCCCCACCTCCAGGCACTCGTCTCCCACCCGAGGGCTGTGGTGCCTCCGCAGAGTTCAGATCCCTACCTTGAAGGGATCAGAAGTGCCCGAGCTCTATCCTAATAGAGACAGTATCTGCTTTTCTGTGTTTAGCACTCCATGTTTCTGTTGAATCTTTTCATTAACTCTTCCTTCAGGAAACCCATGCTTAACACCAGCCTTATGGAGCCAAGATAGTTCTAAAACAGTTTCGCATAGATTGTCTCAGAAAAGTTGCCGCCTAAGGCTATGGGAAGAGGCCCCGAGGCCGTCTGCCCGGCATCAGCTCTGCTTGGCCACTGTCACTGGCCAACTGTGGGCAAGTCGGTCTCTTAACCCGTTATTTCTGCGAAAGCAGGGCTATACGGGTGACACCCTCACAGGAGCGATGTGAGGACTAAAAGAGCTGATGGCTGTCTCACAGCCCGGAACATGTTCGGTGCTCTTGTAAGTGACTTCCAGGCTTTCTCTGTCCGTGGGATTCTCCAGGCAAGAATGCTAGAGTGGGTGGTCATCCCTGCTCCAGGGGACCTTCCTGACGCAGAGATCGAACCTGGGCCTCCTGCATTGCAGGCGGATTCTTTACCATTTAAGTCACCGGGGAAGCCCCTTGTAAGTGACACCTATTGCTTATTATCACCACTATCGTCAACACCATCATCGTCACTATGTTCATCAGTATTTGAGTAATCCTGTGGAGGAAGGGCTTCCCTGGTGACTCAGTTGGTAAAGAATCCGCCTGCAATGCAGGAGACCCCGGTTTGATCCCTGGGTTGGGAAGATCCCCTGCAGAAGGGATAGGCTACCCACTCCAGTATTCTTGGGCTTCCCTTGTGGCTCAGCTGGCAAAGAATCCATCTGCAATGCAGGAGACCTGGGTTAGATCCCTGGGTTGGGAAGATCCCCTGGAGAAGGGAAAGGCTGCCCACTCCAGTATTCCAGCCTGGAGAACTCCATGGACCGTCTAGTCCATGAGGTTGCAAACAGTCAACACGACTGAGTGACCTTCACTTTCATTACAGGAGAGAAGATTAAGCATTATTCCACCCATTTTCTAGATGGATAAACTGAGCCTCAAAACTGTAAGATGTTAAGTGACTCACTCACAGCCCTGACGTCAGCAAGTGTGTCCCAGCTCCAAGCCCTGTGTTCTTTCTCCCTCACTTCTGTGGATCTGTAGCGTTTAGAAGGCTCTTTTACTCCTCACCGCAGTTGTAAGAAAGCTTTCAGCATTCACCACTGCCGATACGATTTGACCGCCCCTTCTATGCACCATCTCCTCCTTGTGGGCAAGATGGAGCACCCACACCCTGATGAGTTCCCCCCAGGGGTGTCTCTAACAAGACAGCTTCCAGAGGCTGCTGCCGTCACTCCCCAGGGGAATGGGGGCAGGGGCAGAGGGAGGGTCAGGGTCCCGGGGCCACCACTGCCATTCCTGTGGGCTCTCCTGGGCTACCTGGGAGCAAGTGTGCCCTGGAAAAGGTGGCGTCCAGTAAGTTGCAAGTCGTTCCCAGGTAGCTGGTGATACACGAAGCTGAGGGTGTCAGCACGAGCCCTCACCTTCCCGCGGCGGACTGGCTGCACTGCTCCACGGCCAGCGAGGGAGAGGGCGTGCCTTCGGCCTTCCGCTTCGCCAGAGGGGGGCACAGGGTGGGCCCAGGCGGGTCTCCCATGGGGGAGCTGCTGAGCAAGGCCCACCGGACACGAGGCTCCAGGCCCACTCCACTCCTGGGGAGTCTGCTTCCAGCTTCCGAGTGTCGCCCTGACAGCTTATGGTGAACGGTGTCAGATGAGTGATCTCTGAAGATGTACCTTCGGGACCAGGGGCCAGCCTTGATCACTCAAGGGCTTCTGTGTAGCAGTGTTTTATTAAAGGAAGAAAAGGGACAGAAGAAGTTTCTGACAGACATCAGAAGGCAGATGGAGAATGCCAACCTCATAGTGTTAGCAAGGGAGTTAAATACATTTTAATTAGTTATTTAGTTCAGTTCAGTCGCATCCGACTCTTCGAGACCCCATGAATCACAGCACGCCAGGCCTCCCTGTCCATCACCAACTCCCAGAGTTCACTCACACTCACCTCCATCGAGTCGGTGATGCCATCCAGCCATTTCATTCTCTGTCGTCCCCTTCTCCTTCTGCCCCCAATCCCTCCCAGCATCAGAGTCTTTTCCAGTGAGTTAGCTCTTCACATGAGGTGGCCAAAGTATTGGAGTTTCAGCTTTAGCATCAGTCCTTCCACTGAACACCCAGGACTGATCTCCTTTAGAATGGACTGGTTGGATCTCCTTGCAGTCCAAGGGACTCTCAAAGGTCTTCTCCAGCACCACAGTTCAAAAGCATCAGTTCTTCGATGATCAGCTTTCTTTGCAGTCCAACTCTCACATCCATACATGACCACGGGAAAAACCATAGCCTTGACTAGACGGACCTTTGTTGGCAAAGTAATATCTCTGCTTTTTAATATGCTATCTAGGTTGGTCATAACTTTCCTTCCAAGGAGTAAGCGTCTTTTAATTTCATGGCTGCAATCAGCATCTGCAGTGATTTTGGAGCCCAGAAAAATAAAGTCTGACACTGTTTCCACTTAGTGCAGAGTTTAAACTGAGTTGTTTGCTGTGTAGCCGTCAGCTCTGGGCTTAAAGAAAATAGCGTTTTATGTGACTACAACTAAGGAATGTAGAGGGAGAAACAGATGTTCGGGCTCGCCTCCTCCTTGAGAATCCCAGACCCCTACCTCAGCTTCAAGAGCCCCAGACCCCTCTCTCCTCCTCGGGGACCCCGGACTCCCTATCAAGCTGCCTAGGAATTGAGTCTCAGCCTTGTGTGGACAGTCTGCCCCACCGCGCGTCCCCCAGGCCCCCATCACTGGCTCCCTCCCTCTCCATCCTCTCGGGGACAGAGTTCTAGTTCTCTGATGGCCAGACTAGCTTCCCGAGGGCTCTCTGGGGTCAGCACCTTGGTTCTGCGTCCTGACTGATGTCACATCCTCCTTACCCAGCCCTGGGCTTCCTCAGTCCTCTAGGAGGTTATAGCCTCTCTTCAAGGGTGTGCCTGCCTGACTGTGCTCAACGCCGACAGCCCATGGAGCTGGCTCCTGCCCCTGGCTCCCCTCTGCTGCTCCCAGCCATCCATTTCCTTTCACGCCTGTCTCCTGAGTGACAGAGCTCATCGGTCTCCACGAGCCCACGGCCTGCCTACTGATGGCAGCTGGAGGAAATACACGGGGCTCTTGTTACCGGGTGGAAGGATGATCACGTCAACAGAGATGCCTCAGATCTCACCCTCGCAGAGGAGGGGATGCAGCATTGGGAGCTGGAGTGAAAACACCGATCTGCTCTTAAAACAGGCATCTCCCTGTTTTTATACACATTGCTCCAACAAAATTCTGTCCCATACTACAGGAATCTTGACTATGCCGAAGGCAAAACAGCGGCAACCCGAACAAGAGACAGACAGACACTTGCTGCTACTAACACTCCGCGCTGGGACACGCTCATTCAACATGCTCGTTGTCGCGGGCTGGGAAGGCTAACGCTGTAAAGGCAGAGGCTCCTTCACGAGGCACCAAAAACACTGGACAAGGCTCAGGGGCTCCCGTCGGGCTCCTCGGGGTCAGTGGAGACGCCTCGGGGCTCCTGCTCTTTGCTGAAGGAGGCTGGCAGACAGCGGCGTCGGGGGGTGGCCGCCGAGCTCCTCTGTGCCTTATTCCTCCTTGCAGCTTTGGGGGGCGCGGTGAGCAGAGGCGGGGGCAACAGCTGCTGCGTCCTGGCCACGGAGAGCAGCGTGCCCACAGGCCGTGCTGGGCAAAGCTGCAAATGCGGCAGGTGCCTGAGGATGCCCCCGAGCACAGGCGAGGTCCCCGCACGTCTGGGGTCAGCAAAGACGGACACACGGTGCTGGGGGCAGGGGTGGTAACTGCAGACTCAGAACTCAGGAGGACGCAGAACTTTCCGGCCCAGGAATTTTCAAGCCTGTCTTCTGGCTACATTCAAATAAGGAGGTACTTTATGAAACCAAAGGCTCTGCGTGCAATACGTTTGGTTGTGGTTGGAATGAAACCCACAGAGAAACAACCTAGTAACGTTGCCCCAGATTTCAGTTCAGTCACTCAGTCGTGTCCTACTCTCTGTGACCCCAAGGACTGCAGCACGCCAGGCCTCCCTGTTCATCACCAGCTCCTGGAGCTTACTCATTGAGTCAACCATCTTATCCTCTGTTGTCCCCTTCTCCTCCCGCCTTCAATCCCTCCCAGCATCAGAGTCTTTTCCAGTGAGTCAGTTCTTCGCATCAGGTGGCCAAAGGATTGGAGCTTCACCTTCAACATCAGTCCTTCCAATGAACACCCAGGATTGATCTCCTCTAGAATGGACTGGTTGAATCTCCTTGCAGTACAAGGGACTCTCAAGAGTCTTCTCCAACACCACAGTTCAAAAGCATCGATTCTTTGGCACTCAGCTTTCTTCACAGTCCAACTCTCACATCCATACATGACCACTGGAAAAACCATAGCCTTGACTAGACAGACCTTTGTTAGCAAAGTAATGTCTCTGCTTTTTAATATGCTGTCTAGGTTGGTCATAGCTTTTCTCCCAAGGAGCAGCGTCTTTAATTTCCTGGCTGTGTCACTGTCTGCAGGGATTCTGGAGCCCAGATTTACCTGTTCTTTTTTTTTTACCATATCCACCCTAATCCTTCTATTACACTGGTATTGTTTTCGGTCTTATCAACCTGGGACCTGCCTCTGGTCTCTGGACCAGACTCAGCTGATTCTGATCTCCCTAAGATGAGCTGGAAGTCACAGGACATGGACAGGTGCTGTCAGGGTGCTTTCCCCTTCACTCTGTCAGGTAAGTGTCTGCAGGGCCCCCAGCGTCCTGCCCCCACTGTCAGGGGGCTGCGGCAGCAGGTGGGCCCTGGAGGGACAGCCTGGGGCTGCCCCCTGCAGCCGGCTCACCACAGGGGCTCTGCGAGGGCAGCGGGCAGGGGCCAGCTTTCCTTGGCCCTCTGGTCTCAGCCGTGGACCCACGTCCATGCAGGCTCAGCTCTGACACTCTGGGAAATTGAGGGCAGCTCGTGTGCCCTGTTCTTTCACGGGGGCATAAACAAGTGGTAACGATTTCTACCCCAGAGGAGCCAGGAGGGACTTCACAGATGCTACCTCCGTCCACCCACCTTGCAGTGTGGCACCCTGTCCCCAGGAAAGAGATGCACAGGCCTGTGTTTCTTTTGCTTCCAGAAGAAGGAGACAATTCCCAGGGGGTCAATCCTGGCAGCATAAGAGGCACCTCAGGTCCCCGAGGAGGGACTGTGGGCGGTGATGGACTGGAGCGAGAGGTTTCTCCACACAAGGAGGTTTTCTCCTTCCTGAGTCACTTGCCTCCAGCAGGACTCACTTCGGAACTGAACATGGAGCCACAGATCTGATGCCGAGGCTTCGGCGTAACACGGTGTTGAATTCTGCCATACAAAGTTCAGAGGGTGGAGGCACCCTTTGCCCGAAGCATAAATTCTGCTGCTTTTAGGTTACCAGGTTTCCTCAAATGACGGCGGAAGCTCCGGATGCATAAACGCTGTCTCTTTCTCTGCATCCCCTCCCTTAACTGTTTTTAGCCACTTGCTGAGGACCAAAAGCAAAATTACATTTTAAAACCAACCATTAGTTTATGGATGCTGAGAAGATTTGTTAATCAAGTCAGACTTTTTCCTTTCTTGATCAATACAGATCTGGCTTATCCTGAGAATGGACAGTTACCCAATTACCCACCTTCTAATCGCAGCCTCCACGTCCTGGAACAGTTCAGCTTGTTTCACTGATCAGGCAGCAGCTATTAAGCTGGCATGTGGGCTATTGCAGAACAGATTTAATCTGGCCTGCACGTGATTAAGAGCCCTCACCAAAGCCAGTACCAGCTGTGCCTTTATCGCGTACAGGCCCTCAGGAGCCATCGCAGCAACCCGGTAGCAAGGCCCTAGCCTGGTGAAATGGACGCTACAAGTCCCCTTTCCTGTCTTCGGAGACTCCCGCGTGTACGATGGGACAAATGTGTCCTGGAAACACCAAATTCCCGGTCCTCCTCTCCCTGAGAAACATCTCTAGAAGTGCACTTCTCAGGTGAAAGGGGTAGCTCCTTATACATCTGATGATTTGTCGATTGCAGAACAACAACAAAAATCAGAATATAAATATCACCAAAAAACAACAATGGGAAAATACTGAGCTCCCTTTGTAAACTGACTTCAGAAAAGGTAAATTTCTTAGGAATCACAATGTGATTCCATAATAATTTTATAGGAACCTTTAAAACAATTCCTATGTCTTCAAGCATTTGTGTTCCTAAAATTTACTTAATGAATCTCTCATATTGTAAAAAAAAAAAAAAAAGACGTTTAATTAAAATGGCACTGTGGACTGCAATTCATTCATCGAGAGTAATCACTTTCCCTGTCCATGGGGATTAAATGATGATGATAAATGCTTTCTAATTACCAAGGGGAAAATATCTGTTATCTCTGTCATTAGTTTTCACCTCAACCTTGCAAAAGGAGAAAATGCAATTAATTCATTTGCAGTAAGGATCCTGAAATTGTAAGTAGAAAGTCAAAAATATATCCAGTATTTTATAGTATGTAAGTGATGTACAATGTAAATGTAAATTATTTATAAATGGATTGCATTGTATTTATAAGGATCCTGAAATTGTAAGTAGAAAGTCAAAAATATATCCAATATTTTATAGTATGTAAGTGATGTACAATGTAAATGTAAATTATTTATAAATGGACTGCACTGTGTTTGCAATGAGGAACACTGACCTTGTCCAGGACCGTGCAAATAAGGAAGGAGACTGAGCATGACATCTTAGACGCCAAGGGGGAAAGTTGGCGTCAGGATTTCTGCCTCGATTCCACGTAAACTACCTAGGAAGCTGTGCAAAGGGAGCTCAGACCCAAAATATGTGCTCAAAAATGTTGAAATACCAAATATTGAAACATATAAAAATATGTTTTAAAGCCTGCTTTCTCAGTTCAGAGAAGAGAATCAGGCCCACTGTTGTGGAATCACGCTTTAAGTCTTTCTCAAGCAACATTTGAGTTGGCGTCAGATGAAATGCCTGCACTTCCTTATCTGAAACCATAAATAACAACACACTGTGAATATTTATAAAATCACAATATTAGAATATTCTTTACAAAAAGATTGAGTAACAAGTGCAGTTTTCTTTCTGTAAGTCAGTGCTGTACAAGGAAGTGGAGGCAAATATGAAGGCACTGCTGCGCTCGGTCGTGTCCGACTCTGCGGCCCCTGGACTGCAGCCCGCCAGGCTCCTCTGTCCACGGGATTCTCCAGGCCAGAAAACTGGGGTGGGTTGCCATGCCCTCCTCCAGGGGATCTTCCAGACCCAGGGATTGAACCCAGGTCTCCTGCATTGCAGGTGGATTCTTTACTGACTGAGCCACCAGGGAAGCCCATGAAGGCAATAGATAAAAAGAATATCTGAGACACTAAATCATGGAATTTCTAGATTTCACCTTCCTAAGTGAGTCATACTGCTCTGAGATTAAACTACCCTGAAACAATAGGCGCTGGGACCCGGAGCCTCACAGAACAGGAACTGACACCCTTTTGCAGCTACTCTTCAAATATAAGAAACCCACCCTGTCTTGCTTGGACGTGGTATGAAGAACATGCTCGAATGGTACCGTCTGTAATAGACTGTCTCTAGGGTCTGTGCACAAGACCCTCTGCTTTTCCTTCCTTCCTGGCCCTTGATTGCCTCAGCCCTGGTTTCCCCGCTCCTTCTGACAAGGGCATTTGCTTGAAGATGAAAATCACTAGGGCCAAGCACCCCCGCTTTTCTCAGGGGACACGTCGCTTTCTGAAGGAGCAGAATCACTTTGTCCTTCCGAGCCTGACACGGCCTCTATTATGAAGTCCCAGGAGGTGCTGTTTCAAGGTTGAAAGCACCTCCACGCTGGGTGGGAGCGGGAACACTTCAGTGCTTGCCTCAACGGCCCTGAGTCCCCCAGACTGGCATTTAACTCAGGGCCCTCCAGTGCAAATAGCCCTTTTCGTGGAGATAATGCTAAGAAAGAGTAAAGGTGATAGCTCACGGGTTTCCTGATAAGGAGGAATTGGAGTCAGCTTCCCCTGCGTTTGCCGTGTCAGGGAGCAGGTGCCCAGGCCTGGCTCCAGTAGGTGCTCGAAGAGTGGCCTGGACAGGTATACCATGCAGAAGAGCTGCGCTCTCACTGCCCGTCTGACGAGAGTCTCTCAGGGTCGGACCAGGGCGCCGAGGCACCAGGGCTCCTAGGACTGGGGAGGAAATAGACCCAGGCTCGTCTGCGCTGCACCATCTGAAATCGTTTCTTCACGACAAGGTGCTGGGGTCCAGTGGGCATAGGAGTCTTCCTACTGTTGCTGCTCTTCCTCCTACAGCGGCTCTGTCCCATTTCCCACCCTAACTTCACTCCAGTTTGCTCCCCTCCACCCCCCACAAAACTCAGCTTGCATAGACTCTGCTCCCTTCATGCAGGTGCCAAAGAATGGATGCTTTTGAACTGTGGTGCTGGAGAAGGCTCTGGAGAGTCCCTTGGACTGCAAGGAGATCCAACCAGTCCATTGTAAAGGAGATCCGTCCTGGGTGGTT
Source organism: Moschus berezovskii (assembly GCF_049115385.1). Taxonomy (NCBI): domain Eukaryota; kingdom Metazoa; phylum Chordata; class Mammalia; order Artiodactyla; family Moschidae; genus Moschus; species Moschus berezovskii. Next base: position 2,242,695 of record NC_142467.1, on the reverse strand, counting down.
CTTTGGAAGGACTTCTTTGGAAGGACTGATGCTGAAGCTGAAACTGCAATACTTTGGCCACCTCATGAGAAGAGTTGACTCACTGGAAAAGACTCTGATGCTGGGAAGGATTGGGGGCGGGAGGAGACGGGGACGACAGAGAATGAGATGGCTGGATGGCATCACCGACTCAGTGGACATGAGTTTGAGTGAACTCCGGGAGTTGGTGATGGACAGGGAGGCCTGGCGTGCTGCGATTCATGGGGTTGCAAAGATTCGGACACGACTGAGCGACTGAACTGAACTGAACTGAAGAGAAGAGAGAGAAGGAGGCAAGATGGTGGAGGAGCAGGTGGACGTGGAGTCCATCCTCTCCACGGAAGCACCAGGAATAGTCTCCAGATGAAGATCTCGCAGAACACCCGCTGAGAGCAGGCAGGAGTCCCTGACTTCCAGAAAGGAGTATATAGATCTGTGCAGAAGCTGCAGGGCCTGGGGGAACTGAAGCAGGGGTCGGATCCCCGTGTGGGGCTGTTGTTTAGGGCAGAGGGGAGGCGGGGGGCGTTGAGAGTGCAGCGGCTGACCTGTGACCCTGGGTGGCCCAAGAACCACACAGACAGTCCCTGCCTCAGCCCTGCGCACCCAGGACAGGGCCACCAGTCCCCCGGGAGGGGTGGTGGCTGGGAGCTGGAGCGCGGGGATTGGGGAGCAACCCCAGGGTGAGGTCTGCTGCTGACTGCGGAAGAGACAAAGCTGGCCCGAGGGGTGTGGGGGGGTCTCGGGGGGAACGTCTGTGGAGCAGAGCCGGGCAGCCATGGAGGCAAGGCCACAGGCTAAGGCACGCGCAGAGCGAGGAGCGTCGCCACAGCCCCCTCTCCCAACGCGGCGCGGCGGCCAACCAGCAGAGGCCCCAGAGAGGTCTGCAAGTGCTTGAGGCGCCAAGCACGAGGGAAGGGCCCCAGCCCCGGGGTGGGTTTGAGCGCTGCTGCACCAACAGATAGAGGGCCAGCCCGGGAGGCCTTCTGCATGCCAGCTGGCAGAGGCTAGAGAGAGGGCTCTAACAGAGCCACAGATCCTGGGAGAGAGGGCTCTAACAGAGCCACAGATCCCGGGCCCGAGGTGCCAGGGTTCCTGTGATGCAAGCAGTCATGTCACCCCTGTGCTCAACCCCGCAGGGCAGAGCTGCCAGGGGCTGGAGAAAGCCCTAAGAGACCGCGTCCTTGTGCCCGTGGCCACCAGCTCCCCCGTGCAGCTGGTGCTACCCAGGCCCTGTAATCCACACAGCTGCGCCCCCTCTACATCTGGTCCTCCCTGGGGCAGACCCAAGGCCTCCAGGGCAGCCTCTCCACTGTGGAAAACAGTCCAGAGATTCCTTAAAAAACTACCCTCTGTGTGCATGCTAAGTTGCTCAGCCGTGTCCGACTCTGTGTGACCCCATGGACTGCAGCCCGCCAGGCTCCTCTGTGTGGGATTCTCCAGGCAAGAACACTGGAGTGGATTGCCAAACCCTCCTCCAGGGGATCTTCTCAATCCAGGGATCCAACCTGCATCTCGTATCTCCTGCCTTGGCAGGTGGGTTCTTTACCACTAGAGCCACCTGGGAAGCCACAAACTACCGTACGACCCAACAGTCTCACCATGGGACCTGTCCTCTGAGAAAAGCACAATTCAAAGAGACACATGTGTCCCAGTGTTCACTGCAGCGCTATTTACAACAGCCGGGACACGGGGGCAACCTAGATGCCCATCGACAGTTGAATGGATAGAGACTGTGGTGCATACACACAATGGAACATTACTCAGCCATGAAAAGGAGCGCATTTGAGTCAGTGCTGATGAGGTGGATGAACCTGGGGATTATTATACATAGCAAAGCGAGTCAGGAAGAGAAACATACATGCTGTATGTTAACGCATATATGTATCAATAGCATCTAGAAAGACGGTGCCGAAGATCCTGTTTGCAGGGCAGCGGCGGAGATGCAGACAGAGAGCAGACTTGTGGACACGGGAGGGGCAGGCAGGAGACAGCGGCGGAGACTGACACACGAGCAAATGCACACAGAGAGCCTGTGGGGGCTGCTGTGCGGTGCAGGGAGCTCACAGCGGCGCCCGGTCACAGCCCAGGGGAGGGAGGCTCCAGAGGGAGGGGACATGCGTATACCTGCGGCCGACTCATGCTGACGCGCGGCCGACATCAACACAGCACTGCAGAGCAAGCGCCCTCCAATTAAAAATAAATGCTTTCTTTTTTTAAAGAGGAGAGAAACATTGGTGATTTTCCATTCCAGGGATTTCATTTTACCATGAAGAAATCAAGGCTCAGACAAAGTACACGATTTGCCCAGAGCCACAGAGCTGTGAGTAATATTTATGATGGTTAGTGCTTGACTGCTGTGCACCAGACTGCTCAGCGATTTGCAGCCATCACTGCAGCGTTACGACCTGGGAAGGAAGGCCCTGTGCCGTGTGAACTTGACTAGGCTACAGCCAAGCATTAGACAACCAAACGCTGGTCTAGGTACTGCTATGAAGATATTTGGAGATTTAATTAAATCCTGCAATCCGCTGACTTTGGCAAAGGAGGCTGTCTTGGCAAAGCTGGATGGGTTTAAAAACAAAGGCTTCCACGGCTGTGCGTGTGAAGCGTTTTGTTGGAGGTAAGATTTGAAGAAAGCTTCTGAGCTCCAACTCAGCCCTAGGAGCCCGGGGTGGTGGTTCCTTCCCACTCCCTGCTCAACTGAGAGCAAGGGTGCCGGGCTTTCATCAGAGAGGGTCACGCTTTCCCCTGCAGTTTGGGGCTGGAGGAAGTCACAGTGGCCTGGCATCCAAGTCTGCCTGTCCCATTTAAAGGGCTTCTCCGCCGGGGGAAGAAGCGGGGAGGGGCAGCTGCAAAAGAAAGGTCTAACCCCGTGGTGCCTGCCCCCGACCTCCCAGGGGCCAGCTGCGATTTATGGGCAGAGGTACCTTCAGCCCCGCGCAAGAGGGCCACCTGGAGAGGCAGGGGATGACAGAGGATGAGATGGCTGGATGGCATCACCGACTCGGTGGACATGAGTTTGAGTGTACTCCGGTGATGGACAGGGAGGCCTGGCGTGCTGCAGTCCATGGGGTTGCAGGGAGTCAGACACGACTGAGCGACTGAACTAAACTGGACTGGAGGGGCAGAGCCCCAGTCGGGGTAAACAAACAACAGGAACCACCGACGTTCAAGACACATCATGAGAGTAAGTCACCCACCCTCCGGGGACTGCGCAGGACAGTTCCAGACGTCTCCAGCCCCTGCAAGAGTCAGCAGTAATGTGCCGGGCCACCTGTGAGATGGTGACCCTCACCACAGAGCCACAGGGGAGACCTCTCCTTACTGAGAGGGGGGATGCAGAGAAGAGCTCCTTCAGGGAGGAGGGGCCAGTCGCGACCCCATCTGCTCTCTGCTCGGAGCGTCCTGTCGGGGGGCTGCCTCGACTTTAGACCAAGGCCATGGTTTTGACTGTTCGGGACTAGGCTCACAGTGTCCACATAATTCCTGTGCAGAAACAGACGGCGGCGTGGGGGATTTGTCTGACATGAGCGTGCCCAGGAAAGTCCTGTGACGCCCTGCTCCAGGGAAGGAACTGGCCCTACTGAATAAACTTAAATGGAAACAAAAATAAAGTGTGTTTGTGTTTTTAATACAAGACACTTGTCTGAGACAACTCTGCTCCACGTAATCTTTGCACACGTTGCAGCATCTCCGTAAAGTCTGACGCCCTCAATGCCCAGAACAGGAGGCCTTCTTCTCCAGAGAGGGCAGCGCTGCTTCGTCTTTGAGGGCTCTTTGCTGTCTTTGGTGATTCAGCTGCAAACTCAGATATCTGTTTCTTTCTTTGAAGTGACTCATTATCTTGGGAGTGACTCTGCTGATTGTCATTATGAGGAGAGAAAAAATGCAAGCAAACAACCTAGTCCCCTTTACCCTCCTCCTTCCCACAGAGCATTCGCCTCCCCAATTCCTCAGCGGCCACCGCTCAGCCACTGCTACGCTCGCAGCCTCTTAACTCCCAGGACTGTTTCTGGCCCCCGTCCTGAAGGCAGGCCTTCTCTGCTTGGCGCGAACTGGCCCCGCAGTGGGTCTTAACACAGACTGTGTTCACTCTGTTACCTGAGGAGTAAGAGTGGGAGATTTTCACGTAATTATACTCAGGCCCTGGAGAAGGGAATGGCAGCCCACCCCAGGGTTCCTGCCTGCAGGACGGGGTGGCCGAGAGTCAGAGGCGACGGAGCGCCATCGCTGCCCAAGCACAGACGGCGAAGGGCGAGAGGCTGCTCCTGAAGCTGCAGCCCAAACACACTGTACCTGAGGGCACACCTCAGATGTGCGGGCCTCACCTCCCTCAAAGTCTGTTCTTCCTGCTCCCTTCTCCTCTCTCCCCCTGCCCCCACTCCTCGTAAAGCGAGCCTCTGCCATATGGTGGGAAGTCTTTCCCTCCCCTCTGCAAGCAGCCTCCTGCCCATCTCTGGTCGAGACGCACCCCTCTGCCGACCACGTTTCACGGGGCACTTGCTGAGAAGTATGAGCCCCGCTTCGCATCCATAAAGGGAGACAGTTGCAAACGTGTGAACAGAGCACAGTGGGCCGAGTGGCAGCCAGACCGGGGATCCTGGATCTTCAGCACTCACCGCCTCAACACCTGCTCCCCCTCACCTTCCGAAGGCCTGGGAGAAAGGAAGGAAAGGCAAAGCAGACCCCCAATCCGGCAGAAAGCCAAATCAGTTCAGTTCAGTCGCTCAGTCGTGTCCAACTCTCTGCGACCCCATGAATCACAGCATGCCAGGCCTCCCTGTCCATCACCAACCCCCAGAGTTCACTCAAACTCATGTCCATTGAGTCGGTGATGCCACCCAACCATCTCATCCTCTGTCGTCTCCTTCTCCTCCTACCCCCAATCTTTCCCAGCATCAAAGTCTTTTCAAATGAGTCAGCTTTTCATGTCAGGTGACCAAAGTATTGGAGTTTCAGCTTCAGCATCAGTTCTTCCAAAGAACACCCAGGACTGATCTCATTTCTGTTAACTCAAGCAGCAAAAGAAAGCGATTGTACAGGGTTATATATTTGGAAAAGCCTGTTTGCATTTCAAAATCGTGCCCCCTACACATATAACCAGCAAAACTGAATTTAGGTTGCCCGGATAAGCAGCAGCCTCTACCTGAGGGTTACAGTGCATGAGGAGCACGCGTTCATTAGGAGGCCACAGCTGTGCTCTCTGCTGGTTGTGAGGAGACGACACGAAGCTGCAGACAAGAAAGGCGATGCCCAGAGCCGCACACGGCGCCCATCCAAGCATCCTTTGGGAATTCTACTCAGTTCTCCCGAAGTGCCTCTTTTCTAAGAAAACTGCGTTGCTGTTGACACGAGCTCCTTTCTCTCCTGACGCCTCCCTGTTGGCAATCACCGTCACAGCGCATCACGTTTTCCTCCCCCAACTCAAGTCCAGGTCAGATGCAGTCACTCAAGACAGAAATTTCCGGCTGAGTTTCCCGGCTCACAGCGACCCGAGACGATCCGCGACCCTGAAACGACCCTGCGCTCTTGACCAGAGCCGTCCCTTTCCATTCACCTTGCTTTCCCAGAGTTTTCCATCGGTGCCATGAAAGACCTTGAGTGGAAATCACTGCAAAGAACCGGCAACAAGCCGGTTTCCGCGTTGCTCACAGCCCGCCCAGAATCACCCTGACAGCTGTCACCTGTCGCTGAACGAGCGTGGCTCCACGAGCACGCGGCGCCCAGGGTGGAGGCCCGCGCGGCCTGGCAGCTGCGAGGGCACAGCTGGCGCTGGGGCCCCGCTGGGCAGGCCGGCTCCGCTGCCCGTCGGAGGCTTTGTGGACACAGGGCCTCAGGAGACTCACGAGCGGTGGGCACTCCTGTCCTGGCTCTGTAAAGGGGGACTGCCCAGAGAGAGACGGGACCCCACACCCACTCGAGAAAAGGGGCCCCTTTACCTTCTCTCTGACTCCCCCGCGGCGGGACCCGACCTGGTGACTCTCCCGCCACCGTCTGGCGCCTCACCCGCCCTGAAGTCCTCAGCGCGTGTTAAGGCGAGGTTACTGAGGTCTCATCTGCACACAGGAAAGTCCACGCCAAGCCCACCCCCGGCACCTGCGAGGTTCTGATCTGTCCTCTGCGCCGATGGTTTTGCCGTTTTCAGAACGCCACTTTGTATCTGAGTCCTTTCACTTGAAGAACGCTGGGAAGACTCATCCGTGCTGTCGTACTTGTCAGTATTCCATGTCTTCTGATTGCAGAGACGTGTTTCATGAATGGACGTTCCACGGTTTATCAGTTTACAGCTGATGAAGAGTTTGGTTCTTCCCAGCATGGGGACACTGTGACTAATGCTGCCTTGCAGGTCTTTTTTGGAGACACGCGTGTTTAGCTCTTTCTCTTGGCTAATAACTCAGGAGTAGAGTTGCTGGGTCATATGGTGAGTGTATGTTAATTTTGCAAGAACTTGCTCATTGGCTTCCGAAGTGACTGGACCAGTTCGCGTTCCCATCAGCAACGTAAGAGCCCTGGTCACTTCACACACCTGCCAGAGTGAGGTGCGCTCCCTCAGTCAGGTTTGGACACGTTAGTGTGTGTCCCGTGGCACAGAGAGGCGAGGAGGACAGCCGGGGCAGCTGCCTCGGGGTCTCTGTGTGTGGTCTGCATGCCCGTGTCCGCCCACAGCCTACACACTGAAATCTTAATGCCCAGTTTGGTGGGATTAGGAGGTGCTATTGAGAGGTAGAGCCCCCAGGAATGGGAACCGCGCTCGTATAAAAGACCCCACACAGCTCCGCAGTCCCCCTGCCCTGGAGACCCGGTGAGAAGTCAGCTGTCTGCAGCCTGCGAGCGGAACCTCACCAGACTCTCGGTGTGTCGGACCCCCGACCTCCAAAACTGCAGGAAATAAATGCTTGTGTTTATAAGCCAGCCGGTTCGTGCCCAGTTCTTTGTGACCCTGTGGATGGTAGCCCACCAGGCTCCTCTGTCCATGGAATTCTCCAGGCAAGAGTACTGGAGTGGGCTGCCATTCCCTTCTCCAGGGGATCTTCCCAACCCAGGGACTGAACCCAGGTCTCCCTCATCGTAGGCAGATTCTTTACTGTCTGAGCCCCCAGGGAGGCCCCATAAGCCGCCCAGGGTACGGTGATTTTGTCACAGCAGTTGAATGGACTAAGATGGGCTCTTTTCTCTCCACTTGGGGACCTGGTTCCCACCGCTCTGGGGGCCCAGGATGCAGACACACTGTCCACACCGCTGGCATCTCCCCGGCACACCACGGCTGTCCTCTGTCAGCCGAGCACTTCCTCTCCTTGCTGCTGGCGCCTGAGCAGCAGGAAGCTGATGGACCAGCATCATGGCGCCCTCGCTGCCCTTCCCCGAGGCGAATGGCTGACGAGTGTGCCACGCTGTCCCCAGGGCCCCCTCAGGGCTGAGCCTGGGCTCCCTGCTGGTAACAGGTGTGCCGCACGCCCTTCAGGCCTCTTTCTCCTCCCTCGCACGCCCCCACTTCCTGCTGCATCCTGTCTCAGCTGCCAGATAGCCTCCTTGCATTTATTTATTTAGATTAATTATTTTAATTGGAGGCTACTTACTTTACAGTATTGTATTGGTTTTGCCATACATTGACATGAATCAGCCACAGGGGGTGTACATGTGTTCCCCATCCTGAACCCCTCCCACCCCTCTCCCCCTCCCATCCCTCTGGGTCATCCCGGCTCACCAGCCCGAGCACCTGGTCTCACGCATCGAAGCTGGGCTGCATTTGGGTCAGCTACAGGAGGAGCCCAAAAGGAGACAGCTTTTCTTTCTGCATTCCTTGGGACAGCCCTGCCCGTATGTCTACAGCCCACTCCAAGTCCTTCTCAGAGGAAGCCCCGGCCGACACCAACGAGCGGAAGACAGACTCTGCGGCCTGGTACTAGGCTCCTCCGAGTCATCTGCTTCAAGCCCTCTGGACTGCCTCTCATCCACCATGCTTCCAGGAGACTCCAGGTCTACTCGTTTCTAAAATTCACAGCTAAATATAACTGCACTTAAGAGCATTCGCTGGGTCTGGGATGATGCGTTCACACCAAGCCAGGGAGCTTCTGAGTCTCCAACGTGAGAGGCTACAAACGGACCACATTTAGAGCAAGCCATCCACGACCTCCACCACAGCGCAAGGCAAGGCGGCAGCCTGCACATGTGGGACTCACCCAAGTACTTTCCTAAACCTGATAGCTGGGACTTCTTTACCTAACGGACTGCAGGAATGCTTTAAGAAAATCAGAAGTCTTGCAATGAGAGTCAGTCTAATATCAGATCAAACTTACTCTGAAGGATCCTCTTTAGGAGCCCAGGGCACTTTTAATACAGCGAAACTGCCCTCTCACAAGCTGGAATCAAGATTGCCAGGAGAAATGTCAATAACCTCAGATATGCAGATGACACCACCCTTATGGCAGAAAGTGAAGAAGAACTAAAGAGGCTCTTGATGAAAGTGAAAGAGGAGAACAAAAATGTTGGCTTGAAGCTCAACATTCAGAAAATTAAGATCATGGCATCCAGTCCATCACTTCATCGGAAATAGATGGGGAGACAGTGGAAACAGTGGCTGACTTTATTTTATTTGGCTCCAAAATCACTGCAGATGGTGACTGAAGCCATGAAATTAAAAGACGCTTACTCCTTGGAAGGAAAGTTATGACCAACCTAGACAGCATATTAAAAAGCAGAGAGATTACTTTGCCAACCAAGGTCCGTCTAGTCAAGGCTGTGGTTTTTCCAGTGGTCATGTATGGATGTGAGAGTTGGACTATAAAGACAGCTGAGCACCAAATAATTGATGCTTTTGAACTGTGGTGTTGGAGAGACTCTTTAGAGTCCCTTGAACTGCAAGGAGATCCAACCAGTTCATCCTACAGGAGATCAGTCCTGAGTGTTCATTCGTAGGACTGATGTTGAAGCTGAAACTCCAATACTTTGGTCACCTGATGCAAAGAGCTGACTCTTTTGAAAAGACCCTGATGCTGGGAAAGATTGAGGGCAGGAGGAGAAGCGGACGACAGAGGATGAGATGGTTGGATGACATCACTGACTCAATGGACATGAGTTTGAGTGAACTCTGGGAGTTGGTGATGGACAGGGAGGCCTGGCGTGCTGTCGTCCATGGGGTTGCAAAGAGTCGGACACGACTGAGCGACTGAACTGAACTGCCCGATCTACTGGCCTGTATCATGTTTGAGTCCATAAAGCAACAGGACGCAGCTCTGACATTATTTGTAGGTATATAACATGGTGTTCTTAAAAGAGTTAGGAAAAATGTCACTGAGCTTTAGGAAGAAAGTCTTCTCTTGAAAAATGGAAATCAATGTCTGGTGGAACATGTAACACTGAGAAATAAGGCAGGTTCTATACTAGTGACAGAAGCCTGAGTGCACGCCATCCATGGCTGCTGCTCCTCATGACAGCTGAAGCCAGTCCCTAACAGCAGAGCTGGGACGGCTGCCCCCACAGCGCGGTGAGAACCACGCTGACTCGTGGGAGGGCTCTGAGTCCGGGGCTCCGTGCAGCTGCCCAGGCTGCGTGGAGGGCGGGCTCTTTACCGCACATGCTTACTCTTGCGGGGAGGCGAGATGCGTCCAAGGGCTCCCAGGTGCTGCGAGTGCTAAGGATCTTCCTGTGAATGCAGGAGATACAAGACATGCGGCTTCAGTCCCCGGGTCGGGAAGATCCCCGGAGGCGGGCGTGGCAGCCCACCCCAGTGTTCCTGCCTGGAGAACCCATGGACAGAGGAGCCTGGCGGGCTACAGTCCATGGGGTCGCAAAGGTTTGGACACGACTGAAGCGACTTAGCATGTGCAAATGCAAGGAGCATCCAAAGCTCTCAAGACTTAAACAACATGCAGGAATATGAATCCCAGGACTAATCAGAGCCCCAGTTTGGATGGTTCCAGGAGATCCTGTCCCAGCTGCATTTGCTGCAGTTCTCTCTGAAAATTAAACTGTTAACCCTGATGTAACTAAACAGCAATGCTGACCCGTATTTTGCTCTAGCTAAGGCCTTTGTTGGTCAGCAGTGAGCTCTCCTGATATCACAGAACTCTGAGATTGGGTCAAACTAATTTATGTTTCTGTAAATGTCTTGCTTGGAGATGATTTGTTTTTAAAACAATTAAAGGAGGAGTGGATGCAATACATCTTTAGAAAAAAGAAAAAGTACCCAGGATAATGAAAATCAATTGGATAATGCTAATGTGGAAATGGCTTTCAGAAATGGTTATAGTGGTTTATCATAATATTGCTCACAGAACCTCCGAGAACAGTAAGAAAATGTCACGCATGTGTTAGAGCAGAGAGACTCTTTTCTCGCATATGACGTTAGATGGTGGGCCATTTCTCCCAGCTTTGTTTAATGGCTCCAGTGTCCAAGATCCTACTTGAAGGTGATTCTCGAGCTTCTTGAATGAGTGGAGCAGACAGAAACCGTTCCTCGCACGTGCTTGCTGGACCTCAGCAACAGGCCAGAACCGTTTACCATCTGGTCTTAAAACCCCAGCAGGGCTCAGGGCCTGTGCTACCGACTGTTCCCTTCCTCTCCTGTACCATCAACTGTTCCCTTGCGACTGGCTCCTTTCCATTAACATCTGACACTTAAACATGTTCCACGTGTCCCTGTCTTAAAATTTAAACGCCTCCTCTTACACTTCCTTTGCACAATCGGGTTTCCTACACCTCCCGGCTTCAATCCTTACTGCTCACTCATTGTGCAACCCACACGCAGCTGGACGTGGGTTCCGTGAACACTGCTTTTGCCAGATCAGGAACGGCCTCCTCGTCATTGAGTCCAGTGGACACCTTTCAGTCCATGTTTCCCTTGACCTCCGTCAACTTCTGCTGTTGCCCTCCCGGGGATTCCACCAGGATGGAGCAGAGGCTGGCACACTGAGGAGGCAGCGCCCTGCGATGCCAATTGGGAGGGCGAGGGAGGTGGGGACTAGCAGCGTCTCAGGGTTCAGAGTCACGGGACATGCATCGCCCCCTTCGCAGTCCTGCCCACACTGATGCGAGAAATGGCCCAGCACCCTGCGCTACCTGTTGCAGGGCAGAAGAAGCAAGACTGGCTTTGCAGCACTTACTTTTCCTCCTTAAAATTCACCCATTCGAGTGAGGATGACAGTTTCCCAGCAACATGCAAAAGTCAGGGCCTCAGGCTTCTCTCTGAGTTTCTGGTTAATTATCAAGCGTAAGGTGCTGAACTGTGAGCAAACGCTGTTTCTTTTCACGGATTGAACTGGGCAGGTTGGCGGCCAGCTGCGTTTCCCCTCCTCGCACCTTTAGTCACACGGCCTTCCTCTACTTACCCTACCGTCAGCGTCATGAGTCTCTACAGTCGTAACTTCTTCATTTACAAACCACACCACCACCCTTGCCAACATATCATCTGTACATGATTTTGTGGCCATGACTTCCATCCAAAGAGCTTTCTGCAGTACCTGGAATGACAGTCAAGAATTTGTTTTCTTTCCAGTTTGCTTCTTTTCTTTAATGTCCTATACAGGACATGGACACACGAGGCCGTGAACAGCGGTCTTCACGACCTCCTTGGCATCCCCTCCCAAGCCATCGTGTGACGCGCCTTTTTTTCTGCAATGTCTCTTGTTGAATGGCTCTCTCCTCTAGAAAGCCCACTTTCGCACTTCGTGGGGCTCAAGACATGCTTTGCTAGAGCTGCAAAGTCTCTCTCTGCCTCCAGGAACGTTCCTTCTTCTTTCCTGTGTCTAGTTTCTGGGCTGACCTGAGAACATTTGTGGACTGGGCTAGAACACGGCGAGTTACAGAGCTGATTGTTCCCCTTGATAGCTGTTACCATGCGTGAAGACGGATGGCCCGCCTGCAGTGAGGGCAGCGCCTCAAAGCACCTCGTCTTTTCTCTCACAGTAAAGGAAAATGGCTTTTACTCTGATAAAAATAAAAACCCGGAAGTCTTTACAACAGTGCTGTCATCATGCAGACCTGCAGCTCTTCACCCTGCTCACCACCTCCTGCTGCTCTGCAGACACTCGCAGACGCCCCGACGCCTCTGATCTCCATTCCCCTCCCCGCTTCCCCCGGGGGCCCCCAGTCACCTCTGCCAATCTGCTCAGACATGACCTGAGCCCTCACTACTCCCACACTGTGTCACAGGGTTCTCAATGCTCTGGATTGTTGCTCCAGCCCTTGGTCCATCACAAACAGTGTAGTTTACTTATTTACTAAGTTCACAGCTTATTGTCCATCAACCCCCGTGCCTCACCACGAGGGCAGGGGTGTTTTCCTCTTCATGTCTCTTCCAACTACTGAGAAAATGTCAAGCACGCTGTTGTTCAGTCGCTCAGTCGTGTCCAACTCTTTGCGACCCCATGAACCGCAGCACGACAGGCCTCCCTGCCCATCACCAACTCCCGGAGTTCACTCAAACTCATGTCCATCGAGTCAGTGATGCCATCCAGCCATCTCATCCTGTCGTCCCCTTCTCCTCCTGCCCTCAATCTTTCCCAGCGTCAGGGTCTTTTCCAATGAGTCAGCTCTCTGCATCAGGTGGCCAGAGTATTGGAGTTTCAGCTTCAACATCAGTCCTTCCAATGAACATCCAAGACTGATCTCCTTTAGAATGGACTGGTTGGATCTCCTGCAGTCCAAGGGACTCAAGAGTCTTCTCCAGCACCGCAGTTCAAAAGCATCAGTTCTTGTTGCTCAGCTTTCTTCACAGTCCAGCTCTCACATCCATACATGCTGCTGCTGCTGCGTCACTTCAGTCGTGTCCGACTCTGTGTGACCCCATAGACGGAAGCCCACCAGGCTCCCCCTTCCCTGGGATTCTCCAGGCAAGAACACTGGAGTGGGTTGCCATTTCCTTCTCCAATCTGTGAAAGTGATAAGTGAAAGTGAAGTCGCTCAGTCGTGTCTGACTGTAGCGACCCCATGGACTGCAGCCTACCAGGCTCCTCCGTCCATGGGATTTTCTAGGCAAGAGTACTGGAGTGGCTTGCCATTGCCTTCTCCGCCATCCATACATGATCACTGGAAAAACCACAGCTTTGAATATATGGATGAATAAATTAATGAAATTGAGGTGATTATAAAGAAGTAAAACTATATTAATTATCAGCAATTTCAGCTGATTGTCTTTACTTTTTCAGAGAAAATGTCTACAGCTCTATTTACTGTCATCATGCTTTTCGTATCTCAGTGGGAAATTGGCCCTTAGAAGAGAGATTTAAGAGGTTCGATACCCAGAAGCCATAACGCTGATAAAGGACCAGGTGGTGGGGTGGGTTTGGAAAGGAGGAGTTGGAGGGCTGGGGGTCAGGAGACGGTGCGGGGGCCACACAGGAAATGACCCGTTCAAAATGGACCCCTGGCTTCCTGCTGGCAAGGCCCCCTCGGGGACGTTTCCTGGGGCTGCCGCGCTTCCCCTGAGCTGCAGTGGGCTTCAGTCCCGCTCCCGGAGTGCGCAGGAAGGCCGGACCTTGCAAACGCCCTCAGCCCCGCGGGCAGCCAGTCCGGGAAGCGCGGCCGCGGAAGGCAGCCTGCGCGGCGGGCTCGACAGGCGCTCGTCCAGGGGCTGCCCTCGGCCCTCCGGCTCCGGGCCGGCGCCCCGGCTGAGCGCGGAACCGCGCCGGGCAGGGGCGTGCGCCGGCCTTCCCGCGGCGGCTCGTCCGCTCCAGGCCCGGGTCGGCCCGTGGGAGCCCCGCGGCGCGGCGGGCGGCTCGCGGGGCAGGAGCCGCGGGCTGCGCTGCGCTGGGCGCCCAGGGCCCGCTTCCCGCCGCGGGAGGCAGGAGCGCAGGCAGGGCCCTGGGGGCACCGGGAGCCCCTCCTGCAGAGGAGCCCCCGGGAAGGGAAACTAGGGCAGTCTGTCCACACGGGAAAATACGCGGCATCCGTCGGGAGCAAAACAGCGAGATAAGGGCAGGGAAGAAAGTCACGTTTAAACGGGGAAGATCCGGAGGCCAGTCTCAGGGCTGAGCTTTATTCCGGCAGCGACAAGTCACGGGCTGTTTCTCTGCGGGGGTTTAAGTGGACAGAGGCCGTCCTCCCTTAGATCCTGAGAAGGGAGACGAAAGGAGCCCGCTGGGAAGGGGGCTGCACCATTCTGGACTGTTCTCGGCTCCAGCTACCAGGACAGATGTCAGGGATCAGAAGGCAAGAGGGGACAGCACAGAAGCCCAGGAGACCGCCCCCCGCCCCACGGTCACAAAGCCAGGCCTTTCTCCCGCCTCCCTGCGGCAGGAGGCTGCAGGTCACAGGGACGCAGAAAGTACCTGTAGGCCCTGGAGAAATGGCCCTCATGGATCTGAAGTTTATCTTCCCTAAATAGATTTTCTGCCTCAAATTGTTTCTGCCAGCCTGCCAATTCCTTTTTCTGGCTTTACATTAAGTCAAATTGTTGCTTTTTTTTTTTTAATACAACCTTTAAAAGGAAACATAATAGACACACAGGGTGAAAAATAAGCAGAAGGGAGCTGTAAATCACATTTCTAAAGATGCTAAGGTGGAACAGTCACGTCCATCCTGGTCACAGAGGCATCATCGAACGTGTGATTAGACTGTCCTCTTTAAGAAATAAATCTAGATGAGGACGGTTTTGTGGCTGCCCGTCCACGTCACTGTGGGCCCGACTTCTCCAGGGGTTACAGGGCACGACTAGAAAAACTGTTTTAAAAATAACTTGCTGTCATTTTTCAATTTCCAAATAAAACTGGTTACTGGGCTCAGAAAGTACTGCACAAGAGATAAATCACTTCTAAGGAACATTGAGCTACTATTAAATTTTTTTCTTTATGTGGTAGACATTCTCCCTTTAAAGATAAATATATACTTTACAAATTAAAGTACAGCAGAGTCATTTGTTCTCCCAGTGTTGACAAGAAAACACGCTGAAAGGAGCGTGCCATCTGTCGGTTTGCCCATCCCTTTGTACGCACCTCCACGCCTCGACGTACGCCGCGTATTAATAACAGACAGTGTGACAGATGCTCCCGTTTCTGCTGCTTTTGGAAAAATTTAACAGATTGGATTTAGCTGTTCTGTGATTGTACTGTCTCCTGTTGAGCAACCACCGTAGACCAGGCTGCTCTCCAAGGAGCCGGAGTGAAGCGCCAACCGTGGCTTTCCACACAGCCCGAGGGCTCCCGCCGTGCAGCTGGGGTGTAAAGCCAGGACACTTATCTTCACCGGTGCAGGCACTGTAACCGGATGCCACAGGCCGGCGGCGGGTAAACAGGAGGAATGCCTTTCTCGCCATTCCTGGAGGCTGGAGAACCTGAGGTCAGGGCTCTGGCAGATTTGGGTCTGTAGGGAGCCCATTTCCTGGCTCCTAAGCAGCCTCTGATTGCCGTGTCCTCACTGAGTGGAAGCAGGGAAGAGAGCTCAGTGGGATTCCTTTAATAAGGGCCCCACCTCCTGGCCTCCGCACCTCCCAAAGCCCCCATCTCCAAGTATGAACGCCGAGGACGAGGTTTCAACATGTGATTCTGGGGCAGATACAACCAGTTAGCCTATAGAAAAGGCATAGGAGCTTTCAGTAACTCCACTCAGTCCCACTCACACACACCTTTGTCTTTTTACAGTACGTCTTCGGAGCATTTTCAAGTAGTTGAGAAGCAAAGCTAAAAAGCTGTGTTGTTTTAATACAATTACCAGGCAGAAGAACAGGATATGTCTAATGCTGAAGATTTATAGACCTGGTTTGACAACTTTGCCTCTCCACAATGTGGAGGAAATACTTTACAGTGTGTTGCAGGATTCAGGCTCATCATGTGGCAGTAGAGCATTTATTAGCTTACACCGAGGGTTCTCTGTTCACATGCAATCATAGTTTTATTTTCCTTTTAGTCTAAACACCACTGATGAGGTGTAATGTGTGCTGCAGTTAAGGGTGACACTTCCCTGCTTCTCTGCCACCTTGTTTGACCTTTTACGCGTTTGCTGTGGGTCTTGAATAGCCGTTCCTGCGGCATGATGAACCCAATCAACAGTGTGCCCTCGAGGCGAGGGAGGCACCGATGTTCCAGGAGAGGAGGAGGAATGAAGGAACTGGCCATCGGAGGCGTGCGTGTCCCCAGGAGTATCACGGGAGAAAATGGCAGCCCCAGCAACCATGGCCTCCGGGGGACCACATTCTGAACACCCTCACACTCCAGGCAGTGTCCGAAAGGTCAAACAAACTGGCACGTGAAGACTAAAGAAGGTGCTGAGGGGCCTTCTCTGCTACCCCTACCCCTCATCACAATGCCCAGTGGGGAAGGAGGGAGAAAACCGGTCTCGTACTGTCCCTGGGAACAGAGTCAGGGTCAGCGCTGGAGAGGCAGGCGGGGTTGATGCTCGCCTTCTGACATTAGGACGTAACCTGGACCTGGATCTGTCCTCCGGAGGGAGGTCCATGGCACTGACATTTCCATGGGGATCCCCAGACATTCTTCTCTGCTGGTCAGCGGTTCTTGGTGCTGACCCTACTTTAGAATCATTTAAAGACATTGTTTCAAACTAAAGATTCCTGGGCCCTAAACCAGACTTACTAATCACAATACCCGACGGCTAGGCCCTAAATACTTGTCCTTTCACAAACTCCCCAGGTGGTTCTGATGTGCAGCCAACATTGGGAGCAACTTGTAACAACAGTAAGATGCCATTCCAAACCAAACTTCTCAAATATCCACAACACTATGAGAGCAGTGACAATAATAGCTTCATCATCAGATACCTGCTTCTCTTTCCCTGCCTAAATTTTGCCTTCCTTGGTCTTGGATCAGTCAGGATCTCTCCAAGGGGTGGCAGACTGACAATGTGAACATACCCCCTTCCAAGTAATGCTTCAGTTCAGTTCAGTCGCTCAGTTGTGTCTGACTCTTTGCGACCCCATGAACTGCA
The DNA here is from genome assembly GCF_049115385.1 of Moschus berezovskii. Taxonomy (NCBI): domain Eukaryota; kingdom Metazoa; phylum Chordata; class Mammalia; order Artiodactyla; family Moschidae; genus Moschus; species Moschus berezovskii. Next base: position 2,225,802 of record NC_142467.1, on the reverse strand, counting down.
GCATGCCAGGCCTCCCTGTCCATCACTAACTCCCGGAGTTCACTCAGACTCATGTCCATCGAGTCGGTGATGCCATCCAGCCATCTCATCCTCTGTTATCCCCTTCTCCTCCTGCCCTCAATCTTTCCCAGCATCAGGGTAGGAGGGGCAAAATTGTGATTAGAATCAAACCCTGTACCTGCCAGAAATGCTCAGAAGTAATATTTATTTGCCAAAAAATCTTGTATTTTCCATAACACGAATAAAGGCATGAAATGAAGCAGGAAGGTATTTTTCGGGAATTGTGTGCTGTTAACCGACAGTCATCTGAAAGTTTATTTTCTTAATGGAAGTAAACAGCTGGCCTCAGTTCCTCCTGAGAATAGTGCAAGATGAACCAGTTTGCCTTAGACATGAAGATTAGCACCTTTTCACTAAAGGTTCTCATACCTGGAATATGTTTCTAAGTGTACACGCACTCCTTGTAGGAATTTCTGGAAACCATGTGGGTTCCTATGTGCCCAAGAGGACTGCGTTTTATCCACCAGTCAGAGGCTCCTGCAGTCCTAAACCACGTGTTAACTTTAAGCCCCCAATGCAGCGGCAGCTTTGGTTGCTTTCTCAGGTGTAGCATCGTGTCTCTCTGGGAGAAGTGAGTCTGCATCTGAGGAGGGGCTATAACCAGCGGCAGGGCCCAGGGCCTGGCTCTAATTTTCAGAAGCTTTACTTCCATTGTTTCTCTTTGAAACCCAGGGCACAAGAAGGTGATTGGACTTCTGTAACTACTTTGTTCATTTATTAACTTTGTCTTTTGTGATGAGAGAATTAAATTTGTTTGATTGGTTCAAGGATCTTATCATCGATGCCTAGAACCTTGGCTGAATGAGCAAATCAGCAAAATGATTCATTTGAAAGCTGGGAGATCAGCGGCCAACTTATGGCCGCTTCTTACTTTCCTCGTACAGACTCGGCTTGCACTGTCGGCCTGGCCAAACACAAGGTCTCCTCCCCTCCGGGGAGTGACATCCTGGGACTCTGACCTTAGAGCTGGGGTCTGTGAGCTGTACTTGCTTGGGGGGAGGTCACTTGGTAGAGGTCATTAGCCAAAGGACACTGAATACCATCCCGCAGGAAGCCGGGAAGGTGGTAGGGAAACGTGAGGGGTGTGCAAAGTGAGGAAGGGCTGTTCACTATGAAACATACCCGGGTTCTCCATGGAGTGTCTGAGAAGCTCCACGCTGTGAAATCAGGGAAGTGTTCACTGAGCTAGGGTCAGTGGAAAACAATTTCCCAGGCCAACCAATAAGACATCTTTTCACCTCCTCATTTTGCTTTTCTTTTATCTTTATCGGTAACATTCTCCTCTTTCGACACATCAATGAAAAATATTTTCCTGCTCCGTCCTATAGGAGTTCTGATTTAGTAAGCCTACCTTGGCCATTTCTAGGGTTGTATTTGATAGAGAAAACCCTGTCTTCATGAGAGTTAGTGCAAGGTGGTTCCTGAAAGCCAGGAGGGGGAGGATTTGGACAGGCCGCTCCACAGATAACGTGTCCTCCTGGGGAGCTGCCAACTGGCCTTGACCGTGCCAGCTCACAGTATCTGGATCCAACAGTCTGAAATTCACACTTAAGCAAGAAACAATGCAGTGGATGTCTTACAATTTTTTAACCTAGAATTTCTTTTGCCACCCACCACCTAAACATGACAGACCAAATCTTCTGAAGAGTTTTCAACACCCACAGCCTGGCAACTCAGAATGGGAAAAAATCATGTACAATATACACTTTAAAAGTATTTTTAGTTTCTTCCGTGAAGTGACATTTCATCTTACTCTTCTTAAAAACATTTAACTGTCAGCGATGGCTCATGTCTGCTAAACTCTGCAATTTCTCTAAACAAGCTGCTTAGTTCTTCAAGACAATGGACAGCTTTATCATAACTTGTTTGCCCAAGTTATAGCAGGCGCAGAGCCGTTTGGTGTGATTGTGAAACAGTGGAGGTTTACCAAGGGAAGTTACAGGATCTGCTCTCCCAAAACCAAAAAGGGCCCAAGGCCTGCTCTAGAATAGGATACATTCAGATCTATCTGACATGGAATCAGTGTCCTTGGGGAAGAAATGGCAGATACAGAGCTGATAATTTGAGGGTGTTTTTTTTTTTTTTTAACGGACTGCTCCCAACTGTGTGGGCAGGGTGATGGGAGCCGGTAGAGACATTTGCAGGACCAGCAACAGCAGGGAGGCACTCCTAGGCCTTAGATGGATGGAGCAGTAACAGGGCCTCAGAAAGAGCAGCTGGACAAAAAGAACTTCCTAGTCCAGACCTCACTGCCTTTCCTCCATGGCTCCCACAACTTAACTCGTCAGAAGCCAGATGACAAGGGACCCTGTTGGTTTAGCCTCCTATATCTCAGAGCAGGATGGAGAAAGACGGACAAGAGATTCCAGGGCAAATGAAAGAAATGCAGGAAACGGGAATCAGAGAGGCAGAGGTGACCAACCAAATGCTCTGGTTTATCTCTGCTCATTCTGTCATTCATCAGGCATGCATTGGTAAGCACCTTCTATAGATTCCCAAGCACCTTGGCAACACTGGTTGCTGCTGCTAAGTCACATCAGTCATGTCTGACTCTGTGCGACCCCATAGACAGCAGCCTACCAGGCTCCTTGTCCCTGGGATTCTCCAGGCAAGAACACTGGAGTGGGTTGCCATTTTCCTCTCCAATGCGTGAAAGTGAAGTTGCTCAGTCATGTCCGACTCTTAGCGACCCCATGGACTGCAGCCTACCAGGCTCCTCCGTCCATGGGATTCTCCAGGCAAGAGTACTGGAGTGGGTGCCAGTGCCTTCTCCATGGCAACACTGGTGAAGAGTGACAAATACTTCCTTCTCTCAGGGAGCTCAGCTCCAAGCAGTAACACTGAAAAGTTAGAGGAGGGATGGTCAGCACGGGCCCTGAGGGAAGGCCGAGGGTGGGAGGATAAGAGGGTTTTAATAGGCCTTCTCCAGTGGTCACGTATGGATGCAAGAGTTGGACTATAAAGAAAGCTGAGCACTGAAGAATTGATGCCTTTGAACTGTGGTGTTGGAGAAGACTCTTCAGAGTCCCTTGCACTGCAAGGAGATCCAACCAGTCCATCCTAAAGGAGATCAGTCCTGAAAATTCATTGGAAGGGCTGATGCTGAAGCTCCAATTATTTGGCCACCTCATGCGAAGAGCCAACTCATTGGAAAAGACTCTGATGCTGGAAAAGATTGAGGGCAGGAGGAGAAGGGGATGACAGAGGATGAGATGGCTGGATGGCGTCACCGACTCATGGACATGAGTGTGAGCACGCTCCGGAGCTGGTGAAGGACAAAGGAACCAGGTGGGCTGCCGTCCGTGGGGCCGCACAGGGCCGACAAGACTGAGTGACTGAAGGACACTAGGACTTGGGCTGGGCCAGGGACGGGTCCCGAGGCCCTCAGTCCCCACCTCAGCACCTCGGGCGCGACAAGCCGACAGAGGAGTGTCTCCGTGAATCCCAGGACTCTGCAACACTAGATCCACACACTGCTCACTGTGTACTTGTGCTGGGTCACCCATTTTACACATGGTATCTCACTGAAGCCTTATGATGGCATTGCTGGGGTGTACGTTATTTTCCACATTTTATGGGTGATGATAAATGGAACTCCAAGAGGTAGCGTGTCCAGGGATAACACATCTAATGCCAGAGAAGATGGGATTCAAAGCCAAGTGTTTCTGACACCAAACTCTCAGCTGCTAACCTGAATGACAGGAAAGGATTTAGCAATGGTGTCTGACCTGAGCTTAAACATTTCTTCTGATAACACCCCGGGTGTTCTCAGATGACCAGCAGCTAGAACCGTTCCCCTATTTTAAGAAGCTGCTTGCTGGTGAAACAGAAGGAGCTGCCTGCGCTTCCCTGTGCACTGGCAGACAGAGGTGTTATCTGCGCTTCACCCACTTAAAGCCCTCTGATGACCCTTCACTGTGCCCGGCACCGACCCCACGCGCTCTGTGAGCAGGGGCCCAGCTGCTCCCACGGCTGGCTGGGCCCCTGACTAACCCTTTCCTCGCCCGGCTCCACTCACGGCGGCCCTCCTTCTGGTCTTCGAGTCAGTTATGCGACTCCCACCACGGCTGCTGTTCTAAACCTTCCCTCTGTCTAGACTCCCTGCCCCACAAGTCCTCACAAACAAGCTTCTTTTCTTACTCAGTCTCAACAGAAATGTCCAAGAGTCCTTTCTGACCATGTCCCATAACGACCCCAATCAACCTCTGAAACATCACCCTTCTCCTAGAGTAATGGAAATAAAAATAAACAAATGAGACCCGATAAACTCAAAAGCTTTTGCACAGGAAAGGAAACCATCAGTTCAGTTCAGTTCAGTTCAGTCGCTCAGTCGTGTCCGACTCTCTGCGACCCCATGAATCACAGCACACCAGGCCTCCCTGTCCATCACCAACTCCCGGAGTACACTCAAACTCATGTCCACAGAGTCGGTGATGGCATCCAGCCATCTCATTCTCCGTCGTCCCCTTCTCCTCCCGCCCCCAACCTTTCCCAGCATCAGAGTCTTTTCCAGTGAGTCAACTCGTCGCATGAGGTGGCCAAAGTATTGCAGTTTCAGCTTTAGCATCAGTCCCTCCAATGAACACCCAGGATTGATCTCCTTTAGAATGGACTGGTTGGATCTCCATGCAGTATAAGGGACTCTCAAGAGTCTTCTCCAATACCACAGTTCAAAAGCATCGATTCTTCGGCGATCAGCTTTCTTCACAGTCCAACTCTCACATCCATACATGACCACTGGAAAAACCATTGCCTTGACTAGACGGACCTTGGTTGGCAAAGTAATGTCTCTGCTTTTTAATATACTATCAAGGTTGGTCATAACTTTCCTTCCAAGGAGCAAGCATCTTTTAATTTCATGGCTGCAATCAGCATCTGCAGTGATTTTGGAGCCCAAAAAAAATAAAGTCTGACACTGTTTCCACTGTTTTTTCATCTATTTCCCATGAAGTGATGGGACCAGATGCCATGATCTTTGTTTTCTGAATGTTGAGCTTCAAGCCAACCTTTTCACTCTCCTCTTCCACTTTCATCAAGAGGCTTTTGAGTTCCTCTTCACTTTCTGCCATAAGGGTAGTGTCATCTGCATATCTGAGGTTATTGATATTTCTCCCAGCAATCTTGATTCCAGCTTGTGCTTCTTCCAGCCCAGCGTTCCTCATAATGTACTCTGCATATAAGTTAAATAAGCAAGGTGACAATATACAACCTTGACGTACACCTTTTCCTACTTGGAACCAGTCTGTTGTTCCATGTCCAAGAAAATGAAAAGACAACACACAGAATGGGAGGAAATATTTGCAAATAATGCAACAAAGGGTTAATCTCCAAAGTATACAAACAGCTCATGTGACTCAATATCGCATAAACAAACAATCAAAAAATGGGCAGAAGACTTAAAAAGACATTTCTCCAAAGAAGATACATATGGCCAGGAGGCACATGAGAAGATGCTCAGCATCGCTAATTATTTAGAGAAATGAAAGTGAAATGAAATCAAAGCCACAAAGAGATGTCCCCTCACACCAGTCGGAATGGCCATCTTCAAAATGTTTAAACAGTAAATGCTGGAGCTGGTGTGGAGAAAAGGGAACCAGGGAACCCTCTGACCTGTTTGTAGGAATGCACACTGGTAGAGCCACTATGGAGCACAGTACAGAAGTTCCTTAAAACACTACAAACGGAGCTACAGGATGGCCCAGGAACTCCCCTCCTGGGCATATATCTGGAGCAAACCGTGGCTGAAAGTGCACACGCAGCCCAATGTTCACTGCAGCACTGGTTACAATAGCTAAGACAAGGCAGCGTCCTAATGTCCACCGGCAGAAGAGTGGACACAGAAGGCGTGGCACGTATACAACAGGATATTACTCGGCCGTTAAAAAGAACGAAACAGTGCCATCTGCAGAAACATGGATGGAGCTAGAGAGTATCATAATAAGGGAAGTCGGTCAGATAGAGACAAATATTTGATATCACTTATTTGCAGACTCTTTAAAAAATACAAATGAACTTATTTGCAAAGCAGAAACAGACTCAGACTTAGAAAACAAACGTGTTTCCCAAAACATATGGGACAGGTGAGGGGGGGCATGAATTAGGAGTTTGAGATTAACATACATACACGACTACATTTAAAACAGATAGCAAGGACCTACTCTATAGCACAGGGAACTTACTGAATACTCTGTAATAACCTAAACCATCTGTATCTGAAAAAGTATCTGTAAAAGAACAGACATAAGTATATGTTTAACTAAATCACTGTATTGTACATCTGAAACTAACAGAACATTGTTAATCAAATATGCTTCAATGTAAAATGCACGCACGCGCAGTTGCTTCAGTCACATCTGACTCTCTGACTCCATGGACTGTAGCCCACCAGGCTCCTCTGTCCATAGGATTCTCGAGGCAGGAATACTGGAGTGGGTGGCCATGACCAACTCCAGGGGATTTTCCTGACCCAGGGACAGAACCCATGTCTCCTGCACTGTAGGCAGATCCTTTACCGCTGAGCCACCAGGGACAAAAGAATTTAAAAAAGAAACCTCTGCAATATATTTTTTAATTTTTAAAATAAATAAAACATCACCTTGTCTTCCAGAACACTCATCACTGCACATTGTTCCCTGTCTATTTACTCTCCACCATCAGGAGGGCTACAAACTTGCATCATCTACGCAATGATATTAATGACTCGCCCACACCACGGATAGTGCTGGGCTCCTTAAATGTTTGCCAGATCAATCAGTGAATGAGTTCATCGTGATGGACCGGGACTCAGAAAGGAAAACAATTAGCATGGTGCTTTAATTTCTTTATCCTTTAACAGTCATGTCTCTTTCAGGTATTATTTCTCCTTAAATTTAGAGATGAGAAGAGTAGTCTTTAGGGATGCTCAAGACCTGCCAGCCACAGAGCAGGACCACACACGGCCCTTCTGACTCCAAGCCCACTGAGCTTTCAAACGCCACTGCTGCTTGTCCGAGTTAGGCTCCGGGTATGAGGCCCCCGAGGGCAGTGAAAACTGCTTTTCCTCCACGTTCTTGTAGAACTCAGTGTTGCTGCCAGGTGGAAGGCAGGTCCAGGCTGCCTCTTGCAGTCATTGCCGTTTCTGTGTAGGCGGAGAAGGGCGCAGAGGGAAGGGATGCAGGCCGTGAAGAAACGCCTGGAGGGGAGGCGCGCTCCACCCTCCGCGGAGCTGCGGGAGAGGCGGCAGAGGCGGGGGCTGCGGGGGGCCGCTCAGCACTGGGGGAGCTCAGGGACCGAGAGGAAGAAGGGAGAGCTAGATGCAGGGACGATAAGCAGACTTCTAGGCCTCAGAACAACCATGGTAGACAGAGATGAGTATCCTTTCCCTTTTACTTACCGAGAAACTGGGGCTTAAAGGGGTCAGAGATGACACTGTGCGTCAGCGAAAGGGCAGGAAGGACTCACAGCAAGATTCCACTTTAGTTCCCTCTTGGGCATTTCTGTCTGCCTGTCTCTCCTTCTCTCTCTCAGCTCAGTCCAGTTCAGTCCCTCAGTCGCGTCCAACTCACTGTGACCACATGGACTGCAGCACGCCAGGCCTCCCTATGCATCACCAACTCCCGGAGTTCACTCAAACTCATGCCATCCAACCATCTCATCCTCTGTCGTCCCCGTCTCCTCCTGCCCTCAATCTTTCCCAGCATCAGGGTCTTTTCCAAGAGTCAACACTTGGCATCAGGTGGCCAAAGTACTGGAGTTTCAGCTTCAGCATCAGTCCTTCCAGTGAACACCCAGGGCTGATCTCCTTTAGGATGGACTGGTTGGATCTCCTTGCGGTCCAAGGGACTCTCAAGAGTCTTCTCCAACACCACAGTTCAAAAGCATCAGTTCTTCAGCACTCAGCTTTCTTCACAGTCCAACTCTCACATCCATATATGACCACTGGAAAAACCATAGCCTTGACTAGATGGACCTTTGCTGGAAAAGTAATGTCTCTGCTTTTTAATATACTATCTAGGTTGGTCATAACTTTCCTTCCAAGGAGTAAGCATCTTTTAATATCATGGCTGCAATCTGCATCTGCAGTGATTTTGGAGCCCAAAAAAATAAAGTCTGACACTCTTTCCACTGTTTCCCCATCTATTTGCCATGAAGTGATGGGACCGGATGCCATGACCTTAGTTTTCTGAATGTTGAGTTTGAAGCCAACATTTGCACTCTCCTTTTTCACTTTTATCAAGAAGCTCTTTAGTTCTTCTTCACTTTCTGCCATAAGGGTGGTGTCATCTGCATATCTAAGTTTATTGATATTTCTCCCGGCAATCTTGATTCCAGCTTGTGCTTCTTCCAGCCCAGCGTTCCTCATGATGTACTCTGCATATAAGTTAAATAAGCAGGGTGACAGTATACAACCTTGATGTACTCCTTTTCCTATTTGGAACCAGTTGGTTGTTCCATGTCCAGTTCTAACTGTTGCTTCCTGACCTGCATACAGGTTTCTCAAGAGGCAGGTCAGGTGGTCTGGTATTCCCATCTCTAAGAATTTTCCACAGTTTGCTGTGATCCACACAGTCAAAGGCTTTGGCATAGTCAATGAAGCAGATGTTTTTCTGGAACTCTCCTGCTTTTTTGATGATCCAACAGATGCTGGCCATTTGATCTCTGGTTCCTCTGCCCTTTCTAAACCCTTTTCTACATCTAAATCTCTCTCTCACACACACCCACACCCAGAGCTCAGTGTCCCATGCTTAGATGAGGTATGTCTGTTTTCACACTTGGAATGTCCTGCAGCTTTGGTCTCTTAGAAAGACCTCGACCAATGAGCAGGGAAGAGTGCTGAGTGTTCGGGGGCCTGGGACCCTGTGCAGACTCTGACAGCAAAGCCTGCCTCCTGGAGAAGCAGTCCCTGGGCGCAGCGTGCACTGATGCGCCGAGACCTGGCTCCCAGTGGAGGGGCTGGGTGGGCACCGGGAGCTCCATAAGAACAAGGGGCAGGGGTCCCTGGTTCCTGAGCAACAGTAGCAAACAGGCCACCAGCAGGCACGGGGCCACAGTCCTTGTGGACTGGGATTGCCCCTGTGCGCAGCTGCTGTCCTGGTGTCTATACTAAAAGCTCCCCTCTCACTAATGCCCCAGTTTGGATAAATCATGGGCTTTCCTGGAGGCTTAGACAGTAAAGAATCCTCCTGCAATGCAGGAGACCCAAGTTTAATCCTTGGGTCTGGAAGATCCCCTGGAGAAGGGAATCGCTACCCACTCCACTATTCTTGCCTGGAGAATCCCATGGACAGAGGCGCCTGGTGGGCTACAGTCCGTGGGGTTGCAAAAAGTTGGACATGACAGAGCACTAACACTTCAGATAAATTATATAGTCACCGTACCAGCAGCCCAACTTTACCACTGGGACCCAGCTCTAGCATCGGGGGAGAAACCACGAACAGCTAACACAGAGGGGAGATGCCTAATATGAGCCCTAAAGTTAACGGCCACGGTTACATCCCAATAAGAAATGGATCAACTGTTCAAATTAACAGTAATTCCATGCTGCTGGATAAACCCAAACAATCTAATTATAAAGGTTAATTTTATAATTCCTTCTTAGATTAATTACTGAACAGAGTAAAAATGCATTGGAAGATATTTTATGCTGCAGAATCATTAATGATTGAAAGATCTAGGAACAGAAACACGCACAGTCACAAATTACTGAAACCACATAGGACTTTATGAAATTCTGTCTAGGAGAGGCATTCGATAAATAATCCAGAATTCATCTATTTCCTGTCCATGCCCTTTGGTTTTAATGACATTCCCATTTTTCAAAGCAACATTGAGTTACACTGCACATGCAGTTGCAGAAAAACTCTTCCCAGTTAATCAAAATTTACTCAGTTTGTAGCACAATTTCATTCCCCAGAGGCCATCACTGACACTCCATATCCACGAACCTGACCGACAGATCCTAGCAGGAGAGTTGCAGAATGACAGTTCTCAAGGAACTCTGGCTTGCAATCAGACAGATGTAAAGATCAAGACATAAAAGCAGCTTCTGCTTCGTGAGGTTAGAGTGAAATGCAGGATATGTTCATAATCAAAGGATAATGAGTAAGAGAAAGAAAACAGCAATTTAAAATGAACTCACATAAAATAGGGACCAACATTTCATAATAAATGACGAAAACAAAGCAGGTCCCCACAGGATTCAGGGAAATTAAGAACCGTGCAGGTTTTGGTATAACTTCCCAACAAAATTGTACTTTGATTCTTGATTTTTCACAATACCAGTGCAGAGAGGATCATTTAACAAAAACGTGTTAGATGGCCTCTCTGAGGGTTCCTTACGCCCTTTCACATCCAAATGTTTACTCGGGGGTTTATTAGCCGGTCAGCCTCTGGGCCTCCTTGCCTCTCAGCTGTCAATCAGTCTGACTCCAACAGGGCGTCATGTATCAAAGTCTTGTCAGCACACGTGACTTGGAGCAATTCTCACTATATCAACCTCCTGAAATCTTGCATCTTTCACAAGATGTGCATTTTCGCTTTGCAATCCATGTGCACTGTGTTAACAGCACATTGTTGGATGTTCTGTATCCTGGAGTCTGGAAAACAGACATTTATATGATTGGTGGGAACCAACATTAAATGTAGCAAAATGTTTGAACGGGGATTTTCTGGTCAGGTTCAGAGATATGGAGAGTCAGTGATGACCTCTGGGGAGTAAACCTGTTGTGCTCCAAGCTGAGTAACTTTTGGTTAACTGGGAAGAACTCTGAAACTCCATGTTGAGCAGAGAGTAACTTTATGACCGTCAGGCCCAGCAGGCAACAGTTCTCTTTCAAGCCCCCAAACCAACTGTGCAGCCGCAGGGCCTTAGATAATGAACTCTGGGGGCGGCCAGGACTCCCTAGAATTTCAGGTTCAGGTCCTGAGTCCATCAACCTGTGCTCTGGTCTTGAGCAAGTCATTTTATTTCAATGACCCTCCAAGCTCAAGAAACCCAGACCCACTTTTGGGGTGCCAGGGGTCCTGCACATATGTGCTAATCTGCATGTTCTCAGGGGGTCTGCTCAGATGTTTCCTCAGAAACATTCAATCCATCAGTTGTGAGGTTTCTCGCATGATCTCCAAAGCTGCTTCCAGCACTCACAACCTCTGATTTCTGACTTTCTCTGGGCCAAACTATCTGTGAGGAATACAATTAAGCCAGAGGGTGGAGGTGTGAAGGGGACCTGTTATCTGTAACCAGTACTGAAATGTGGGAAGCTAATCCATCTGTTCCAACCAATCTACCTCCCAGCAACCTCTGGAAACTTATTTTGAGAAGCTAAATATTTTCAAGTTTGCTGTTTCAGGAGAGGCAGAAAGCTGTATAGAAGGTTTAATGATGCTTATCCAAGTCATCAGAGAAACGCCGGGCACTCAGATGAGTCTGTTTCTGAGGGTTTGAAACATCATTATTAACTATCTTCGTGTATTACTAATTATGACTGAAATCACTGCAAATAAACATAGAAAATGACACATAACATCGGATGTGGACAGAGCAAGTAGGTTTTCTGAACTGGCCTTTAACAGTTATTCCAAACCTGGACATCAGCACAGCTAAAACTTTGTTACTTACTAAGTGCGAGTTTTATATTTAACTCTATAAAGATGATTGCAACATGATATTCCTGTAACAGCAAATACAAGGGGAAAACAGGAACCTGCTTTGACGACATCAGTCTCAGTTTTAAAGCTCTTTAGAATCTCCTTTGTTGGACTCAAAGAATCTGTGTCTATTTATCTATTCATCAGAAATAAAAGGGTCTCAGGATGGGGAAATTTGGTATCATACTACTGAAATAGTGTAAGCTTGAACTCATAAAATCTTAAATGATAATACCCAATAGTGGATGGGCTAAGGCCCAGGGTTGTAGGAAAATAGCTTATATATTTTTATTTAGCATCCATAAGCAAATAGAGTCTATATCTCATTGTAAGAAAAATTTACGAGAAACCTGAAAGAGGTTGTAGGGACTGAGTCAGCTATAATGAGAGGCCAGGACACAGAAACCGTGAAAGCGATTTACCATCTACTTTCTCAGCCATAGAAAAATTTCGATTTTTAAAGGGCTCTGGGAAAACAAATACGCTGGACTCCAAACCAAACCATGCTTCCCTACAGATATGAAAATACATATGAACAAAACGATTGAACGTGTGTGGGGCAACAAAGCATTGCTAACTAATTCAAGTATATGCCAGGATTTATCCTCAAATTGGATAGAAATATTGGGAAACTGACAATAGGAAGGAATTATCTTTCCTGCCAAACTGCCAAGAGCTTATTCAGCTCACAGATTTTCAAGCACTGCACCACAGTGACAGTAAATCAAGAGTCTCAGGAGAGGGTGCGGGCTCCACGTCCATGTGTGCGCGCGGTGTGCTAAGGGGCCTGCGGCCGCCGCTCTCCAGGGCCGCCTCTCCCCACCGCAGTCTGCGCAGCTCTGCGGGGGCTGCAGCCGCGGCCCTGCGCTCAGACCCGGGTCAGGCCTGGCCAGTTCCAGCAGTGCGTCCCTCAGGCCACCGTAACGGGAAGAGTAACGGAGTGGCCAAGCTGGCTGTGGGAACCCAGCCTCCGGGCCGTGGGGAGGCTGCTGAAGAGACCTCTCCCGATTCGGACAAAATACAGGGGGTGGCTGCGGGAGCGCGGTGCCTCGAGGAGCGGGAGGGCGACAGGCCCGTCCCAGCCCCAGACCGCACTCTGAAGCGCACGCGGCATTCCGTGATCCTGGCTCTGAGACCCTGTCTAGTCTGGACCCGCCTGCCCGTCTTTCTGACTTTCCTGACCTTGCACCTTTGCAAGATGACAGGTCAGCTGTCTTCGGAGGGGTTTCTCAACCTGGGTTTTCCTGATGTTGCTCTGAAGTTGGGTTCACATTACGCATTTTCAGTCGGGCTATCACAGCAGTTCTTCTGAAGGCCTCTTATCAGGTGGCACAGGATCTCGATTTGTCTCAAGAGGGATGATGTCTGTTCACTGGCCCGTGGATGAGGTGGTATCTGCCAGATGTTTCCACTGCGAAGTCACCGTTCTCCCTTCTGCAGTAAGCGTTTCCTGGAGAAGTACTCTGAAATTATGTAATTTGGTGTAATTTCACCAAACTTTCACTTCTTTGCTTCTCTGTTATAGTTTCTGGTTTCCTTTAATGCGTTACAGTTTTTCACCAGCGGTACTTATTCTGATGCACAAACTGTCCTCCATCTGGCCAGTGGGAGCCACTTTTTGCATCTTTGTGACCATCAGTCTCTGGTCACTGTCACTTCCTTTTCTGACTCAAGCTGTTTCAGGCTCATCTTGTGCTTTCCCTAGCCCAGCCCTAAGGTCAGCCATTTCTCCAGTAAGCCCTGGTCTCTTTTAGTGGCAGATGGCTTTTCGAGACCAAGATCTGGGAATCAGGATTATCCTTGCTTCCGGCGTCTCAGTGGAGGAAGGCAGACGATGCACATCTGTGTGCACACACACACACAAACGCATTTACATCTCTATTTCTGCATCTGTGTGCACAGAAAAGCACGGACTCACACTGACCTATCCAAATCCAACTGGTACCAGAGTTGGTTCTATTTTTCTTCCTCTCCCCATTTGCAACTCCCTTCCCCGAGAGGAAAAAAGTCTGGATTCCATATCATTAGTACATGCAGCTATCGTATCAGCCCCCTGGATGTAAGGGATCACCGGTCTCTGCAGCACCGGGGACGCCCTGCCCTCTTCGTGGGCTCTGCTCTGATACAGGGCCGCCCCGCACCGACGCCTTCCTCACCCAGCTTGGCCTGGGCGCTCTCCGGCAGACACCCCTCAACTTGTGATCCCACCGCCGTTCCCTGCAGGGCCCCCTCCACTGCTGGGGCACCCCCTGGTCTGGCGCACGGGCTCAGCATGGGGATGCCGCCCCCCTCTGCGGATGCCGCGAGGCCCCCACCCCGGCTCCCGGGCCTTCCTCATTCCACACAAGCCGCAGTCCAGGGGGCAAAGAGGAAGACGGGAACTTTTCGTGCTTTAAAAAATCGCTTTTGTACTGAAAAGTGAACCGTTCTGACTGGAAAGAAAGAGAAGGAAGTTCTGAGGGTTTCCAGGAGTCGTCTGGTCCTCTCTTAAGGTCTTCACTGAAGGTAATGGACGAAGGGATGATGGACGGCTTTAAAGACGCAGTACACACATCGATGGCTCAGTGGCAGGGAATCCTCCTGCCAGGGCAGGAGACACAAGAGACGCGGGTTCAGTCCCTGGGTCGGGAAGATCCCCTGGAGAAGGAAATGGCAACCCACTCCAGTATTCTTGCCTGGGAAATCCCATGGACAGAGGAGCCTGGTGGGCTACAGTCCAGTAGGTAGCAAAGACTCATGGCTGAGCATGCATTCTTAAAGAACCAGATCCCAGCATAAAGTGCTTTTCCCCTTCACGGGCAAGGGAGACAACAAGCCGAGGCAACGACCATGCCTGGCCCAGCCGTGGGGGAGCCTCAGCCTGGTTCTTCAACTGACTGTACCTTATGGAGGAGCCTGCAAAGGGCCTCCCAGCCCAGGGCTCTGGCCTCCTTGGCCACCCTGGCAACTGGACCCTCAGACACACTTTTCCTTTCCTACAGGAGAGATCGTGATCTGGGAGGCTTCATAATTTATTGTCAAAGCTCTGAAAATAAATTTGGGCCTGTATTCTGCGTGCTACTTAATGGAACCCCTACTGTTTAGGACAGTGGGTTATTAGTGATTTGATGAATATTCATGAATTCTGTGAAAATCCGGATGAACATTTTATCCTGGACAGGAATTACAAATGATTATAAAGGAAGCATGAGGGTCCTTAATAGCTCAGTGCACACAGGAGGCGAGGGACGCTTGCATTCACGCACTGGGGCGGTGGTTTTTGGGGCCTCCTGACACGGAGTGGCTTGGCTGGACCCCAGCCTGCTCCCCCAGCGGGCTTCACGGGGCCCAGCCAAGAAACAGCAGTGAGGAGGGCGTTCACGAGAGAGCCCGAACCCCCAGGAAAGGCCTCGCTGGTCTCAGGAAACACGCTTGCTCATGTTTTACGTTCCTGGAAAAGACGGGAAATTCTTGCCCCTACGGAAGACATCTTCCCGTTCTGCGGTGAAATACTGTCGTGACCGGGCCAAACCTGTGGCTCTCGGTGCCTGCCTTGAGCAAAGTCGCTGCTTGGCTGAGTCGCGCCCCTCGCCAGAGGAGTCTCCCGCCGGCGGCGCGGCCCTCCAGGCCCGCTCCCCTCGGGGGCTCCCTGCCGGGACGGCTGGGGCAGCAGAGGGCTGACTGCACCCTTGGGCTGAGGCCTGGAAGCCGTGGGCTCCCGACTGCGTACTTCAGGGAAAAACCGAGAGATAAGGAATGCTAAAACCGCTCGGCCAGCCTCAGGGATCGAGTCGTATGCTTTCTGTTTTCTTGAGATCAGGTATCAAAGTGAAGCGTGTCCCCAGCGGTCAGTCCTGACTTTGGAAGGCAGGCCTCAAACCGGAGGGAGAGCACACAGCAATCCTTGCTTAGAAGACAATATTCCACGGGGAAATTATTAAATTATAAATAAAAATTTCTAAAGAAATATCTGAGGATAACAACATTCTGTTCAGAGTCTTTAAGCACACACACACACATACACACTTGCAGAGCATAATTTCAGGGGATTCATTTTGCTTTAAGAAATAATACAGATCACAGAAATCCCTGTGTGCTTTTCCTTGAGGGTTTTCATCTAAAAAATTATTTTGCTTTAAACTGTAGTGAGTATGAGGATCACCCAGAAATTTGCTTACAATGCAAATTCCGTAGCTCCATCCCCAAAGGCTGTTTTAAATGATACAAAAAGCATACTTTGAGAACAACAAATTAGAGACAAAACAGCTAGGGTGTCACATGAGACAAGACTGGTTGGTGTGACTCAGCCATGACTCAGCCGTGACTCAGCCGTGACTCAGCTGTGACTCAGGTTGCAGACTGCTGGGAGAAAGGCAATGGCTGAGCCTCCTTTGGAAAGAAAGCACTTTATTAAATTATATTAAAGTAACATCACTACAGTACATTTGGTTTTTCAAAAAGCAACAAGAAATATAATAATCCAATTACGCTAACATATTATTTATTATCACTTTATTCCCATTCTTTTTTCACATCCAAATTTTCCTCAGTTATTACCACAAAATGCATATTTATAAAATAGTGTTGCCTCCTCTCCTCTCTATTTTATTTCACAGAAGTCTTATTCTATGTCTGCGGCTGGCCTCCCTAACATAAGGGCAAAGTGCTCCATCTTGGTTTACTCATTGGTTTAACAACAATGTCCTTCTTAGATTCAGTGAACACGTAGTTTGCTTCCAGTTTTGCTATGTTGAATATCTTCATTCCCATAACCCCTGACATTTTGAATTAATGCCCTTCTTTCTGGGCACCTTGACTTTTAACCCATGAATACACCTCTCCCATCATCTTCCCCGAAGGTCAGGGACCAGGCACAGGTTCAGCCTGTGGGCCTTCAGAGCGCAGTGGCTGAGGGCTAGGAAGCCAAGAACTTTCAAAATCTACTGAAGGACATTAAGAAGGAAGGGGGTTACCTTCTGTGCTATTGTCCAAGTCTCTGGAATAATCATAAAAACAAAACAAAAAAATTCCAGGCATCTTGCGGGGCTCAGAGAAGAGCTTATAAGCTTTTGGGAATGGAAAGGAAGGAGAAAAATTAAACATAAAGTGCAACCTGAGGAGGTGGTTCAAGATGGCAATTCACCAAGATCCTGAACTCACCTCCTCCCAAGGACATAACGAATCTACAGCCACGCATGGAACAATTTCCTCTGAAAAAGGTCTGAAAACTAGCTGAGCAACTCCTACACGTGTGGAAAATGAGAAAAAGGCCACACTGAAGTGGGTCAGAGAGGCTGAGACAACAAACTCACCATGAGGAGAGACACGCCAGAACACCCGCTCTGGTGGCCAGCAGGGCTAACCCACTGCAGCTCCACAGGACTCATATTTGCATACTTTAAAGTTGCTGCCTGAAGGTGTGGCATCCAATCAGCCTGAATCGAGGTGCTGTGATTCCACCTGTCGGGACCCTGACAGGTCTTGGAACACCTTCAAAAACTGAGAGCTGGTAGAAAATAAAATAGGCTACTTGGACAATCTCAAAGGTTCAAGGGCCAACCAAGAGCTAGGACAAGGGTGAATAAGGTTCCTCCGTGACACGAGGCCACTCCTCCACGACTGGGAAAGGCGGCAGTTCCATCTGCTACATAGAAACAAACACAGCCAAGAAAATGAGAAAACGCAGGAATGTGTTCCAAAGGAAGACCAAGATAAAACCTCAGGAAAAAAAAAATTAAAAGGAGACAGGCACTCTGCCTGATGAAGAGTCCTGAGTCATGTCATAAAGTTGTTCACTAAACTTGAAAGAAGGATGGATGGACACAGTGGGAACTTCAACTGAGAGACAGAAACTGTATGGAAGTATCAACAGACATCACAGAGCCGCAGAGCACAGTGACGAGGCTGAGAATTACAACAGAGAGGGGCTCAGGAGACTGGGCGAAGCAGAAGAAAGGGCCGGTCAGCCTGAAGACAGGGCAATGGAGCTCCCCCAATCAGAACGGCAAAGAGTTTTATAAAAGTGAAGATAACTTAGGGGATTTATGGAACAACATCAAGCAGACGCTGTTGGGACAACATCAAGCATTTGCTTTTTAGGACTCTCAGTAAGAGAGGAGAGAAAGGCGTAAAAAAATTACCTGAAGAAATAGTGGCTGAAAAGCTCCCTAATCTGGGGAAGGAAACAGACATCCAGATCCAGAAAGCCTAAAGACCCAAATAAGATGAACCCAAAGAGGCCCAAGACACATTATAACTAACATGTCAAAGGTTAAAGACAAGAAGACAATCTAAAAGCTGCAAGAGGAAAGCAACTTGTTATGTGCAAGGGAACTCCCATAATACTGTTAGCAGATTTTTCCGCAGCAACTTTGTAGGCCAGGGGCATAATATTAATATATGTAAAGGGCTAAAAGGAAAACAGTTCCAACAAAGAATACTCTGTCTCCCAAAGTTATTTTTCAGAACTGAAGGACAGATAAAGGGTTTCAGACAAGCAAAAGTTCATCATCGCTAAACTGACCTTAAAAGAAATGTTAAAGTACTTCTCTAAGCTGAGAAGAAATTAATAACAAGAAAACATGTGAGAGTATAAATCTGACTGGTAAGAGTAAATATATAGTGAAGGTAATAGATTAATCACTTATAAAGCTAGTATAAAAATGAAAAGACAAAGTAACAAAAATAACTAAAAACTATGGCTTCCCTGGTGGCTCAGCAATAAAGAATCCGCAGGCTTCTTTATTGATAACGAGCTGCAGGCTCCATCCCTGGGTCAGGAAGATCCCCTGGAGGAGGGCATGGAAACTCACTTCAGTATTCCTGCCTGGAGAATACAACGGACAGAGGAGCCTGTAGGGCTATAGGCCATGGGGTCACAGAGAGCTGGACACAACTGAAGTGACAGCGTACATGCACACACAACAGTTATTTAAGGGATATAGAAAATGATAAAAATTTGGCATAAAAAATACAAAACATGGTAGGGGAGGAGAACGATGTAGGGCTTTAGAACATGTTCAAACGTAAGTTGTTACCAACTTAGAATATTCCGTATAAACACAGGTTGTCATTGGTAAGCCTCATGGTGACCACAAAGCAAAAATACATAGTAAATGCACAAAACATAATGAGAAAGGAAGCTAAGCACAGCACTAAAGACAGTCATCAAACCAAAGAGGAAGCGAGCAGGCCAAGAATAAAGGGCCGGAGAGGAGCTGCGGAACAACCAGACAACCGTTTCAAACCTGGCTGAGTGCGCGTGTACCGATACTTACATTTTAAACGCATCACGTCCTCAGTGAAAAGACACAGCCTGGCGGCATGGAGTTAAAATAAAGCTCACCTGCACGCTGCCTGTCAGACTCACATCAAAGGTGAGGACACACAGACTAAAAGGGAAGAGACAGAAACGGACAGTCCATGCAAATGGAGAGCAACAGAAAGCTGAGGCGGCACACTTATATTTGACAAAACAGCCTTTAAAACAACGACCGCAGTCACAGACAAAGGTGGGCATTACATATGATAAAGGGGTTAGGCCAACGATGACTGACATTTAAAAATATTTGAAAATGATAAGACAATAAAAAATATTTATGCCTCCAACACAGGAGAACTTAAATATATAAAGCAAATACTAGACCTAAGGAAGCAGTAGACAGCAACAGAGTAACAGGAAGGGACTTTAATAGTCCGCTGAGAGCAGTGAGTAGGTGCCGGCCTTGAGTGACGCTGTGGCCAGAACTGACACATGCAGAATACGTGATCCACCAGGGGCAGAGCACACACTCCTCTCAGGGGCGCGTGAGGCCTTCTCCAGGACGGAGCACGTGCCTGGCCACAAAGCAGATCCCAATATAGCGAAAGAGACTAAAAGCACGGCAGACAGCTTTTCTGATCACAAGGACATGAAACCAGAAATCAATTACAAGACAAAACCGGAAATTCCACAAACACGTGGAGATTAAACAACCTGATACTGAGCAACTAGTGTGTCAATGGAGAAATCAAGAGAGAAATTAAAAAAATGAAAACAGAAACACAACACACCAAAATTTATAGGATGCAGCAAAAGCAGTTGTTCTAAAAGAGTTCACACTGGTAGGAGGCAGCTCAAAAATAAAAATAATCTCAAACAAACTTCACATCTCAAGTAACCAGGAAAAAAAAAAAAAAAGAACAAAATAGTAGAAGGAAGGAAATAACAGTGAAAATAAATGAAATACAGACTAAAAAGAGAAAAGAAAAGATGAATTAAATTAAGAACTGGTTCTGTGAAAGATACAAAATTTTAGCTGGACTCATAAAAAAAAAAGACAGGATTCAAATAAAGTCATGTATGAAATGAGATGTTACGACAGACACCACAGATTTAAAAAGGATCACAATGAGATATCTACAAACAATTATATGCCAGCAGATCTGACAACATAGAAGAAAGGGACAACTTCCCAGAAATATGTAATCTTCCAAGACTGAATTATTAAAAAATGGAAAACCTAAACAGAATAATTTAGTTCAGTCACTCACTCATGTCTGATTTTTGTGACTCCAGGGACTGCAGCACGCCAGGCCTCCCTGTCCATCACCAACTTCCGGAGCTTACTCAAACTCATGTCCATCAAGTCAGTGATGCCATCCAACCGTATCATCCTCTGTCGTCCCCTTCTCCTCCTGCCTTCAATCTTTCCCAGCATCAGCGTCTTTTCAAATGAATCAGTTCTTCACATCCGGTGGCCAAAGTATCGGAGCTTCAGCTTCAGCATCAGTCATTCTAATGAATATTTGGGACTGATTTCCTTTAGGATGGACTGGTTGGATCTCCTTGCAGTCCAAGGGACTCTCAACAGCCTTCTCCAACACCACAGTTCAAAAGCATCAATTCTTCAGCGCTCAGCTTTCTTTATGGTCCAACTTTCACATCCATACATAACTACTGGAAAAACCATAGCTTTGACTAGACAGACTTTTGTCAGCAAAGTAATGTCTCTGTTTTTTAATATGCTGTCTAGGTTGGCCATAACTTTTCTTCCAAGGAGCAAGCATCTTTTAATTTCATGGCTGCAATGACCATCTGCAGTGATTTTGGAGCCCAAAAAATAAAGTCTCTCACTTTTTCTATTGTTTCCCCATCTATTTGCCATGAAGTGATGGAACCAGATACCATGATCTTAGTGTTTTGAATGTCGAATTTTAAAACAGCTTTTTTACTCTCCTCTTTCACCTTCTTCAAGAAGATCTTTAGTTCCTCTTCACTTTCTGTCATAAGGGTGGTGTCATCTGCATACCTGAGGTTATTGATATTTCTCCCTGCACTCTTGCTTCCAGCTTGTGCTTCTTCCAGCCCAGCGTTTCTCATGATGTACTCTGCATATAAGTTAAATAAGCAGGGTGACAATATACAGCCTTGACATACTCCTTTCCTGATTTGGAACCGGTTTGTTGTTCCATGTCCAGTTCTAATTGTTGGTTCCTGACCTGCATACAGATTTCTCAGGAGGCAGGTAAGGTGGTCTGGTATTTCTATCTCTTGAAGAATTTTTCAGAGTTTATTGTGATCCACACAGCCAAAGGCTTTAGTGAAGTCAATGAAGCAGAAATAGATGTTTTTCTGGAATTCCCTTGCTTTTTCTATGATCCAATGTATGTTAGCAATTTCATCTCTAGTTCCTCTGCCTTTTCTAAATCCAGCTGGAACATCTGGAAGCTCTTGGTTCACAAACTGTTGAAGCCTGGCTTGGAGAATTTTGAGCATTACTTTACTAGTGTGTGAGATGAGTGCAATTGTGCAGTAGTTTGAACATTCTTTGGCATTGCCTTTCTTTGGGGTTGGAATGAAAACTGACCTTTTCCAGTCCTGTGGCCACTGCTGAGTTTTCCAGATTTGCTGGAATATTGAGTGCAGCACTTTCACAGCATCATCTTTTTGGACCTGAAATAGTTTAGCTGGAATTCTATCATGTCCACTAGCTTTGTTTGCAGTGATGCTTCCTAAGGCCCACTTGACTTCACACTCCAGGATGTCTGGCTCTGGGTGAGTGATCACACCATTGTGGTTATCTGGGTTGTTAGGACTTTTTTTGTACAGTTCTTCTGTGTATTTCTGCCACCTCTTCTTATTATCTTCTGCTTCTGTTAGGTTCATACCCTTTATGTCCTTTATTGTGCCCAGTTTTGAGTGAAATGTTCCCCTGGTATCTCTAATTTTCTTGAAGAGATATCCAGTCTTTCCCATTCTACTGTTTCCCTCTATTTCTTCGCACTGATCACTGAGGAAGGCTTTCTTATCTCTCCTTGCTATTCTTTGGAACTCTGCATCCAGATGGGTACATCTCTCCTTTTCTCCTTTAACTTTCACTTCTCTTCTTTTCTCAGCTATTTGTAAGGCCTCTTAAGACAAGCATTTTGACTTTTTGCATTTCTTATTCTTGGGGATGGTTTAGATCACTGCCTCCAGTTCAGTGTTACACACCTCCATCCATAGTTCTTCAGGCAATCTGTATCATATGTAATCTCTTGAATCTATTTGTTACTTCCACTGTATAATCGTAAGGGTTTTGATTTAATGGTCTTATGGTTTCCCCTACTTTCTTCAATTTAAGTCTGAATTTGGTAATAAGGAGTTCATGATCTGAGCCACAGTCAGCTCCTGGTCTTGTTTTTGCTGACTGTGTAGAGCTTCTCCATCTTTGACTGAAAGAATATAATCAGTCTGATTTCAGTATTGACCATCTGGTGATGTCCATGTGTAGAGTTCCCTTGTGCTGTTGCAAGAAGGTGTTTGCTATGACCAGTGTGTTCTCTTGGCAAAACTACATTAGCCTTTGCCCTGCTTCATTCTGTACTCCAAGGCCAAATTTGCCTGTTACTCCAGGAGTTTCTAAGATCATGGAATCTGGTCCCATCACTTCATGGCAAATAGATGGGGAAACAGGGAAACAGTGGCTGACTTTATTTTTCTGGACTCCATAATCACTGCAGATGGTGACTGCAGTCATGAAATTAAAAGACGCTTACTCTTTGGAAGGAAAGTTATGAACAACCTAGACAGCATATTGAAAAGCAGAGACATTACTTTGTCAATAAAGGTCTGTCTAGTCAAGGCTATGGTTTTTCCAGTTGTCATGTATGGATGTGAGAGTTGGACTATAAAGAAAGCTTAGCGCCGAAGAATTGATGCTTTTAAACTGTGGTGTTGGAGAAGACTCTTGAGAGTCCCTTGGACTGCAAGGAGATCCAACCAGTCCATCCTAAAGGAAGTCAGTCCTGAATATTTATTGGAAGGACTGATGCTGAAGCTGTAATACTCTGGCCACCTCATGCGAAGAGCTGACTCATTTGAAAAGACCCTGATGCTGGGAAAGATTGAGGGCAGGAGGAGAAGGGGACGACAGAGGATGAGATGGTTGGATGGCATCACCGACTCAATGGACATGGGTTTGCGTGAACTCCAGGAATTGGTGATGGACAGGGAGGCCTGGCGTGCTGTGGTTCATGGGGTCACAAAGAGTCGGACACGACTGAGCGATTGAACTGAACTAAACCAGGTGTTTCTTGACTTCCTACTTTAGCATTCCAGTCCCCTATAATGAAAAGGACATCAGTTTTGGGTGTTAGTTCTAGAAAGTCTTGTAGGTCTTCATAGAACCATTAAACTTCAGCATTACTGGTAGTGGCATAGGCTTGGATTACTGTGATACTGAATGGTTTGCCTTGGAAACAAACAGATCATTCTGTCGCTTTTGAGACTGCATCTAAGTACTGCATTTTGGACTCTTTTTTTGACTCTGATGGCTACTCTATTTCTTCTAAGGGACTCTTGCCCACAGTAGTAGATATAAAGATCATCGGAGTTCAATTCACCCATTCCAGTCCATTTTACTTCACTGATTCCCAAAACACCCATGGTCACTCTTGCCATCTCCTGTTTGACCAATTGCAATTTACCTTGATTCATGGACCTAACATTCCAGGTTTCCATGCAATATTGTTCTTTACAGCATCAGACTTTACTTCCATCACCAGTCACATCCACAACTGGGCATTGTTTTCGTTTTGGCTCAGCCTCTTCATTTTTTCTATAGCTGTTTCTCCATTTTCTTCTGTAGCATACTGGGCACCTACTGACCTGGGGAGTTCATCTTTTGGTGACGAACAAAATAATTACTAGCAACAAAATTGAATTGATAATTGAAAACCATCCAATAAACCAAAGTCTGGAGACTTCTACCAAACATTCATAAAATGAATACCAATCCTTCTCAAATTCTTTCAAGAAACAAACAACAACTGCAAAAAAGAAAATACTTTCAAACTCATTTAATAACACCAGCATTAGCCTGATACCAAAACCAGAAAAGAACACAAAAGAGAAAACTATTGCCAATATCACTAATGAACATAGATTAAAATATTCTCAACAAAATATTAACAAGTTAAATTCAACAATTCATTAAGAGTCATACACCATGATCAAATGATATTTATTCCAGGGATAGAAGGATTATGCAACGCTGATAAATCAATCAACATGATAAACCATATTAACAAAATGAAGCATAAAAACCCATATTATCATCTCAGTACACGCAGAAAAAGCATGAGACAAAGTTCAATATAGACTTATGATAAAAAGTCTCCACAAAGTGGGTACAGAAGGAATGTATCACAACATAATAAAGGCCATAAATGACAAGTCCATAGCTAACATCATAGTCAACGTTGAAAAGCCGCAAGCTTTTCCCCTAAGATCTGAAATAAGACAAGGATGCCCTGTCTTGACACTTTTATTCACCACAGCACTGAAAGTCCTCGCCAGAGCGTTGAGGCAAAAACAAATAAATAAAGGCATCCAAATCAGAAAGGAAAAATTAAAACTGTCATTATTGGTAGATTACATGATAATACATATAGAAAACCCTATTAGACAAAAAAAAAACTGCTTGAACTAATCAATGAATATAGTACAGTTGAAGGATATAAAATCAATATACAAAAATCTTCTGTGCTTCTATAATCTAATAATAAACTATCAGAAAGAAAAATGGAGGAGATAATCCCATCTGGAATTCCATCAAAAAGAATAAAATATCTAGAAATAAATTTAACCATGGAGGTAAGAGATCTATACACTAAAAAGTATAAGACATTGACGAAAAAAAATTGAAGAAGACACAAATAAATGAAAAGACATCTATGCTCATAAGAATTAACAATGTTAAATGTCCATACTACTCAAAGAAATCTAGAGATCCCATGCAATCTCTATGAATGTTCCAATGATATTTCTCATAGAAATAGAACAAACAATACTAAAATTTGTATGGAACCACAAAAGACCCTTCAAAGCTAAAATAAATCTTAAGGAGAGTGAAGGAGGCAGGATACGCTCCCTAATTTCAAACCATATTACAAAGCTGTAACAATCAAAATAGTATTTGGGGCATCCCTGGAAGCTCGGTAGTAAAGAATCTGCCTGCCCGTGCAGGAGACGCGGGTTCAGTCCCGGGTTCAGGAAGATCCCACATGTGATGGAGCAACTAAATGTGTGCAGCCCAACTCCTGAGCCTGTGCTCTAGAGCCCGGGGCCATGACTGCTGAGCCCACATGCTGCAGCTCCTGAAGACCAGGAGCCCTAGAGCCCATGCTCCACAACCAGAGAAGCCCCCGCAGCGAGGAGCTCATGCCAGCAGCTAGAGAGCAGCCTCTGCTTGCTGCAACGAGAGAAAAACCCGCAGGGAGCAACAAAGGCCCAGCACAGACACAAAAAAATAAATAAAATAAAATAAAAACTGTATCTGATAGGCATACAAGCACATAAAGAGGTTGATGGAACAGAATAGAGCCCAGAAACAAAGCCACGCGTGTACGGTCAATAAATTCACGACAAAAGAGTCAAACAGATACAGTTGGGAAAGGACAGTCTCTTCAATGAACGGTGTTGGGAACCCAGGACCACCACGTGCAAAAGGATGAAACTGGGCCACCAGCTGACACTATGTGTGTGTGCGTGCTAAGGCACTTGGGTTGTGTCTGACTCTGCAAGCGCATGGGCTATAGCCCGCCAGGCTCCTCTGTCCATGGGATCTCCAAGGCAAGCACACTGGCGTGGGTTGCCACTGCCTTCTCCAGGGGACCTCTCCAACCCAGGAGTCAAATCCACGTCTCTCACTTCACCTGCACTGGCAGCGGGTGCTTCACCGCTAGCGCCACCTTCACTATGCACAAAAATTAACCCAAAACGGATTTAAAGCCTTGAATGTAAGAGCTGAAACCATAAAACTCTCAGAAGAAGCGTAAGCGGTAAGCTCCTCGACTCAGTTTTAGCCATGACGTTTTTGGATCTGACTCCAAAAGCAGAAACAGACAAATGGGATTACATCAAGTCCCAAATCCTCTGCACAACAAAGGAAATTATCAACAAAATGAACAGACAGCGTACTGAATGGGAGAAAATATTTGCAAACCTTAACAGTTCTCATCATAAGGAATAAAATTTGTAACTATGTATGATGATGGATGATAACTAGACTTACAGTAGTGATCACTTTGCAGTATATACCCATAGTGAGTCCTTATCTTGTATACCTGAAACCAACATGATGTGATATGTCAATTATACCTCAATAGTAAAAAAAAAAAAATAACCTGAAAGCTTATAAAATGATAATATTTAACCTTTGTTATTTTAGTCACTCCGTCTGTTCAGCTCTTTGCGACCCAAGGGACTGTAGCCACCAGGCTCCTCTGTCCATGGGATTTCCCAGGTAAGAATGCTGGTGTGGGTTGCTGTGCCCTCCTCCAGGGGGTCTTCCCGACCCAGGGATGAACCTGCATCCCCTGCGCTGGCAGCGGGTTCTTTACTGCTGAGCCACCGGGGAAGCCAGTAACTAACTTAGAGTGCTTTCTACTGGGGGCTTTGAAAGTGTTTGAATAAATCGCACCCGTCTCCCCTGGTCAAATTCGAAAGAAACCGAGAAATAAGACAGAAGGGTGGCAGACAGTGGTCAAAAGAGCACCTTTGTTACTAATAAAGGTGAGAAGGGAGAATGGCTTTATTCTTTGAGCAAATGCTTTTCTCCAAGGCATTTCCTAAGGTGTGCAGAGCTCTGAAAATACCTTTGTTGGGCCCTTGTCTATATAAATAACTGATTAAAAAATACATTATAAAACTCAAGGGCCCATGTGAGGTATTGAGATTCATCAATCAAGATTTAGCACCAAAAATGAGAAAAGAAGGTGTACTTACAAATTTGTTTATGATCCATCAGCGCACGTGAAGGTTTTCATACAATGCAGAAACCATTTCTTCCTGTCCAGATCCAGAAACCACTTATTCATGTTGTTATCATATGCGATGTTCCTGGCTAATTTATTTCCCACCATGAGGGATGTTAGCAGGAGCGTAGCTCACGACGCCACAGCTGTCAGAACCTGTTTGCGCTGACACAACAGAGTTCTTCTTGCCTCTGCAGGTTTCTCCTTCCATTTACTAAATGCTGGTCACATCGTTACTCCTGAGGTGGACTGTGGATGCCAGCTTCCCACGGCTCCATCAAAGGTTGCTACTGTGCTTGACGGCCACACCTGCAGGTCCTATCCAGAGTAGGCAGGAAAAAGTGAACAAAAATTCATCCTCTAGATATGGGAGATGTCCTGTTCTGAATTTTATGGCATAAACAGAACAGCGCATCTTCCAACGGCATCCTCTCTAGAACTCCTGAGGCTGCAATTACTTCATTCCTAGAACTGATCTCTTTCCATAGGGACCACACCCCTGCCTTCCACACACCATCATCAGGGAGAAGGGATGCTGGTCGACGGAGGAAGCAGTTCCTTTGGTACAAGAAACTCTGACCCCCGTCCAGCACGGTTTAAGACCAACCCGTGAGAGACCGTATCACCGTGACGAGGCAGGAGAGGTCGTGGATGCAAAAGGTCTGCGGGTGCGGTGGGGCAGGGGTCTCAGCGGACGGCAAGCCACCCCAGCAATGACGCGTTAGAGCTGGCTGACCGCCCTGGCTGCCAGCGGCGGGGGTGGAACAGGGAAACGACACCCGCGGGTGCCGGGCCGAGGGCCACAGGCTGAGCGGCTCCAGGGACACCTGCCCACACTCGCGGCTCCGGCCAAGACTGAACTGGCTCCGTTTCTGGCGTGAGTCAGAGGTGCCCCACATTAGCATGATTCTGGGGCCTAATCTTGTCTACTTTTTGAAAAGAAACATCCTGTCGGTCAGCCGGAGAGACTCACGGCCAAGCCATCCTCCTGGAACCAGAGCCGGGAGCCGGGCCGCAGAACGACCCGCAGACGTGAGTGCCGGGACCTCCGCGCCCAGCTGAGGACGCACCCGAGGGCACACGCCGGGTCCAGGGTGCACACTGACCCTGCCCGGAGGCTCCGTCTGTCCGGCCACGCGCCTCCGCGGGCCCAGGGTGTAAGAGGTGAGGACGCAGCCCCGGGGTACAGATGAGGCCTGGAGGTCCGGCAAGCCGCTGGCGGTCTCACAGCTGATAAAGGCGTGGGTCTGGGTTTAAACTGAGCCCGTGCGGCTGATGAAGGAGGGAAGCAGGGCGAGATGGGGAGAAACGGCCGGTGCCGCTTCCTCCCCGTCACCAGGATCCGAGGGTATTTTTCTTCTTAATTTGCAGTGTGGAGGTGTTGCCTCAGCTTCCCAGTTCCCAGGCTCAAGAAACTCTGCACAAAACAAACAAGTTTGTAAAACTTAAGTTTGAAAAGAAAAAGATGCTCTCCTTGGGTGCAGTGAAGCTTATCCTCACTTTTGGGGACATCATCTCTTACTTTTAACAGATCACTAGAGAGGGCCATTACTCAATTTACAAGACAAAAAGCATTCCCTTCAAATGTGATTTTTTTTTTTAAACCCAGCAGGTTCCCTCCTTCAGGACCACGAAGCAATCACCATCTCCCAGGGATGATTAATCAGCTAAGTTATCCTTAAAAAGCTCAAAAATTCCACCCTGTACTTTCATTTTCATAAAGGGCCTGTCGTAAAAAGCAAGCTCTTGGAAATGCAAAGGCAGACAAGGTTCCAGTCTGGAAGAAATGAAGTACACCTCACCTCCTGCCTGGAGCTGAAGAAACATTCCGACAAGGCTTTCCCCAGTTTCCAGGCAGGAACCACAGGGGAAAACGGGCCCAAGGTGAGAGGTAGAATTTTCTGCAGAAATCCAACCAGGGAAGGAGAAACGAGCTCCTTTAGGACATGAATTGCAGAGTGTCTTCCTGAACCAGAGCGGCTCAGCTTTTACAGTGACCGTAGACAGAGCATCCCAACAGCAGGGTCTGGACGCCGGCAGGGAAGAGGGCATGCACAGCGCTGCACTGACTGTGGACCATCCCACAGCGGACAGAGGGCTGCGGGGCAGGCGCGGGCGGGGTGGGCCGGGGGTGGGACACGGTCCCGGCCGGCGCCCCGACACCGAGGGCAAAAGGGCCTTCCAGCCCTGTCCCCCAGAGCCTGGATTCTGAGCCCCTCCTTCCAGCCGGCAGCTGAGACTCAAGGTCAAGTCCGGCAAAGCCTATTTCTGACCCTTGACGGTGGGAGACCCACGTGGTTTCAGGAGGGCCTGAATGACTCAGGTAGGGGAGGTCGAAGCCAGAACAACTGTCCTAGGGACACGGCCCTAGGAACAAGGATCACTGTTACACACATACAGATGAGCATTCTTTTGTCAACGTGTTAAAATGTGTAGTTATCAGGTCCACTGCAGACAGATAACCAGTATACAGCATATACATGCTATAGTGAAGTCGCTCAGTCGTGTCCGACTCTTTGCGACCCTGTGGACTGTAGCCCACCAGGCTCCTCCGTCCATGGGATTCTCCAGCATTCTTGCTGGAGTGGGTTGCCATTTCCTTCTCCAGGGGATCTTCCGGACCCAGGGATCGAACCCAGGTCTCCCGCATTGTAGGCAGACGCTTTAACCTCTGAGCCACGAGGGCAGACCCACACACGCTATATGTCCTTCAATTTCTCAGCTACCTTTTGAAATGTTATTAAAATGTCTCCTGTCACTCATGACATGTATTTTAGAACTCCAGAAGCTTCGTGCTTGTGCTGCAAGAGCACCCAACACCTACTGAGAAGTTCCGCAGGTTCTAGAGCCACTGACGCTGCTTTTCCATCCTGTCTCATTCGAGCTCCTTTCTCTGCCACTTCATTCTACCTCCTCACCCCAACTCTTTCCTAACTCAAAACAGGCCCAGAGTGGAAGAATAAACATAGGAATTCATAAGCAAAATCTTGATCTGCTTCTCTGTCATTATTTCCCTACTTGGCCTGCAGGCAGCTGAGGACCCGGGCACAAAGCAGCTTTAGAGGCAAATATGAGCTATATCTGATCTGCGCTTGCTGCTGCTCTGGCTCACCGGAGGCTGACCCAGGGCATGAAAGCAGAAGCAGAGTCTTGGGCATGGTCAGAAAACCTCCTCCAAGTCTTAGCTCCAGCATTCAGCTTGTATGATCACGGGCAAGCCACGGCCACCTCCTTAGGTGAGGTAATATATTTGTAATTTAATTGTTCTTTTTTCATTGACCCAAGTACAAAGCAGTCTATGGATAGGAAAGGCACCTCCTGCCAAGTCGCTTGGGCAGTGCTCTCCCAGCCTCCTGTTTCTGGAGACAATGAGGCCGTGGTGTTCAGTAACCGAAGGGCTGGCTCTCTGGGACAGAGACTAGTTAGGACAGGAGATGACCACGCAATCAGGGCGACGGGCAGTAGGGGTCTGACACTCGGCCCCATTTAGTCACAACCCGCTTTCCACCTTGGCCTGATCAGTGTGCAAACTGCAGGCTTCCTCTGACTACAGTATTGCTCTTGCTTACTCAGAGAGGTGGATACTGGCTGGTGGTACTGCGGGAACCACAGGGAATGACAAGGGAATAGTGGATGCACAATTCTATTTGAGTGGGTTGGAAATGTACATAAACATCTACACCTGATGAGATCTTTTTTTCAGGTTCAGTTCAGTTCAGTCGCTCAGTCCTGTCCGACTTTTGTGACCCCATGGACCGCAGCACACTAGGCCGCCCTGTCCATCACCAACTCCCAGAGTTTATTCAAACTCATTTCCATTGAGTCGGTGGTGCCATCCAACCATCTCATCCTCTACTGTCTTCTCCTCCCGCCTTCAATCTTTCCCAGCATCACGATCTTTTCCAATGAGTCAGTTCTTCACATCAGGTGGCCAAAGTACTAGAGTTTCAGCTTCAGCATCAGTCCTTCCAATGAACATTCAGAACTGATTTCTTTTAGGATGGACTGGTTGGATCTCCTTGCAGTTCAAGGGACTCTCAAGAGTCTTCTCCATCACCATAGTTCAAAAGCATCAATTCTTTGGCACTCAGCTTTCTTTATAGTCCAACTCTCACATCCAGACATGACTACTGGAAAAATCATAACTTTGACGAGACGGACCTTTGTTGGCAATGTCTCTGCTTTTTAATATGCTGTCTAGGTTGGTCATAACTTTTCTTCCAAAGAGTATGCGTCTTTAATTTCATGGCTGCAGTGACCATCTACAGTGATTTTGGAGCCCCCCCAAAATAAAATCTGTCACTGTTTCCCCACCTATTTACCATGAAGTGATGGGATTGGATGCCATGATCTTAGTTCTCTGAATGTTGAGCTTTAAGCCAATTTTTTCACTCTCCTCTTTCATCAAGAGGCTCTTTAGTTCTTCTTTGCTTTCTGCCATAAGGATCATTCATCTGCGTATCTGAGATTATTGATATTTCTCCTGCAATCTTGATTCCAGCTTGTACTTCCTCCAGCCCAGCATTTCTCATGATGTACTCTGCATATAAGTTAAAATAAGCAGGGTGACAATATACAGCCTTGATATACTACTTTCCAGATTTGGAAGCAGTTTGTTGTTCCATGTCCAGTTCTACCTGTTGCTTCCTGACCTGCATACGGATTTCTCAGGAGGCAGGTCAGGTGGTCTGGTATTACCATCTCTTAAAGAGTTTTCCACAGTTTGTTGTGATCCACACGGTCAAAGGCTTTGGCATAATCAATGAAGCAGAAATAGATGTTTTTCTGGAACTCTCTTAATTTTTCGATGATCCAGTGGAAGTTGGCAATTTGATTTCTGGTTCCTCTGCCTTTTCTAAATTCAGCTTGAACATCTGAAAGTTCACAGTTCATGTATTGTTGAAGCCTGGCTTGGAGAATTTTGAGCATGACTTTACTAGCGTGTGAGATGAGTGCAACTGTGTGGTAGTTTGAGCATTCTTTGGCATTGCCTTTCTTTGGGATTGGAATGAAGACTGACCTTTTCCAGTCCTGTGGCCACTGCTGAGTTTTCCAAATTTGCTGGCATATTGAGTGCAGCACTTTCACAGCATCATCTTTCAGGATTTGAAATTGCTCAATCACCTCCACTAGTTTTGTTTCAAGTGATGCTTCCTAAGGCCTACTTCACATTCCAGGATGTCTGGCTCTAGGTGAGTGATCACACCATCGTGATTATCTGGGTTGTGAAGATCTTTTTTTGTACAGTCATTCTGTGTATTCTTGCCACCTCTTCTTAATATCTTCTGCTTCTGTTAGGTCCATACCATTTCTGTCCTTTATTGTGTCCATCTTTGCAGGAAATGTTCCCTTGGTATCTCTAATTTTCTTGAAGATCTCTAGTCTTTCCCATTCTGTTGTTTTCCTCTATTTCTCTGCAATGGTCACTGAGGAAGGCTTTCTTACCTCTCCTTGCTGTTCTTTGGAGCTCTGCATTCAAATGGGTATCTCTTTCCTTTGCTCTTTTGCCTTTCACGTCTCTTCTTTTCACAGATTATTTGTAAGGCCTCCTCAGACAGCCATTTTGCCTTTTTTCTTTTTCTTGGGGATGGTATTGATCCCTGCCTCCTGTACAATGTCGCGAACCTCTACCCAGCGTTCTTCAGGCACTCTGTAAGAACTAATCTCTTGAGTCTGTGTGTCACTTCCACTGCATAATTGTAAGGGATTTGATTGAGGTCATACCTGAATGGTCTAGTGGTTTTCCCTACTTTCTTAAATGTAAGTCTGAATTTGGCAAGAAGGGAGTTCATGATCTGAGCCACAGTCAGCTCCCAGTTTGGTTTTTGCTGACTGTATAGAGCTTCTCCACCTTTGTCTGCAAAGAATATAACCAATCTGATTTCGGTGTTGACCATCTGGTGATGTCCATGTGTAGAGTCCTCTCTTGTGTTGTTGGAAGAGGGTGTTTGCTATGACCAGTGCGTTCTCTTGGCAAAAACGCTATTCTAGGTTTCTTGACTTCCTGCTTTTGCATTCCAGTCCCCTATAATGAAAAGGACATCTTTTTTGGGGTGTTAGTTCTAGAAGGTCTTGTAGGTCTTCATAGAACCGTTCAGATTCACCTTCTTCGGCATTATTAGTCGGGGCATAGACTTGGATTGCCGTGGTACTGAATGGTTTGCCTTACAAAAGAACAGAGATCATTCTGTCATTTCTGAGATTGCATCCAAGTACTGCATTTCAGACTCTTGTTGACCAGGACGGCTACTCCATTTCTTCTAAGGGATCTTGCCCACAGTAGTAGATAAAATGGTCATCTGAGTTAAATTCACCCATTCTGAGTCCATTTTAGTTTGCCGATTCCTAAAATGTCGACGTTCACTCTTGCCATCTCCTGTTTGACCACTTCCAATTTGCCTTGATTCACGGACCTAACATTCCAGGCTCCTGTGAAATACTGTTCTTTACAGCATCGGACCTCGCTTCCATCACCAGTCACATCCACAACTGGTTGTTGTTTTTGCTCCATCTCCTCATTCTTTCTGGAGTTATTTCTCTACTGATCTCCAGTAGCACATTAGGCACCTACCGACCTGGGGAGTTCCTCTTTCAGTATTCTATCATTTTGCCTTTCCATACTGTTCATGGGGTCTCAAGGCAAGAATACTGAAGTGGTTTGCCATTCCCTTCTCCAGTGGACCACAGTCTGTCAGAACTCTCCACCACAACCCATCCGTCTTGGGTGACCCCCACACGGCATGGCTCATAGTTTCATTAAGCTAGACAAGGCTGTTGTCCATGTGATCAGAATGGTTAGTTCTCTGTGATTGTGGTTTTCAGTGTGTCTGCCCTCTGATGGAGAAGGATAAAATGCCTATGGAAGCTTCCTGATGGGCGAGAGTGACTGAGGGGGAAACTGGGTCTTGTTCTGGTGGGCAGGACCATGCTCAGTAAATCTTTAATCCAGTTTTCTGTTGATGGGCGGGGCTGTGGTCCCTCCCAGTCATTTCCTGAGGCCAAACTATGGTGGAGGTAGTGAAGATAACGGTGACCTCCTATAAAAGATCCCATGCACACACTGCTGCACTGAAGGCCCCCAACCCTGCAGCAGGCCACCGCCTCCACTGGAGCCTCTGGACACTCACGGCAAGTCCTGGCCAGGCTCCTGTGGGGTCGCTGCTCCTCCTGGGCCCGGCTTCACAAGGTTGCTTGTGCCCGCCATGCATCTGTCTCCCCGTCCTGTGGAAGTTCTGGTGGCTCTACGGTGAGGTTAATGGCAACTTTCTCCAAGAGGGCTTATGCCATACCCAGGTCTGCTGCACCCAGAGCCCCCACCCATGCAGCAGTCCACTGCTGACCCGCACCTCCTCAGGAGATGCTCAGAGACAGTTCAGTCTCTGTGAGGTGCACAAGGTATGTTTGAGCCCTCTTAGAGTCTCTGGCGGGCATGGGGTTTGATTCTAAATGTGATTTTGCCCCTCCTACCATTTTAGGTTCAGTTCAGTCGCTCATTCGTGACCAACTCTTTGCGACCCCATGAATCACAGCACGCCAGGCCTCCCTGTCCATCACCAACTCCCAGAGTTCACTCAAACTCATGTCCACAGAGTCGGTGATGCCATCCAGCCATCTCATTCTCGGTCGTCCCCTTCTCCTCCCTCCCCCAATCTCTCCCAGCATCAGAGTCGTTTCCAGTGAGTCAACTCGTCGCATGAGGTGGCCAAAGTATTGCAGTTTCAGCTTTAGCATCAGTCCTTCCAATGAACACCCAGGATCGATCTCCCTTAGAATGGACTGGTTGGATCTCCTTGCAGTCCAAGGGACTCTCAAGAGTCTTCTCCAGCACCACAGTTCAAAAGCATCAATTCTTTGGTGATCAGCTTTCTTCACAGTCCAACTCTCACATCCATACGTGACCACGGGAAAAACCATAGCTTTGACTAGATGGACCTTGGTTGGCAAAGTAATGTCTCTGTTTTTTAATATGCTATCTAGGTTGGTCATAACTTTCCTTCCAAGGAATAAGCATCTTTTAATTTCATGGCTGCAATCAGCATCTGCAGTGATTCTGGAGCCCAAAAAAACCAAAGTCTGACACTGTTTCCACTGTTTCCCCATCTATTTCCCATGAAGTGATGGGACCAGATGCCATGATCTTTGTCTTCTGAATGTTGAGCTTCAAGCCAACCTTTTCACTCTCCTCTTTCATTTTCATCAAGAGGCTTTTGAGTTCCTCTTCACTTTCTGCCATAAGGGTAGTGTCATCTGCATATCTGAGGTTATTGATATTTCTCCCAGCAGTCTTGATTCCAGCTTGTGCCTCTTCCAGCCCAGCGTTCCTCATGATGTATTCTGCATATAAGTTAAATAAGCAAGGTGACAATATACAGCCTTGACGTACTCCTTTTCCTATTTGGAACCAGTCTGGTGTTCTATGTCCAGTTCTAACTCTTGCTTCCTGACCTGCATACAGGTTTCTCAAGAGGCAGGTCAGGTGGTCTGGTATTCCCATCTCTTGGAAGAATTTTGCACAGTTTACCGTGATCCACACAGTCAAAGGCTTTGGCATAGTCAATGAAGCAGAAATAGATGTTTTTCTGGAACTCTCTTGCTTTCTCCATGATCCAGCAGATGTTGGCAATTTGATCTCTGGTGCCTCTGCCTTTTCTAAAACCTGCTTGAGCATCTGGAAGTTCACGGTTCACATACTGCTGAAGCCTGTCTTGGAGGATTTTGAGCATGACTTTACTAGCATGTGCTGCTGCTGCTGCTAAGTCACTTCAGTCGTGTCCGACTCTGTGCGACCCCATAGACGGCAGCCCACCAGGCTCCGTCATCCCTGGGATTCTCCAGGCAAGAACACTGGAGTGGGTTGCCATTTCCTTCTCCAACTAGCGTGTGAGGTGAGTGCAACTGTGCAGTAGTTTGAGCATTCTTTGGCATTGCCTTTGGGATCGGGATGAAGACTGACCTTTTCTAGTCCTGTGGCCACTGCTGAGTTTTCCAAATCTGCTGGCATAAGATTATAAATCGATTTAATATGTTTAGGCTCCTCTACTTAACCTCTTTGGGCTTACTCTCTGTGATTATTAATAATGATAATTACCAACTTGAGCAGTTTTTTTCCTCCAAATGCTAGGTTAGGCTATTGAACTTGCAGGTTAGTGTATTCAGCGTCTAAGGGACTTTAATACCCACTGTACATCCGCTGAAATTTACTTCCTTTATGCTCATCTTGAGTGTTAACTCACTGACCTGTGCAGGAAGCAGCACATCAAGGCACTGAGGAGCACTGGGCTGGAATCCTGACTTGCTTCCTCACCAGCCATGTGACCTTCGGCCGCTCCTTAACCTTTCGATGCCTTTGGAGATTTAAGTCTACATCTAACAATGTTTGGTCCTCCAGCATTGTGACCAAAACTTAGACATGGTATTTTGTACCAGAGGTTACTCAGCCAGCAGGAAGCCGGTGACTCAGAATTGCCTACTTTCTGATCCATTTTCTGGGGAAAAACCAACTGGCAGCCTATGTGTAAATGCCCCAGAGCACGAGGAGGAGAAGGTACTACAACACAGCACGGGGAAAGGTGAGACACTGTCACACTCTGCCTCCATTAGTGCCAGCCCTCTCTCTGGAGAAAAGCTCTCCCCAGCTTCCTGGATCGTGAGATACCATGACCTTCTGGGGGCCGTCGGGCATATAACCTCCTAGAAGATCTTCAACTCATAAACACAGTAACAGAGCTACAAGTCATTGGGGAATGAAAGGAGTTGCTGGAAGCCGGTCACCTCGCAGGGCTCAGCACGTGTTCGTCTTTCTCCCTGCTTCCGTTGATTCTCACTTGACTATCATGGAAAAGCCCTATGAGCCAGGCACACCCCAGGCCAAGATGAACCCCTTCCCATACGGTGAATTCGGCTGCTCGGGGAAAAGTAACATAGTCAAGCTTCCTCAATACGAGACACTCGAGGCAGCCAGGGAGGCTGGCGATCTTGTTCACAGTCGTGCTGAGGACATTTATGAAACACAGCAGGTCAAGATACAGAGTTCATTTGTTGGACCTGATGAAAGTGTTGTTTCCACAGATTCAGGGAGGCTGCCAGGCTAGGTCTGTATTATTTTTATAAGGTGACTAATTTTCACTAAAATACTTAAATGTCTTCCTTCAGGTGCTATTTGCTCAAGCAGACGTGGGCCACAGTCACAGTTCACGTGTGAGTCATCATCCAGTCTAGATGAGCGCCTGCTTTCCAGACAAGGTTGATTTGTAAGCTCCCCATCTCTACCCTCATCTGCCTGAAACGCCAGTTTAAACTACAATGAAAACTCGGACGCTCTTGCATGGCTCCAAACCGGGAATGAAGGCTCCTTGGTCCAGACCAAGAGGAAGTACTTGTGGAGGCCAAAGGCTGATGAGCACGACGGTACGTAGTGGGGCCCCTTATAACAGTTAGTTGTAACATCTGAGGTCTTTTAACAAGAAAATGGGAATAAAATAGACAGGAGAACTAGGGCACAGATTAAATGCCTGAAAATAATTTAAAATATCACTTAAGGACTAAAATCAAAAGGAAACCCTGTGTCATGTGTCTGTTCCTACTGACTGCAGGTGTGGGGGCAAATGCGCACGGCTCCTGGGGCAAGGACTCCAGAGGCCTGAAAAGAGCAGGGTTTGTCACTTATACGCAGATGTCTGCACTGGTGAGGTCTCACTGGCTGGAGAGACAAGAGGATGCTACATACCTCTCGGGCTAGAGACAGCCTCCGCAGAATAACTTAAGGATTCCTCCAAATTAGACAAAGGGAGGAAGTTCTCATAGATTTTAATGGTGACTAAGAAACTTCACTAACTAGGACATCAGAAGTTTGGTCAGCAGTACATTACTTAAGGCAAAAATGTCTCTCTGTTCTGTAACAATTTAGCAAAGTAATATGAAAAGGAAAAACTAACAAAGTAGTTTTCAGAATTTTAAACAGGCCTCCTTTCCCATTTTAAAAACCCAGACATCATTTCAAACAACTTGGTTAAATACTCACGCCGATCACACCGTTCCTACCCAGAAAGGTGGCATGAGCCACCCAGAACCCTGGGGTTTCTGTTTCAGAACCAGGACTCTGTTTTTTCATTTGTGAAAGCTGTGACAACAGAAACTACTCTGCAGACTCATTATGAAGACTAGCTGAAACAGAGAGTCTAAAACAATGTCTCATATTTAATACTTTGTAAATTGGAACTACTCTTAGAATGCAAAAATGCACTTTTGTCAATTAATCTGAAGAAAAATTGCTGTTTTATAATCAAAGAAAAAGAAATCATGGTGGCTTACTGAATGTCTCTGACAGTGAAGGGCTAAGATGCAGTATTTTTCCCTGCATTAGACCTCCTCCCTCTAATATTCACTAAAGAACTGCATATGATTATAAATTAAGAAAATGGAATAAATTGCCATATCTAGGCATGTTCAGTTCAGTCGCTCCGTCATGTCCATCTCTTTGCGACCCCAGATCTAGGAATGTAAAACTTTCAGTAAAACTGACATTAATTTTTTTTCTTTTGATTTAATAAAGTTCCCATGTCAAACTCTTTCGGCTCCTAAGAAGTGATTAATGTGCTTTTAAGATTTTTAGCTAAAATGTTCATCAATCCTAAAAGGCAGTGCTAAATGTTCTCGCCTGGATAATCCCAGGGATGGTGGAGCCTGGTGGGCTGCCATCTACAGGGTCCCACAGAGTCGGACACGATTGACGCAACTTAGCAGCAGCAGCAGCAGCAGCATCAAACAATGATAGAAAGCAACTGTATTTCCCCCTCACTCTGCACATCAACAAAGAACATTTTTTTCAAACCTTTACCCATGCACAAACAGTAGTACTGAACCTTTAACTCAGAGTCCTTACTTTATAGAGAAAACAGAAGCACAGTGTAACTTGTTAAGGTCACGTTAATTCAAGTATCATTAATTTTTGAAAGAAAAAAGGTAGATTCCAAAAATTACAAAAATGAGGTTGACATATGGGTCACTTATCAAATTCTAGAGAAGGTTAACAGATGGCATGTGAGCAGTTAGAAAGGAGGTAGCATGCTTTCACTAAGAGTGAAGCATTTTCAGGTAACTTCATTTGCTTTCTTGATTTAATACACTAGCAAGATTAGGCTACTTCCATAGTGCTTGTCAACCAAACAGGACAATATTTCTTATTCTTACAGTGTCCTTTTGGGAAACGTAAGCATCTAAGTGACTAGTAGTTGCTTCAACAACTGTAACCAAAGCACCAATTGGTGGGTCAAGGTAATCTAGAGGGCCATCGACAGCGGCATTCTGAAGAGGGCCTGTATTTCATCCTGCTTGTTCAGTATTTATCAGTAACCTGGAGAAAGCCTCTGAACACCAAAGGCACGCTTCATCAAAACTGGGACTGACACAGGCTGGGAGAAGAATCAAGAGTTCATACAGACCTTTACAAGTTAGTTTTAGTAAGGATGAATGTAGTCTTTCAATTAGGTTAACGGGAAATTCTGTAAAATTATTAGGAACCAGCCTGGCTTACCAGCAATACCTTGAGGTTTAGCAAAAGACAATAATGTGATACGCGTGACTAAAAATGACGGTAATGATAATAATAATGCCAACATATAGTCGTCGTAACGGTCATATGAGAATCACCTTGATGATGGCAATAATGCATCTGCATCCGGCTTTAGTCAAACCACAGAACTCTGTTTAGTTTTAAGCAATGCATTATACGTGAGAGACTGAAATAGTCAATGCCAGCTGGTCCAGAACAGGTATCACGGAAGATCTGGGGAAAGTATGAAGCCTCAGGGGAGACATGAAGAGGTGGCCACGTAGAAGGAACAAGACTCACGTGTGCTATTTGGAGCGTGTGGGTGACGCTTCTGTAATAATGAAATCCAATCCTTGTAGGGGCGCTGAATGGCTCGACCTCTGGAAGGCCATCAACCACTTCTGTATGGCCGAGTTCTCTTTTAGCCTCTTCCTTCTTAGATCACAGCGAAGGACTATAAAATCGTGTGGTCAGGAGCCTATTTCAGACTTCCTGTCAAGACTTGTGTTCTCTGCTATTAACTCTAAATCCTCGAGGAGGTTACGTTATGGAAGTGATATGACTACACAATTAAATATTAGAAATGACCACTGAGTACATCCTGTTTATTGTTTATGATTTACACGAACAATGATGGTCTGGGGTTGCAGAACAATAAACCAATCACTGCATTGGGACTGGGCTTTTGAAAAGCGTGCATTCCACGTTAACAGTTCACAAATGCTTAACAGCCTAATATAAATCCAGATCACAAATAACCTTAAAGAGTCAGTCAGCTTAGAGATAAATAAGAAACACAGAAGAAAACCACACAGATTTACCTTTAAATATCAGCATTCATATTACAACAAAGAAAACATTAAAAAAAATAAAATCATTAGGTCAAGTCACTTAACATATAATAACAGAAATAAGAGAAACATATTTTAATTAATACTAATACTTCTAATTTACCATCATATATTCTTTACTTTTTCAAAATTTAGTTGCCTTGTCAGCCTCAGATTATATCAGCTTGTTACAAGGACAATTCTAAAACCTCAATTTTCTTTTTTACAGAATTTTTAAGCCAACTCTTATTGAACCTTTTCTCCTTCACAGCAGCTGTTTATAGATAGTAGGGAGCCAAAAATGAAGGGCGGAAACAGATGGAAAGCAAAAAGTACAACAGCTATCTTAAGTTCAGCTCTCAACACTGCTGGTTGAATTTGGAACCAAAACCTCTTAACAACTGGCAGATAATAGCTAAATCTTAAGAGGCAAAGAAGAAATGTTTTCCCTCTGACAGCTGCTATCTAGAAGAAAACCAAGGTCCATTATACTGCCTAAATATAACGTGTGGCTTATTATAGAGAAGCCTGGAACAACGCCAGTTTAACCAGTAAGTGTCACAACTGATCATTATTACTTAAAGGAAACAAACAACAACAAAAATCACACTAACCACAAATTTCCACAATATACACATGAGAATTAACTTTAATCTGATTTGACCCCTTGACACTAACTGATTATCAATGAAATATGGTATGGAAAGATCACGGAGTAGAAAACAAGCAGATTAGTTTATACAACAGTGACTATATACATCAGAAGGAAAACATGCTACCTAATGCAACATTAAGGCCTGAATGTAAGCATTTCCAAAGTCACAGATGCCCCGAAGAACCTCTAAATTACAAAGTTACCACATTACATGCATGCAATGTTCAGTTTTGTTTTACCCATAAAAGGATACACAGTATTTTGCTGTAAATACCAGACACATTTACAATATATGCAAAACTTAGAATGCAAGTTTTATGTTCCTTATATTTAAGCCTCAAATGTGCCAACAGTGAAAATTCATTTATTTTTAAGAGTGGAGAAAAGAGATGGAATATAAATACTCAGAGAAATTATACAAATAAAACATAAACTTTGCATTTGGGAAGCCATATAAACATTCCTTTCTGTGTCCAAA
Organism: Moschus berezovskii; assembly: GCF_049115385.1. NCBI lineage: Eukaryota > Metazoa > Chordata > Mammalia > Artiodactyla > Moschidae > Moschus > Moschus berezovskii. The sequence continues at coordinate 2,184,346 of NC_142467.1, read as the reverse complement.
CTAAACTATCAGTGGACTACTGTGATGGATGTACACTCACTGTGTGCTTTACTGCTTTACTTGCTCAAATGTGGCATTCTAAGACACATCATCATTCTCCGGTCTTGGTATCTCAAGACATCTTTAAGTTAAATATCTGTAAAGCATCTGTAAGTTAAATATCATGTCCATGTTGATATATACTTGCCTAATGGGTGGGACACCTAAACAGAAAGCTGTGCAGTCTTAGTTTGGTTACATAATTACAGAGATGACTCTGTGGTCAGGTTTCCCACTAAAAAAAAAAATGTGAGGAGAGCTGATTTCCTCTCTTGTGTAAAAGCTTGTGAACAGGTCTCTTTCAGAGGATAAATTTGAGGTCAGAATCTTTTCTTTTATAGAAAGGAAATTAACACCAGAGCTGTGTTACCTGTTCAGTTCTATTTACACAATTACTAGGGAATCATACAATCTATTCCTTTTTCATCCACAGCTTCATTTGACCCTATTTTAATTCTGGGTGAATAGTTTTACCAAAATATATTAGTGCAAAGAAACAAAGGCTGATAATGTAATATGAATAATCTCTGTTCAGCAATACTTTAAAGTAATAAATTATAACAGAGGAAGGTTTAGATATGTTGTAAAAAGGTGTGGTCAAATCTGTCCTGTACTCCATCAATTTGATGCTTTATACAAGATAGAACGATTAATTTTCTAGTTTTTTTAAGGATTCAGATTTTCCTTTGGGATACAACAGAATGAGTGTTTTAAAACACTTCCTACTTGACTTTCCAAAATATTACAGAGTCAAAATACCTTTAACTATATCCAATATTTATTACAGAAATGTGTCATGAGTGTTCTGGACCTTCAAGTATAATTTTAGACAAACAGAAAGGATCTCATAAGGCCATCTAATTCATCTCACTGCACCAAGCACTGAGTACAGGAGACTGTTCATATTCTTTACTAACTTTATGCACATCCACCAGTTCAAATATAATAATTAATTGTCTACCTAACCATTTCAAGGAGACTACAATTAAGATATAAACATTTTGTGATGCTCTAGCTAGAAGTTTTGTTTGGCATTCTAAAAAGTCTTAATTTGAAAGAATAGATAACCTTCTTACAAAACCACTCAGTATTACGAACCAAGAGGTTTTGATGAAGCAAGAGCAAAGGGACCAAAGAAAAAGCATGCTTTAGAATTCCTTTTTATTTCCAACGAAACCAAATTTTATACTGTTGTGATCACAATCTTCACATTTGATGCAAATAGGAAAGCTTAATTATAATCACTTAGTGGCAGTACTCCAGACAAAACCAACAATGTGTGCCACATAGATGATTATTTCTTCTGGAAAGAATTAACTGATAAGCTTGACTTTACAATTAATAACATGTTAAACGAAAGAAAATGGATGCACTACTTCAACATTCAGCTTGAAAACATTTAGTACTTTCTGCAAACCTAAACTTAAGTTTAGAAAGCTTAATATTCTCTTTCTAAACTATGGCATAGACTATATATAGCATTTTTAATATATTTATATATAATTATTTGCACATCAGATTTAGAAGGAATCTGCAGATTTACTTCTATAGACCGATCTCATTCAAGTGGGAAGGTTTAGGGGGCTTCTGTAGCACTGTCACTTGCAGCGGGGGCGTCACGATCAGGCTCAGAGGAAGCGGCTGCGGGTGTTTCCATCACAGCAGGTGGGAAGTGACGGCGGCACACGGGGCAGGTCCCGGACTGGAGGGAGAAAAACCGAGGGAGAGAAAAAGCAAGTTCACAGCCAACAAACGGAAAGGAAGCTCTGAATTGCTATGAGGTATCAGAACAGTAGCATTATCCTAAAAAAGTCAAACAATGTAAAAACAAATGAACACCAACCCACAAAACACAGAGAAGCAGAATTGTGGCCCCCCTCACCCCATCAGACTCTAACTTCTTTGCAGGGAGCAATGTCTCCTCCTCAGTCTGTGTTGCGGGTCACGCGTCTTTCCTCAGTGAGCGTTACCTGGGCGTCCACTGTGCGCTCCACTGAGCACTGGCGCTGCAAGGGTGACCTAGGAGATGCAGGGCACGCCCTCCCCTGAAGGGAACTACTATGCATCTAAGTGTGCGTATTAAGAGAAACCAGAGACCGAGTTAATTCACCTATTTACTACATCAAAAGGGGGTGACAGAGAGTGAGACGGCTGGATGGCATCACCGACTCGATGGACGTGAGTCTGAGTGAACTCCGGGAGTTGGTGATGGACAGGGAGGCCTGGCGTGCTGTGATTCATGGGGTCGCAAAGAGTCGGACACGACTGAGCGACTGAACTGAACTGAACTGAACTGATTACATCAAATCATCCCCTGGGATCTTCCTCATATATAGTAAAGGCTCACTCTAGTGTGGTACAGATAGTCAAAGCAGATGGACTTGTAGCCCTTCTTTATAAGCCAAATACTTCCTTTTCAGAAAGTTAAGAAGAGTTAGGTGCCTTCTGAATAATAAAACAAATAAATGAGGCAAGGTGGAACAGGGAAAGCAGTTAGACTGGGAGTGCATGATTTTAGGACCAATGGCAGATTACAGAGATTGCCATCTGGCAATAGATAATCCCCTCACAAATCTTTTTCCCGGAGATCTCCCCGACAGAAAACAGGTTGAAGAAACCATGCTGCTGAAGGTGACAAACATATGTATCTTGGGAACCCTCTCCCCAGAGGAAAGGCTTCACACTCTGCTGCTTCCTGACAGGAGAGAGACTAAAGAAACTACGACCTTGGGTTAAAGCAAAATCACCGACAACTCAAGACTGTACAACGTAAGTGATATTTACAACTCAAGAATTTAATTCAGCAAACAGGTACTGTGCACTTGCCACAGAGATGGAGCCAAAGAGCAACAGCGGAGGGTCAAACAGAGGGGTCCAGTCTCAGCCAGGCAAGCGCACTCCAGCTGCGGAGCCGCGCGTGGGTGACAACTACTAGCAGACGAGTAAGGACACCGATATGTCCCCGAGCTGTCGTCAGGGGCAAGTGGAAGCGCGCGTGCACCATCCGGGGTGACACGCAGCAGGCACAGACAACACGAGCCCCCCCGAGGCTCTGACACTGCTGTGGGCGCTGAAAGACCAGGGGTGCTCAGAACAGAAAAGCTGGAATTCAAGCGGGGCACCCTAGAACCTCTATGTTTACAGTAAGGAGGTGATCACACCAGGCTAGGCAGACATGAGTAAAGGTACAGAGGAGTAAACCTGAAGGACACACTAGATCCCAGAAGGCCTTGAAAGCCCAGACAGGAACTTTAGATATGATAAAGGAATAACGAACACTTCTGCACTGGATTTGAGAGATATTAACTAGAATACTGACAGAGATGAAGTGGCAGTAGAAGGGGAGCAAGACCAAAGCAAAAGACGGAAAGAAAAGGGAGGAAGGAGAGGGTGGAAGTGAGAGGGAGGAGACGAAAGAAGGCGGTTATGGAGGAGAGGGAGAACCGCATCCGAAGTCACCCAGCTGGGAAAGCATCTGGGAGCTCCTACTGAACTGCACGTAAATATACTTTATGCAACAATAGAGTTCACGGAGATTTAAAGAATACTTCTTTAAGCAATTAAAATATACTTAAAAATTATTAGGTAAACATTAAAAAATAGTATATAAAAATTGCATCAGAGGTACTTGGTAGGTAATTAAATATCATACACATTTTTACTTTACATTTTAAATATTTTATAGAAGTACAGTAGATTTAGAATGCTGTGTTAATTTCTACTGTATGGCGAAGTGATTCAGTTATACATGTCTTCTTTCGCATATTCTCTTCCGTTATCGTTTATCCCAGGATAGTGACTATAGGTGCCTGTGCTATACAGTAAGGCCTTGTTGTTCATCCTCATTTTTAGAGGTGCCGTCTCATATTAGAGAATATCTGTACAATGCTACAGTACTGAGTAGCCCCAAAGACTTCCTGGCTTAAGGTATTTTTGAAAACATAAGATTTCAGAGATACAATCAAAGATCTAATTAGTTTTATCCTAACAACATTTTCTTACGTTGTTTTTTAGAAAATGTTAGTTTTTAAAGGGATTCCCTGGTGGCTCGGACAGTAAAGAATCTGCCTGTAGTGCAGGAGACCCAGGTTCAATGGGTAGGAAGATCCCCTGGAGAAGGAAACGGCAACCCACTCCAGTATTCTTGCCTGGGAAATCCTATGGACAGAGGAGCCTGGCAGGCTACAGTCCATGAGGTCACAGAGAGACGAATACAACTGAGCGACTCACACTTTAATAAGGTAAAATAGTTTGATATTACCATTAATCTATAATCATTAAAAGGTAACCAATTTTAAACACTAAATTAAAAAATATTTTCAATATGTAGCTAAGTATAACAGGCTTAAAAAACACTACTGTCATCATTAACTTGTAGAAGAAACCATTAAAATATTAATTCTAAAAAAGTAAACCTGCAGCTCACCTTTTGTAGCCAAATTGAGACACAAGGTTTGTGAAAGAAATGGTGGCAGGGTAACTCTGTTGCTATATCATCCTTAATATACTCACTGCAACAGATTGGACAGCACTGCTCCTGACCAATAGCTGAAAACAAATGACATGACTCATCAATCCCACAGAGTTCAATTTCTATAAAACTGAAATCCAACACATTAACTCATAAACGATAACTACAGAAGATGAAAGAACCAGAATTTGATCAATTAACTGGCAAATGTATTTCTGCTTAATGCATGACAATTTGGAATTTAATAAACATTGCTTTTGTAGAAAAGTTGACTGGAGAACATTTGTTCCCAACCTATCACTTGATAAATTTAAAAATTCCATTAAGTAAGTCTGTCAAAACTAAGTTTCATAGGAAATCTAATGAAAGTGTCTGACAGTATTTTTATCTTCTATATGCACTGGTAACATACTTGAAGATGCCACGTGTCATTTGACACATTTATTAGAGATAAGCTTTGCTCTTACCAGTGTGATCTTCAAGAACAAGGGTCTCTGGAAGACCATCAATGCTCTCCTTACTGGCTGGTGGATTGGCCACTTCAACATCCACTGCAAGAGACTCTAAGTGTGCCAAGGCAGTCTGAAAATGGAAAGTCACAGCACTTCATTAGATATACTTTTAAGTAGCAATGAAAGCCATGTTTAAAGGTTTCATCTAAAATCACATCTGGCATCACCCCTCTTCCTGTTGGTTTCTTTTGCTTCAGTTCCTACAGTGAACCAAAAATATCATAAACACAGAGAAAAAAATAAATCTGTTTCTCACAAGTACAACAAAAATCTGTTTTGTCTAAATAACCATTTGACCATCATACTTGTATTTTCAGAACAGTGGTTTTCTTCTAACTTGTGTGTTTCTGTAGGAAATCAATCACTGAAAGAAAGTAATATTCTGGACAGGTTCAACTCGTGAAAGCAAAAGATGGCAAGGTTACAAGACGCTCAAGGCAGGGAAGCAAACACTGCGCTCCTGAACGGCAGGATCTACTCCTGGCAGAGAGTCCGCGCACCCACGCTACCAGTTCACTCGTGCTGGCACAACCCCTTTTACTGCACTTGGCAGATGCTGCATTTTTTATGAACCAAAGATTTCTGGCAGCCCTGCCTCAAACAAATCTCAGTGCCACTTTCCCAACTGCATTTCTCATTTCATGTCTGTGTCACATTTTGGTAACTCTCACATTTCAAACTTTTATCATTACCATCTTTGTTCTGATGATCCGGGATCAGTGAACTTTGCTGTTACTGTGATCCACTGAAGGCCAAGACAGCGGCCAGTGTTGTTAGCAATGAAATGTTCCCACATTCAGGTGCATACATTTCTTTGGACATGCTGCTACCGCACACTTAATACAACACAGCACAGATGTAACTTTATATGCCCCGAGAGGCCCAACATTCGTGTGACTCACTTCACTGTGGTGTTCGTGGACTAAATCTGTAACCTCACTGAGATATGCCCGAACTCCCAGTTATCTGGGCTGTGAACTTTATCTGGGGACTCAAATGTCTCGAAAAAGTCACTATTCTAAGAAAGACAGGAAGACCAGCAGATCATACGACCATCTAGTAGGAGTCAGCCTCATCCATTTGTGGCTTGATTAGCCCTTTTGACTATAATTAAATGAGAACTGCAGACAGGACCTATACTCACAAGATCTAAAAGGTAGAAACAAACCAAATATCTACTGATGAATGAATGACTAAACTGGTTAGTAAAGGGAAGTATATCATCAAATTCAGAATCCTCTGATACTGTACTATGGTAGTATATTAACCATTTTATTGAGTATTAACGTTAAAGGATAAGAGTATTAAAAATAAGTACACTACAATAACTTGCTAAATACTCAATAGTCAAAGAAAAACTGGGGACATCAAAAACCTAAGGGGGGAATAAAAGGGCAGAGCTTTTTGCATGCAACTGGAAGTTGTTACCAGCAAAAATAAGCTACTGTCTTATGTAAACCTCACAGAAAAAGCAAAAATCTACATTAGATTTTTGTGTAGATAATACATCGACATTATCAACACAAAAGATAATGAAAATCAAGTCACAAAGAAGACAACAGGAGAGGGAGAAAGGAACAAGGGAACTACAAAACAGCCAGACAATAACGGGTAAGAACGAACTGGTAACTTCTTACCAGTCTCCAATCAAAAGGCATACAGTGGCAAAAGGAGAAAAAGATGACAACTCAGCTAACCATATGCTACCTATAAGAGACGCACTTCAGCTTTCAGGAAACACACAGGCTCAAAGTGAAGGGATGGAAAGAGACCCTCTATTCAAGAGAAATCAAAGAGCAGGGGCAGCTATACCTGCATTAGATAAAAGAAACTTTAAGCCAAAAACTGTAGTAAGAAGCAAAGATGATTATTATGTAAAGAATCAACTCATCAAGAGGAGGAAAAAATCAAAAAAATATATACTGAATAACAGAGAACCTAAGCATAGTAAGCAGGTAAAAACAGATCTGAAGTGAGATTAGACAATGATAAGGTAGTATCAGGGGAGTTGAGTAACTCACTTTCAACAACAGATATATTACTCAGAAAACAAAAAGGAAACACTGGACTTGGACTCTATTTTAGGTAAAACAGACAGATACAGAACATTTCACAAAACAGCAGCAGAACACACATTCTTCTTGGATGCACCCGGGACATTCTTCAGGTTAGATCCTAGCTCGAAACAAGTCTTGACAAATTTAATAAGACTGAAGTCACACCAGCTATCGTTTCTGACCAAAATGGCAAGAAATAAAAATCCAACAACAGGAAGAAACTGGAAAATTCATAACTACGTGGAAATTAAACAAAACACTTCTGAACAACCAATGGGTTGTTCACATATTCAGTATGCCAAAACTTACAGGATGAAGCAAAAACAGGTCCAAGAGGGAAGTTTATAACAAAAAAAAGTATACATTTAAAAAAGAAAGAATAGAACTTCCATACAACCCAGCAATCCCACTCCTGGGCATACACACCAAGGAAACTAGAATTGAAAGAGACACGTGTACTCCAATGTTCATCGCTGCACTGTTTATAATAGCCAGGACATGGAAGTAACCTAGATGTCCATCTGCAGACGAATGGATAAGAAAGCTATGGTACATATACACAATGGAGTATTACTCAGCAATTAAAAAGAACACATTTAAATTAGTTCTAATGAGGTGGATGCAACTGGAGCCCATTATACAGAGTGAAGTAAGCCAGAAAGAAAAACTCCAATACAGTATACTAACGCATATATATGGAATTTAGAAAGACAGTAACCATAACCCTGGATAGGAGACAACTAATCTTCGAAAGTATAGGCATAAAGTTGTTTCTTTTATATTCTTAATACATCTATGAATAATTCCCATTTTGAATATCGTTTATTTGCAAGATTTTTCTTGTTGATTATAGTTACCTGATGTTTCCCTTTTTAAAGAAGCTTTTTAAGGCAGCTTTCACTCTGTTGAGTTTCTCAATTTCATTTTTATTGTATTAATACCTGGTATGTATTAGGTGCTTTCTTCTCTTTATGATTATTCTGTTTATCTTGCTAACTTCTTAAACTGGCTGTATACTTGTATACTCATTGCTTTTCCTTTTTATGTAGCCTACTATATTTAAGGCCTCGGTGGACAATGTTTTCCATATCCCATAGGTTTTAAGACTTTATATTTTTGTTATCTTTCTTTAATGATGTTGTTTTTAAATGCCATGTACTCAGTGAGTGATATAAACACATTATAAATTTCAGTTTTCTAATAAAAAAAAGGGGGGAATTACTCAGGCAACCTAACTTTACACATTAAAATTTGTATAGAACCACAAAAGACCCTGATCGTAAATAGCCAAAGCAAAGAACAAAGCTGAAGGCATCACATTTCCTGATACTATAAAACTACAGTGATAAAACAGTATGGAGCAGTATAAATATAGACACACCTAACAATGGAACAGAACCAAGGACCCAGAAATGAACCCTGGAAAATACAGGACCCAATAAAGGAGCCAGGAATACTCAGTGGGGAAAGGACAGTCTCTTCAATAAACGGTACTGGGAAGACTGAAAAATCACACGCAGATGGATAATCACAGGCATAAAACTGAACCCCTAAGAATAACTGATGCCTTTGAACTGCGGTGCTGTAGAGGACTCTTGAGAGTACTGTGGACTGCAAGGAACTCAAACTAGTCTATCCTAAGGGAAATCAGTCCTGAATATTCATTGGAAGGACTGATGCTGAAGCTGAAGCTCCAGTACTCCAGCCACCTGATGTCAAGAGCTGACTCACTGGAAAAGACCCTGTTGCTGGGAAAGACTGAAGGCGGGAGGAGAAGGGGATGGCAGAGGATGAGATGGTTGGATGGCATCATTGGCTCAATGGACATGAGTTTGAACAAGCCGTGGGAGATGGTAAAAGACAGGGAAGCCTGGTGTGCTGCAGTCCATGGGCTTGTAAAAAGTCAGACATGACTCAGTGACTGACAACAACAACGTTACACCACTCACAACAAAATTAACCTGACATGGAATAAAGACTTACATGTAAGACCTGAAACGGTAAACTTCCAATTATAAGATAAGTAAGTCCTGGGGATTCAAGGTGGCAAAGTGATCATAGATGACAATACTGTATTACATAGCTTAAATAAGGGAAGGGAGTAAATCTTAAACGCTCTCACCACAAGACAGAAACGGTAGTTACGTGAGGTGACAGAGGTTAACCGCCCTCCTGTGACAGTCGCCACACAATATGTAAGTGTGTCGAATCAACACACTGTATTACATACCTGAAATAAGGTAAGGGAGTAAATCTTAAGTGCTCTCACCACAAGACAGAAACGGTGGTTACGTGAGGTGACAGAGCTTAACCACCCTCCTGTGACAGTCGCCACACAATATGTTAAGTATATCGAATCAACACACTGTGCGCCTTGTGTGCGTGTGTGTCAACTCGCTTCAGTCGTGTCAGACTCTGTGTGGCCCCGTGGACGGTAGCCCGCCAGGCTCCTCTGTCCGTGGGATTCTCCAGGCGAGGATACTGGAGTGGGTTGCCATGCCCTCCTCTAGGGACCATCCTGACCCAGGGACTTTACCACGAGTACCACCTGGGAAGCTCTATGGTCCACCTTAAATCTACACAATGTTACATGTCAATTATATCCCAATAAAGCTGGAATAATGTGGTACATGCAAACAGTGGAGTACAATTCAGCCTTGAAAAATAAGGGAATTCTGACACACGCTAAAACAAGGGTGAACACTGAAGGCATTACGCTAGGTGAAACAGGTCAATCACAGAAGGATAAATACTGTGTCCCTGATACGAGGTCCCTAAAGCACTAACATCACAGGACAGACAGCAGAATGAAGGCTGCCATAGAGTTAGAAGAGGAGGGATGTGGTTACTGTTTATATGCTCACTGCCCCTCAGCTCTGTACTTAACAATGGTCAGAATGGTAACTTTCACATTCTATGCCCATTACCACAATACAGAATAAACCAGGCTTTCTAGGCAGGAACAGGACTCTGCCCGATGGTCAACACTGTGCTGTCTTGGACGGCAAACAGTCTTTTGTATACTCCTCATAATCTAGCCTAGGTATTTCAGCAACCATCTTTACAGAAAGAATTTGAGAAGACCTACAACAGAGTATAGGGCAAAGCAAAGTCAGGACTGAAACAAGAAAAAGCAAAGAAAGGTTTTTTATAAAAGTTAATAAACACAGTTAATAACGCTGAACCCCAAGTTTGACTCTGATTTGCAGACAGATATTGCAAAAAGAAAAACAGTGTGCCAGTAACAGAAGTATTGCTTCTCAGTTCCAAATTCACCTTTCATTTCCATTCTGTGAAAACAGATCTGGGCCTTTTAAGTATTCTTCCTTTGTAAGCTCAGGCAGTAGACGGTGCTGGAGAGACAGGAGGAAAGGACTGCTGCTTAGTTCCAGCGGGCTTGCCCCCGGGAGGAAGGAAGATGCCGTCTCTATCCCTACCTTGGTTTTTGCACCACAGGACTGCTGCTCCAGCTCCTCCAGTGAGAGGCTCCCCTAGCACCCGGCTCCAGAAGCACACCACTCTCCCCAGTGCCTCACAGCTGTAGGGTAAAGTGGCCAGCAGCCTCCCCTGGCACTCATCTTGGGTGGTTTTATAGCAGGAGTGCTTCCAGTGAGTCACTTCCCTGGGAATAGCTTCCTAGCACTCCAAAGCCAGATTTTTGCCGAAAACAAGAGGGCAGATTTTCAGCAAGTTCTGCCAGCCTAGCAGTATAAACACTTCTCTAAGAACCATGGTTGCATCCTCTTCAACACCATCTGGATCTTAACCCTGTGGGCAGAGGGGTAGAGTGCTTCATCTCAGCCCTTAGGCTATCCCTTAAATCTGCTATTCCTATATTCTTCAGAATTCACTTTGCTTGGGCCTCCCAGGTGGCACAGCGGTAAAGAACCTGCTGGCCAACTCAAGAGACACAGGAGAAGTGGGTTTGGTTCCTGGGTCAGGAAGATCCCCTGGGGAAGGGAACAGCAACCCACTGCAGTATTCTTGCCTGGGAAATCCCATGGACGGAGGAGCCTGGTGGGTTGCAGTCCATGGCGTCACACAGAGTCGGAAACAATCAAATACACACACATGCAGCCTAACTGTAGTTAGTTATTCTTATCCTGCTCAAATTACTGTTTTCTCTCTTGTGACTGAATCCAGACTGACACAGAACTGGTATCAGGCACGATTCCATGAAGGAAGAATGGGACTGGTGTGGCGAAATCTTTCGGCTTGAGCTCAGAGCTGAGCTCCTTATCAACTGGGATGGGCTGCTCTCAAGGCACAGGCTGCAGCGGCATCGGAACTAAGCTGTCTGTGGTGGAATGCAACCAAGTACCAGCTGAAGCGCGTCGTGGGAGCCCAGCTGTTTGCCACACCTGACCTGATGGCAGTAACGGTGACTGTAAAATCTGTGACGTGTGATGGATCCTTCTGAGTGTCCCTGCAGGCTGACAAGGAGAAAAGGACAAACCTGGGCCCAATAACTTTCAAAGGGAAGCACAGTATGAGAACCACAGTGTGCCCATGATAGCCCTGGAAAAAAATCTCTTATTTCTGAAATTCTAACATACGTTTCAAATTAATTCTAAGTCTTGTCAAGTTTCTCAAAAATTATACCACTAACTGGTTAAAAAACAGGATGCTAAAACTCAGAATGAGGATATGTGGTTGAATTCAGATGTAACTGTTTTGAATCCCCATGACACTCTGCATCTCCTTTACCAGCAGGAGTGGCTGACCATCCACAAACCTTGCCTCTACATGAAACTCCTGGAGAGGGATAACTACGTACAGAGCGCCCATCCCTTAGTACTTCCTCCCCAACAGTAAAGTTACCAGAAGACTACAGCAGCCAGAAAAGGCAAGATGACTGAGCACAGCAGACTCCTGAGAGACGTAGGCTTGGGTCCCCCCACCAAGTGAAGAATCCTAAGCAGGCAGACCCTTGCTCAAGACGGGAGAATAAGGGAAAAGGACACTGCAGCTATCAATGACAGCCTGTGGCCAAGCACAGAGGCAAGGACTAGCGGCTCTGCATTCTCCATCTGCTTGGTGGATGTATCTGTTTATCTGCATCTAACCATTTTTTCCATCCTTCCCATTTTATACAGCAGTCAACTTTACAATTCAATCTTTATGTAAAAGAACATTTAGCATGACTGACTTGTGGAGTCATTAACATAGCCAGCAATGAATGCAATGACTCCTGGGGCTCTTTATCTGCTCATCGGGGGAAAGACTGAAAACTTTTGTTGTATCTTGTTAGACAGAAACATAACTGTTGTGTATTGGATGGGAGTTCAAATGTTTGTTGAAAGGGGTATACAGAATCCAAGCAGTCAAAGATATATGGACTGTTCCAATGACCAATTAGATCTAAATTCACTACTTTAATAAGCTCTGTGAAAATGGATTTGGGCCATTTAAATATTTTCCATTTAAATATGTCAAGCTTCGTTCACAGAGACTGCTGAAGAGACAGAGCAGCAGGGAAAGGACTTTGCTCCTGACCCTCGTGAGAAGCCCGTGCAGCTTCTGTGGCACAAACAGCCTTTGCCAGCAGCAGACTCCTGCAGAGCACACAGCTTCGCTAGCACCCAGCTCTCGCAGGGCATGCGGCCAGTAGGCTTCCCCAGTCCCCACCGCGGACAGAGCGCTCCAGTCAGACATCACTCTCCAGGGCTGATCTTCCCCAAGTTCTGCCAGCCGAGGACTGCAGTGACTTCTCTGCTATTCAATGAGCCACAGCTGTGCCATCTCCACCAAGGTATGGATCTCAGCCACGGACCAAAGTGCGAACTCTTCCTTAGGTGGTCCTGGGTGGTGACTGCTCCCTGTGTGTGTTTTTTCTACATTCTTTAGAATGATCTTTGTTAGTAAACACTCCCTTTTCATTCTAATCCCTTGTTACAGTGATTTTTACGTATGTTGAAATTTCAGGTATTTATTAGCACTACAAATTGCAGTCAACAGAAAGGAATAATGAACCCAGTGACACAAACGTGTATTAAAGCATAGTTAACCTGGATTAACCTCCCCAAATGGATCTTCCTATAAATAGAATCCCTTCTTTTTGTTTATGTGTAGCACAGATGAGCTCTCTTTATTTTAAAACTTTCCCATAAAGAGACAGGGAAATGGGAAGTAAGAGCCTGTTACTTGTCCCTTCTTTCTCATGAATAACTATAGCTGCAATCATGAATGTCCTTCAATTCCCTATGTACTTCTCAAGGTAAACTCTGTAAGAACTCATCTGTAAATTTCAACATATGTAAAAATAATTTATTGTCTTGGCACTTACATATATTTAAGATGATCTGGGGTCACTTATAAGCAACAAGTGCAAGAAAGACCACTTTACAGCCACTGCTACGAAAATCCATAAAAATCTGTCTATACCTTAATACAGTATATATTCAAATGTTAGTTCAAGTGTCAGAAAGACAACTAGATGGCCGAAACAGCCAAAGCAGCACAATCCTTTGTCAGCACAGAATCTAGTTTCTAAAGAATAAAATAATTTAGCTTTTAAAGAATGAATAATTATACCAAATGATTTATTATGGACTTTGAATGACCACTAATTCCGTACTAGTGATTAGCACTAATTAATGATGTTAGAGGATTACCACTTGGCTGGCTGATAATTTGAAGGCATCTTTGAATATAGCCATTTACTGAGAGCTTATGACGACACCAGGTATCTTGCTAAGTGCAAAATTTTGCTTTTCCCATTTAGTAGATGAGGACCTACAACTTAAGAGGTTAAGTCAACTATCCAAGGTCACACTGCCTAAAAGAATCACTGAACTCAGAAGCCTATGTGTTTATCTCATTTACTATCTTTCTAAGTCCTACACCCCAGCGTATATGAAGTGCTTTGTAAATATGTGAGGATATTCCTCAGGGCTTATGGGTATGGAGAGTCTAAGAGACCAAATTTCAATTAACTTTCTTCTGTAATCTTTCTTCAAAGGAATCTGCCTAACAATGCTCCTCCAATCACTGTATCATCCTGGCTCTTCTACTCCACATTCCTTTTTTATACTCACCTTTTTTTCCACTTTATAAATAAAAGCATATGTCTTTCCCATTCAGAGGGGCAATCTGAAATACTGGGGTCAAACTGAACTATAACGACTGAATAACAAACCTTTGTGGATGACTTCCAATTTTCCACTTTCAAAAAAAAAAAACTGAAGGAGGCTCTCAACAAGTTTTGGGGATTTTGGCAAATACCTCAGAAGAATTCAGTGACACGCTATGATAAACTCCTTCCATCCCTATCGATTGATTTATCTGAATAAGGTTTCTCAACCTTCATTCATAAAGATGAAAAGGAGAAATAAATTCATGCTGACTTATATCTCACTCTATAAATAAATAAAATTCACTCAATCAGGAAGGAAAAAAAAGCCTCCATATAATTAAGAGATGCATTTCTAATGAAAGTTTATGTTATGTTTAAGTAATTATATATAAAATTTGTATGTAAGTTTGTTCTTGATCAATAGATATTGCAAAAAACTTTAACTCAATCTACACCAATTTTTTTTTTACATTTAAATTCCTGAAGATATTTTTACTGCAAACTGGTATATTAGGTTAAATAATATTACTTAGGTTTTATGCTAAAAATCTTTAGATGTCAATGTCAAGATGTACAAAGGAATACTTAAATTTTGGGGAGACTGAGTAAAAAGTTTTAATACCACTGTTTCAAACAGTTAAAAATCTTAAGTATTTTGCCCTATTTCTCGCTCAAATCAGAGAAAGATATGAGGTAAATATTTACTGCCAATATATTAACCAATAGCTACTACGCAAAAAGAAAGGTCAGCCTAGTATTGGAAAAATAAGAGAAAACAACCACTGCCAAAAAGAGGGCTACTAAGAAAAAACAAAAACAGAGCACTCAGTTTGCTTATTATTCATACTTGTTTTTCACTTATTCACAAAATGTTAGTGCTAAACCTAAATGGAAAAATCCTACATTATCTCAGTTCACTTTTCAAAATGATTAAGTAAGTACATGCTAGACCTAGGAAAGTAAACATTTCTAGAGACTGACAGGAAGAAGGAACTGTACTGGTTCTCTAGGAGTGAAACATGCCTCAGCCAAATCCAAATAAAATAAAGCTGAGCACTCAATCTGAAGAAGCGGTTGTGCTGTGGGCAAGGGGACACTTCACGCTGTTCCTCTGAAACAGGAGGACGGATGGGTAAGCGCGACTGACAGCGTGCGGCCACAGGCCCCTGAGAGCAGCGGGCGGCAGTGAGAGTCTGAGCTCCCGGGCGTGTGATGCTCTTTCCTGCCTCGTGGCTTTGCTGCGCGGCTACTGCCTTTACCCAGCATGACCCTCATGACAGGCCTCACTGGCTCTTCTTTTAAGACGCCAAACGTCACACTTCTCATTAATAACAAATAATAAAGTTTTTAATTTTCAAAATTTCTTTCTAAAGATATTACCACATTGTAGGAGATCATAAACCACTAGCATAATGGGAAAAAACTATCTAAGCACTGCAAAGTTCAGTTCAGTTCAGTTACTCAGTCGTGTCCGACTCTCCGCGACCCCATGAATCACAGCACGCCAGGCCTCCCTGTCCATCACCAACTCCCGGAGTTCACTCAAACTCATGTCCACAGACTCGGTGATGCCATCCAGCCATCTCATCAAAACCAGACTCTAATACTGATGTATTCCATGTGGTCACTTAAAATTTGTTTAACTCAAGGAAGTTAGTAATCTTTAATCTTTACATATTCTATTTCTGATGCAGGTTATCATGTTGTGCCACTGCTTTCGTGTCAGAATTTGGGAAGGCAAGTTATATAACCTGGGAAAAGTCCTAAGAATATATAATTCTGTCTCATGATGTTCTAACTTTTCTTGTAGTGTATAGTATTTTTCCCTCCTCCCAGTTTTACTGCAACATAACTGATATACAGTACCATGTAAATTTGATGTATATAGCATGATGATTTGACATAGATAACATTATGAAACCATTATCCCAACAAGTCTAGTCAACACCCATCATCTCAAGAGATGAAAAATCAAAGAAACAGAAAAAAATTATTTCCTTGTGATGAGAAATGTTAAGATTTACCCTCTTGACAATTTTCACATATAATCTCAATATAAACATGCTAACTGCATTTATCATGTCGTCCATCACATCTCCAGTGGTCATCTATTGGGTGCTGCTGCTGCTGAGTCGCTTCAGTCGTGTCCGACTCTGTGCGACCCCACAGATGGCACCCCGCCAGGCTCCCCCGACCCTGGGATTCTCCAGGCAAGAACGCTGGAGTGGGTTGCCATTTCCTTCTCCAGTGCATGGAAGTGAAAAGAGAAAGTGGAGTCACCCAGTCATGTCTGACTCATCGTGACCCCATGGACTGCAGCCCACCAGGCTCCTCCGTCCATGCGATTTTCCAGGCAAGAGTACTGGAGTGGGGTGCCATCGCCTTCTCCGCATTTATCGTGTAACTGGGAGTTTATGCTTCTGCCTGCCTTCATCCAATTCCCCCTGCCCCACAACCCCCTGCCTCAGTAACCACAAACCTCATCTCTTTTCCTGCGTTTGTTTGTTTTCAATGCATAATTGACCCACAACAGTGTATTAGTTCACTAGCACACTACCAACATAGTGACTGGTTATCTCCATACATTTCGGAACGATCCCCAGGATACACAGTGTTTCTCCTGTGGCCACTGAGGAAAACACTCACTATACAGAGTAACTAAGAGCAGTGGTCTCCATGGAAGGTGACGCACGCCTCAGTGACGCCAAAGCAGAGCTAATGCGTGTGTGCGCGCACGTGTGTGTGCGTGTGCAGGTAAACAGGTCTGTCTCTATTTCCTACTTTACGAGTCTAATCTCAAGGCTTCAAGCTAAGACACCATTACAGTGCTCCTGAAAGTTCTCTCATTCCTTTTCCTTCTTTTACTTTTGACTCATTCATCTTATTACCATCCCTCCACTGGAAATCACTATGGAGACAGTAATTAAGACTTCTTCTTAACAACAACACTCACTGGTGCAATGCAAGTTTCCAAATGTGGAAAAGCTTGGGCTTTTGACCACAGGCAAATACAATTTTGAAGAAGCTGTTTGAGTTTTGGTCAAACAAAGCAAAGAAGGCAAGACAAACAGGCACCCAATGTGCCATGTTTATGAGCCTGTGTACGTGTGGGGATGAGGGTGAGTGAATTTTCCAACTGCATTAAGCAGCTAGATAGATTCAGAAGCCATACGAACCAAAAAAGGGAAGCAATTTGAAATATATCTTTAGATAGCTTTAATTTCATTTAACAAATATACTTGTGTGTATGTGTGTAAAAATATTCAGATTCAAAGACCTGTATAATTCAACAGAGGAAGGATATTTCCTAAATGCTGTAGAAGGAAATGGCAACCCACTCTGGGGTTCTTGCCTGGAGAATCCCAGGGATGGGGGAGCCTGGTGGGCTTCTGTCTGTGGGGTCGCACAGAGTCGGACACGACTGAAGTGACTTAGCAGCTTAGCTTAACAAACAAAACAAATACTATATTCTGCAGTAAATACTGGAAAATACTATAATTTCAGGCAAATGGGCAGGATGTCAAGTACAATTTATATACACACACACTGAATCACTACTTGGTTATTATTATTATATTGGCAAAAAACTTATTCACCTTTTCTTAAAAGCAGTTTAGAAAAATCTTTAATTTTTATCACTGTGCATCCCACCAACCATATATGGGAAACCAGAGAACTAAAATACCTCCATAGCCTGGGCCAAGCGCTCTTCTAGCGCCATGTATGTGAGGAACTGAGGATCCACATAAGAAATAGCTTCAGCAACTCCGAGTCCATCTGCGAAGCCATCAAACAAGCTGGGGAAGAAAAAGTACAACCGTGATTTAGGAAACCTTTATGGTGAAGACCAAATTATACACTAGCATACTGACAAGCCAATAAACACACAAGCAGAAAACCTTAAAATATTTTAATATAATCTTACGGGGTGAGGGGCGAGAAGAACCCAACAGGAAATTAAACGCTAGGTGTAAGGAGTTAAGATACCATTTCCATTCCTAACAGGATGCCACACTCACTGCAAGTTTGTAAGAAAATTCTCTGCTGTTTCTAGTTCTAGTTCTGGGAACCATGTATGGCTGGGATAAACGTAATACTTTTTATCTACTAATTCTTTTCCATGTCGTTCCCCTTTATTTTGGTTTCCAATATGAATTTTGGTGAGAACATGGTAAGAATTACTCCATCTATTTTAATTCTATCATTGATCAAAGTCTCTTTTTCTTTTACCTTGTACTGCTTAATCACTCTGGCTTAAGAATACTTCATTTTCGCAAGTTTTTCTCATTAATTTCTCTTCTATTTTTCTAAGGACTAGGGTTTCTCCCTTACCATTCAGTTTGAAAAAGATCTGAGCTCCTAACTGCTCACTTCTATTACTCTGAAGGTCGTAAGCCACTTGAAGAAAATATGATGTCTTAATCTGGTTCTCATCTTCTCCCCTCCACCTTTATACACACAGACTCCTCCTTTTCCTCTGGCCATGGAAATAACAGATACTTCAAGGTTCAGAAAGCACAAGACACCCTCAGTCGTCTTTCTATCTTGTTCTGTTGGAGCTCCGTCCCTTCAGGTACCCTTTCCGCGGGTAATTCCTAAGCCTCTACCCAATCCCAAACTCTCCTGAGCTCTTGATGTGTATCTTTAGTTTTCTGTGGGGCACTTCACCTCAATGAATTCCTACCACCTCAAATCCAACGTCTCCAAAACTGGGCTTATTTTGTCTGGTTAAAGATAAGCTTCTGTTGACCTCTGCATTCCTATCAGAAACTGAGTATCACAGTCAATAATACCCAGTTACTTATGCTAGCTCAAAATAGTTATGATGTGCCTCTGTGCCTCCATCAAAATTACAAATCTATGGCCCAGAGATCTAAAGTATTTCTATGAAAAATACATTAAAACTTAGTAGTACCTAGAAATCAGCAGACATCATACAGTACAAAAGGAGCGGGCATTTTCATACAATCACAGATTTCAGAATTAGAATTAAAACTTAAGATTACTGAATCCAACCTCCTTTGCACTATTAACTCCTTCATCTATCAGTGAGATATAGGGTACAGAGGAAGAATCTTGGAGTCAGACAGATAGGAATTTAATGTCACATTTAACTGAATTATTGCTAAATAATATGAAATTTTTATTTGGTGTTACTGTTTATCTATAAAACAAATTAAATGAGTAAATGCACACAGGTGCTGTGCAAGATGGCACAGATTAGGCACTCAAGAAACAGCAGAACCACTTCCTCCATGCAGGAAACATACTGCTTTCTAAGCAGGTGCATGTGGTGTCGGGGAACCCTCATTAGAAGTCTGAAATATATGAATTAAGTGCTCTAGTTCTGCATGCTGAAGCAACACAAACTATGTCCACTTTCCTCTTTCAAGTGATGAGAATCAACTATCCCCTAATAATTCTTTTCTTGTCTAAGCTAAACAAATCTAGACACTCAGAGCATAATCTGGTTATTATGTGGTAACAGAAGAATGATCAGTGAACATTAAATATTCCAGCACTGTTCATTTGGTAAACACCATGGTAATAACTGCCTCAGATAAGAAGCACCAAGGACGCTAAAACCAGTAGTCTGAGAGCAAACAGGTTACCTTCCCACTCGATGTCTGTTTAATTATAAAGGGAAAAACTGCAACTGTCCAGTGATGAAACCTGAGAGACTCTACCTTCACCAAGTGATCAGAATTAACATCATCACGGCCCGATTCGACGCCATGTGCCTTCTGATACGCACGGAGAACACAACACTGCTTCTATGGTATGCCTGCTAAAAATGTGTAACTCAAACCTAACTATGTCATCAGAAAAAATTAACCTAAGGGTCATTCTACAAAATAAATGGCCTGTACTTTTAAAAATACCTAATTCATAAAAAACAAAGAGTGAGGAAATGTTTCAGATTAAAAGAAAGTAAAGAAAACATGTTAACTAATCTATCTTGGACTGCATCAGAAAAACATTTCTCTAGGACTGCAAGGAGATCCAACCAGTCCATTCTAAAGGAGATCACTCCTGGGTGTTCATTGGAAGGACTGATGATAACGCTGAAACTCCAATACTTTGGCCACCTCATGCGAAGAGTTGACTCACTGGAAAAGACTCTGATGCTGGGAAGGATTGGGGGCGGGAGGAGAAGGGGACGATGGAGAATGAGACGGCTGGATGGCATCACCAACTCTGTGGACATGAGTTTGAGTGAACTCCGGGAGTTGGTGATGGACAGGGAGGCCCGGCGTGCTGTGATTCATGGGGTCACGGAGAGGCAGACACGACTGAGCGACTGAACTGAACTGAACTGAATGGCATTAATGGGGCAATTATAGATATTTGAATAGGTCTGTAGATTAGAACAGTACTTATCAGTGTTAATTTTCTGATTTTCATATTTTTACTGTGTAAGAAAATGTTCCCATTTTAATGAAATTCATTCTAGGTGATCTGTAAGTAAAGAGGCATCATGTTTGCAACTTACTACATGTGTCAAAAACAAACATAAGTAAAGGAAAGAGTGGCGACATGAATGTGGTGAATGTTAGTGCTCACAGAATCCGGGTGGAAGGCATGTGGGAATTTTCTGTACTACTGTTTGCCATTTTTCTGTAAGTCTGTAATAATTTCAAGAGTTTTAAAAATTCTACTCCTAAACCATGGTTACAGCCATAAAGAATTAATTTCTCACAATCTAATTAGGTTAATTATTATCATCCCAATTTATTAGGTTGAAAATTATTAAAAAATAATAATTGTAACCCAATTTCTAATCAAGAAAAAGCTTAAATTGTTATCAACGAATAAATAAATGGTACATTTGGGATGTGTCTAAATCTAAAATCTATGTTTTTTCCACATCAACTCCTACCACACAAATCCATGAAATAGTCTCTGGTTATCCTATAGCATTTCTGTGACTTAATGAAAACAAACAAGTAAGCAAACTTTTGATAGAGGATTTTTTTCCATGTTCCTTTAAACTAAAATAAAAATCCAAAGGCTTTAATTTTTTTTTCTATGCTGAGGCAAAACTGGAGAAAAAAAAAAAAGCATTAAATTTTAGAGTTACACAAGAATTGCTGCTGTCCACCATGGCCATTCCTTTAAGATGCCAAAATGACATGCTATTTTAATGTGAAAATCAAGCCATATTTTTACCTTACTAACATTTAGCTACTACCACATAAATCGAACAGAATACCACCAAAGCAAATAACGAGGTGTTGCCATATTTAGAGAAAATTCAGAACAGTAACTTCAAAAATTTTGTCTTAAAAATCAAGGCTAAATTGTTTTCCATATTAAAAAAAAAACAAACTACTTTGAAACTTCACAACTTGGGGAGCAATCAGTAATGTCTTTACAATCTTAATACAACAGCCATGTCCAGAACAATCATCAATGAAATAGAAGCTTTCAAATTTAAGTTAAAATTCATTCAGTAAAGACCTCAATCATTTCTTCAAATTTTTTTTGGAAACCTTTTTTTGAAGGTATTTAGAAATGTTATGTATCAAGATCGTAAAAAATATCACGTTAGTAATACCATCTCTTATTAATCTGTCCTAAAGAAACAATCTGATGTACAGATAAAGTTTTATGGGTGAAAAATTTACTGCACTATTTCAGTAAGGAAATAGTCGAATAACTTTTCGTGCTTCTGTAGGATGGAGCACTCATACAGCATTTCTCATGTGAAACCACACACGTCTCCCAACGTGCACAGATGCTGCTGAACAGACAATCCTGCCGAGCACTGTCAGAGATGACTGTGAGCAATGTCACCAGGAAAAAGTCAGAACGAACAAGCTCAGCAACAGGGGAGTGGGCAGACCTGAAGGAGGGGGAAACAAAGGGGGTGCTCAAGGTCACTGAGACGAGGTCACTGATTCCATGATGCTTGGGGAGACAGAACACAGGTCTCAGAAGAGAGTCTTTAGGATGAATTACAAACTAACTGTGTGGCTGTGAGGAAACCCCACTTCTGCTTCTGTAACAGGGTCACTAAGGTCTGCTCTGACTCTTCCCCTAGGGAGGGAGAAAAGGGTCAGCAAGGAGAATCATGGCGACACTGCGTTTCTCGTCTGGAACGATTTAGAGAAGTACAAAGAAAAATCATTCAGAAAGCGAAACCGAAAACACAAAGGAGGCCTTAAAAATACATCACCAGGGGTCTGAGTGCGTTTTTCTTACGTGTATTTTTCTAAATTTCCTGTAATGGAATTTTAACTGGAAAAACAAGACAAATTCTTAAAAATATATCTGTGCAGAGATGAAAATAAGGGTAGTATCAAGCCATAATTTTTTCCAGAAAAGTAACAAAAACGGAGTAGTTGGAACAGACATTCTCTCTACATCTCAGTAATTATTCCAGAGGGCTCTGCACACTTGAAAAAAAAGTCTAAGTTTATAAACCAAAACAACTAAATTCTGATCATTCTATCACAAGCAGTAACAATTCTATAATCCATTTAATGTATATGTTACTTCTATGTGAAGCTCACTATTCTTTGCAGCATGAAGTAAATTTAATCCATTCAACATCTCTGGGAAGGTCCAACTCTATTTTGCAAATACAGAAGAAAAACTACAGTCCTGCTTCTTCTGATTCAATCACAGGTTTAGAAATTCTTCAAGTAGTATTCATCATGGACTTTTATGTTTTACAGGATTATATTAAGTGCTATATTAAGGGGATCAGGACACACAATATATATTTGTCATAAAAAATGTTTAACACCAAACTTAAAAGTCAGAAACCTCAAACAAGTATGTAAATAACTAGGATACAAGGTAAGCATCCACAGAGTTAACGGTCAAAGTAGGAAGAGGTCAATGACTAGCATTCGTGTGGGAAGCAGTATCTGAAACGAGCTGGGAAGGAGAGGGAGACTGCATGCCTCAGAACCGTGCTTTCGCATCGCGAACGGACTCCGCTCAGTGCCCGTGGGCACGGTGAGCGCTGTGAGGTGCGCACCTCCAGTCCACGTCCAGGTCTTCACTCACACTGGAGTCATCCTCAAGGTTGTTGTTGCCGTCCAGCATGAACGCTTCTGGCTGTGCAAACTCGTGAGCGGGCTCGTTCCCTTCGTCACTGCTGCTCTCATTGACTTCATTGTACTGTAACCAGGGAATTTCTCCCTCTTCCAAGGATGTCTGTTCCCTAATACAAACATTTGCATGGAAGAACAAACATTATTATTTTAAAACATATATCATAAGTTTTTTCTTTAAAGAGCTCTCTTCAGTGCAAGTAGATACTTTATTTTAATTCTGAATTCTTGGTACTTCCATGATTCTAAAAGATCTGCCTTTAGGTGTGAACCTGTGTATTTGATATATATTATCTATACTCTATTTTCTTTTTGCAGGAGAAAAATAAGAAAAACTCACCCTAGGTAATCTGAATCGTTAAGTCCGATCTTGAGTAGTTCCCCTCAGTTACAATAAGACCCAGGCTACTCAGCCTGGCTGCAAACTCTGCAAAGCAGGAGCCACGCCCGCCCCCACCCCTCACTACTTCCCTGCTGTGCTCTCTCCTCCTGGAGCACGTGGAGACCAGCCCACCTTGCAGACACTCCCTCCACTTGAAATGCACTTTCACCGGATGTATGCACTGCCACTCCCCTGCCCGGTCCTCAGATCAGAGGAAATGTCACTTCTTTACGGGAAGCCTGTCTTGACCACTCATTTTAAGCAGCTCACAGTCACTGCTGATACAGCATTGTGCTTACTTTCCTTACAGACCTTCCTTGTATTTATCATTTTCTTATTTACCATTAGTCATTATTCCACTAGAAAATAAGCTAACAGAAACAGGGATAGACAAATCAATGACACAGATAAAGAAAACAAGAAAAACGAAAGTATTTCAGAACAACAGGGGAAAAGACCACTTGATAAATGACACTGAGACAGCTGGGTATACACACGGGGGAGGGAGGGACACTACAGTTTAATGTCATTATTTAGCCTTAAGTAAATTCCAGATCTGTTTTACAGAAACGCGTGTCTGCCTTCAATACCTCTAAAAAAAACAAGTACTAGAAGAACCACAAGAGAAATTTCCACAAAAATATCAGTGTCGTCCTAAACACGATGCAAAATTTTGAAGCCAAAGATAAATTGACTGCTAAATTTCACAACATACACATTAAAGAAAATACTCATGGAAAAGCCAAAACACCAAAAACTTGGACATGAAGACCAAACTGAGAAAAATTAATAATTATAATACATAAGAAAAAATGGCATTTCAAGGCTGCAAACACTGAACAAAAGCTGCTTTCAAATTTACAAATAAGACAATTATACTGGTAGAATTTTCTTATTCATTTTATTTGACAAAAAAATACCTTTTTTTTTAAACCAAAAGGAGGTTAAATAATATAGTCTCAGCAAAGTTTCATTTTAGTTTGGGTTTAAGATGAGAAATAATGTTATACAACAATTTATGTATCTCAACTTGAAGAACAGCTAATTAGAACTCTATTGATTTTAATGTGCAAATTTAACTTTAGGGATAAAAACCATTTATGAAAGAGATGTAGGCAATGCCCACATACAAGAAACAACACGTTTTAAATATAAAGAAACTATCTCCTTCTATACCTAAATCCATAAATGTTTAATTTCTGCTCAACTACACTTCAGAATAACATGCTTATACAATTTAGTCTAATAAAACGAGAGAAATGAACATACCAAAATACGCTTATTTTGTTGAATTTTTAATGTCTAATACATAAAGACAGCAGATGCTTTCTTGTGCATAATTTAGTTTCAGTAAAATTAAGCCTCAAACAGTTTTAAAGTACAGATCAAACTAAAAATCCCTGCACAGGAGACCTCTCTTCACAGTGTTCTGAGAGTACCTGGCACAGTGTCCTCTAACTCTCCTGGGACTCACGTGCCTCCTCCTAGACTGGCAACTTCTCGAGGGCATAACACGTTGTCGTCTCTCCTCATTACCCTGAGGAAAGCATGGCAACCCACTGCAGTGTTCCTGCCTGGGGAATCCCATGGACAGGGGAGCCTGGTGGACTTCTGTTCATGGGTCGCAGAGTCGGACACGACTGAGCCCAGCGCACTCATTAGGGCCTCACTCCCTGAGACATGTGCTTGACACTTAATAGGTTCGCGCTCTCTCTCTGTTGCAAATATAATAATAAACCTTTGAAAAATAATCTTTTAAAAGTCAAATAATTTAGAGATTAAGCCTAGAATAGTCCTTGGAAATGTCTATTATTTCAATGTACACCTACAAGAAATACATTTTTTAATATTATACAGTTATCAAAATGACTGTTAGGCTGTTATTCAGATATCTAACATAAAACTTGAATACATGGTTGAAAATTATTCAATATAAGAAATATAAATTTATGAGTTTTTTAAATTCAAAGAAAAAAACTAAAGTAAGAAATTACTCTGAATCTAAATGATAATGTCATTAATACTCTTTCAACCATATCAATAATCCTTGGCTACATATTTTGTTAAACATTTGTTTCTCTCTTTCACAACTCATTATAACACAGCTGCAGAAACAGAAAACAAGTGCTATGTGGCATATGCACTCAACCTGTTACATGAAGTTCATTCATCACTTAACACAAAGTTGATCAAGCTACAAGAGTGGCACTGTGGTTGGACCCAAGTTGGCCTGACAGTATAACAAAAGGAATTTTGATCTTAAAAAAAAAAAAAAATTGAACAATAGGACACCAGAAGTACCCAGGACCACCTGTTACCTCCCCATGAGCTACAGTGGAGAAGTCTCTCTCTGATGCTAGAGGCCCTATTCCTGAGCTCTGGATCATCTTCTCAAGAATTTCACTTACCTTTGCTCTAATTATAAGTCAGTTACTGTCTCCTTGAACATTCTATAAGCAAACAATCACGCTTCTAGGTTTTTAGGGGTGAGGACAACCCTGTTCTAGGCCCATAATCCACTTGGAATCTCTTCCCTTTTGTAAAAAACTGGGTATCTCCATTTTCTCACCTTCAATTTCCTTTATTTTTTAATTCCTTTTTTTTTCAAATGCAAAATATATACAACCTATTTTAGTTATATAATATCTTACACTGAACAATCAGAGACCAACCACCCAAGCCAGGAACTGGAATATTACCACTGACTAGCATACACCTTGTGTTCTACACTTTTTCTATCCCCTTGGCCTGACACTCCAGAGCAAAGTACCATCATGTTGATGCTGTTTTCATTCCACTGCTTTTGAAAGATGCTTTCACTATTTTTCTATGCTTAAACAAGATATTCACTACTGCCTGTTTTTAAACTTTATGAAATAGGCATGACACACATTTTCCCAGGAATGGCTATCCTCACTCAGCATTCTATCTTTAAGATTCACCCATGCTTCTGTATGTAACTATGGCTCATTCATTACCGCTGCTGTGTAATACTCTATGTATGAATACATTAATTTTTCTTATTAATACACACTTAGGTAATATCCACCTCAACAAGCAGTGTGTAAGAATTGATTCACATCCTCCAAAACACCTGACACTGCTAATACAATAGGTGATTAAAAGGAGACACCTCCGTGTGATCCTTTTCTTGTTGCTGTTTTTATTTTTTGGCTGCACCACAGAGCATGTGGGATCTTAGTTCCCCAACCAGGGATTGAACCTGCGCTCCCTGTGTGAGAAGCACAGAGTCCTAACCACTAGACTACCAGGGACGCCCGCTCCTTGTGTTCTTAATGTACACTCCCTGATTACTAATGATCTACGCATCTTCTGGTATTTTTAATTCACCAGTATACTTCCTCTTCAGTGAATTATCTGCTCAAGGTTCTGATCATTTTACAGTCATACTCAGTTTTGCTCACTAATTTCCAGCTCACTATGTGCTCTGCACATTAAGACTTTATACTGTAAGTACTGACTGTGGCTCAGATCGTGAACTCCTTGTTGCCAAATTCAGACTTAAATTGAAGAAAGTAGGGAAAACCACTAGACCATTCAGGTATGACCTAAATCAAATCCCTTATGATTATACAGTGGAAGTGAGGAATAGATTTAAGGGACTAGATCTGATAGATAGAGTGCCTGATGAACTCTGGACGGAGGTTCGTCCATTGTACAGGAGACAGGGACCAAGACCATCCCCATGGAAAAAAAATGCAAAAAAGCAAAATGGCTGTCTGAGGAGGCCTTACAAATAGCTGTGAAAAGAAGAGAAGCAAAAAGCAAAGGAGAAAAGGAAAGACATAAGCATCTTAATGCAGAGTTCCAAAGAATAGCAAGGAGAGATAAGAAAGCCTTCCTCAGTGATCAATGCTAAGAAATAGAGGAAAACAACAGAATAGGAAAAACAAGAGATCTCTTCAAGAAAATTAGAGATTCCAAGGGAACATTTCATGCAAAGATGGGCTCAATAAAGGACAGAAATGGTAGGGACCTAACAGAAGCAGAAGATATTAAGAGGTGGCAAGAATACACAGAAGAATTGTACAAAAAAGATCTTCACGACCAAGATAGTCACGATAACGTGGTCTGACCTAGAGCCAGACATCTTGGAATGTGAAGTCAAGTGGGCCTTAGAAAGCATCACTACGAACAAAGCTAGTGGTGGTGATGGAATTCCAGTTGAGCTATTTCAAATCTTGAAAGATGATGCTGTGAAAGTGCTGCACTCAATATGCCAGCAAATTTGGAAAACTCAGCAGTGGCCATAGGACTGGAAAAGGTCAGTCTTCATTCCAATCCCAAAGAAAGGGAATGCCAAAGAATGCTCAAACTACCGCACAATTGCACTCATCTCACACGCTAGTAAAGTCATGCTCAAAATTCTCCAGTCGGGCTTCAGCAGTATGTAAACCGTGAACTCCCAGATGTTCAAGCAGGTTTTAGAAAAGGCAGAGGCACCAGAGATCAAATTGCCAACATCCGCTGGATCATGGAGAAAGCAAGAGAGTTCCAGAAAAACATCTATTTCTGCTTCATGGACTATGCCAAAGCCTTTGACTGTGTGGATCACAATAAACTGTGGAACATTCTGAAAGAGATGGGAATCCCAGACCACCTGACCTGCCTCTTGAGAAACCTGTATGCAGGTCAGGAAGCTACAGTTAGAACTGGACATGGAACAACAGACTGGTTCCAAATAGGAAAAGGAGTGCGTCAAGGCTGTATATTGTCACCTTGCTTATTTAACTTATATGCAGAGTCCATCATGAGGAACGCTGGGCTGGAAGAAGCACAAGCTGGAATCAAGATTGCTGGGAGAAATATCAATAATCTCAGATATGCAGATGACACTACCCTTATGGCAGAAAGTGAAGAGGAACTCAAAAGCCTCTTGATGAAAGTGAAAGAGGAGAGTGAAAAGGTCGGCTTGAAGCTCAACATTCAGAAAACAAAGATCATGGCATCTGGTCCCATCACTTCATGGGAAATAGATGGAAAAACAGTGGAAACAGTGTCAGACTTTATTTTTGGGGGCTCCAAAGTCACTGCAGATGCTGACTGCAGCCATGAAATTAAAAGACGCTTACTTCTTGGAAGGAAAGTTATGACCAACCTTGATAATACATTAAAAAACAGAGACATTACTTTGCCAACCAAGGTCCGTCTAGTCAAGGCTATGGTTTTTCCCGTGGTCATGTATGGATGTGAGAGTTGGACTGAAGAAAGCTGATCGCGGAAGAATTGATGCTTTTGAACTGTGGTGCTGGAGAAGACTCTTGAGAGTCCCTTGGACTGCAAGGAGATCCAACCAGTCCATTCTAAGGGAGATCGATCCTGGGTGTTCATTGGAAGGACTGATGCTAAAGCTGAAACTGCAATACTTTGGCCACCTCTTACGACGAATTGACTCACTGGAAAAGACTCTGATGCTAGGAAAGGTTGGGGGCGGGAGGAGAAGGGGACGACCGAGAATGAGATGGCTGGATGGCATCACCGACTCGATGGACATGGGTTTGAGTGAACTCCGGGAGTTGGTGATGGACAGGGAGGCCTGGCATGCTGTGATTCATGGGGTCGCGGAGAGGCGGACACTACTGGGCTACTGAACTGAACTGAACAGTTTCCTAATTTGGTTCTCTTCTTTTCTATCTTTGTTATCTTTTATTACTCTCCCATCCTGCCGTGGTAACACTTCCTCCGCAATGGCCATAGAAATGGTACACTTGTCTTACTCCTGATCTTAAGGGCGAAGTTTTTTTTAATGCTTATTTATTGAAAATTATTTCTATTTTTTTAGATAGGTTTTATGAGGGCAAGGAAATTCTGATCTGTTTCCGAATTTTTATCATGATGAGATGCTGAACATTAAAAATGATTTTTTTTCCCCCACAGAAAAAAAAAATCTACAGAATCTGTCATTTGAATTTTCTCCTGTATTTTGCTAATGTGGTGATAACATTTATAGGTATTCTACATGCAACTACTTGTACATACCTGGAATAAACTCAAATTGGTAACTGAGTTTTATCTGTTAAAAAAATACACTTAAAAAATTCAGATTTCCAATAATTCTGTTTAAGAGTCTGATGTATATTATACTTTAATGAAATAAATAACCTTATAATTTTCTTCACATACTCTTTTGGTACTAGGGTTATACTGGCCTTATTTGAATGACTTGGAGAAACAGTTCTTTTCTCATTCTCTTGAAGAGTAGTAAGATATGACCTTTGAAAGTCTAGAGAGAATTTAAGAGAATTCAGCTCTAAAAACATTTGGATCAATTGTTTCTCCACGGAAAGATTATAAACCACTGATTACGTATCTGTAATAGTTATCATATTATTTAGGGTAGTGAGTGTTGATGAATTCTATTTTTCTAGGAATTTGTCAACTGCTAAGTTTTCAAATGCACTGATCCTAAGTTCACAGTGTTCTTCTTGGTCCGTACGACCGTCACTGGTTTTGCAGCTCTGTCCCACATCACTCATGGGTGTCACCCTTATTTCCCTGCTCACTATCGCTCGTGGGTGTCACCCTTATTTCCCTGCTCACTATCGCTCGTGGGTGTCACCCTTATTTCCCTGCTCACTATCAAGGGCAGCGTCTTGTTCTCGTCTTCTCCGGGTGTCAGCTTCTGGCTTCTTGGATTCTCTCTCCTGTCACTGTTCTCTAATTACTCTGACTTTTGTTCTTATCTTCTCTAACTCAGATTCTTGTCTCACCTTAGTTTATTTATTCCAATATTCCTTTTCTATTTTTTAAGGTAAACGCATAGCTACTCCAGCTTGTTTTTTTTTCTAACATAAGTATTTATAAAGATAAATTTACCTGTAAATATCAATTTCACTATAATCCCAGTTTTTGATTGGTGGTATTTTCATTATCACTGAGTTGTATGCTTTTTAAAGTTCTAGTACGATTTCTTCTTTGTTCTACTGGTTTTTTAGAAGGACGGATAATTTCAAATGCAAAGGGGGTTTTATATAACATACATGTATTATTTATTTATATAATTAATTGCATTATGGTCAGACAAAGTGGTCTGCAGGATACTGATTCTTCGAAATGTGCTAATCTGTGCTTTGCAGTCTATAGTACACATTCACTTTTTGTGCGTTTTGTATTTCACAGCATGCAGTGTTCATTAAATCATGTTTAAATGAGTTCCTCAAATCTGCAATTAATTTTTTGTGTCCATGAATTAGAAATTCAGAAAGGTATTTAAAATTTTTCTAATATGACAGAAAATCTGTCAAAATTCTCTAGCTTGATTAAATTTTGATTTATATCTTTTGAGCCTATTTTATTAGGTACATTCAAGTTTAAAACTGTTACATTTTACTGGAAAATTGGACTTATTACGTAGTGACCTTCACCCTCCCCAATAATGCCTTTGTGTCTTTAAGTCTACTTTGCTAATGCTAGTATGATTAGTCCATTTTCTTTTAGTTAGTATTTCCGTGAAATATCATTTTCGTCCTTTAACTTTCAATCTTTCTGTATGCCAATGCTTTAAGTGTGGGTTTTATAAATAACATTTAACTTAAAAAATCTAACTGATTTGAAGCTTTATCTTTCACAAGCAGACAGTACACAGTTTATATTACAGAACTTTTTCTTACGTGCTGCTTTTTAAATCTCTTTTCCTTCCATGTTTTAATGCTTCTTATTCCTTTCTTTACTGCTATTTGGATTGACTTTAAATGTTATTTTTTCATGTCTCAAGTTTCTTTTTTCCTTGTATACAGGTTTCTAACACATATACTCTGTATTTATTCTTATAATGGCTATCCTTAAAATTTTACCATACAAATTTACCTTATGTCAAAAGCTAACTTTCAGACCTCTCCCAAACTATACACTTCAACTCTGATGTTTTCCCATCAACTGAAATACTACTGCTGTACAGTGTATTAATTCTGCCCTCCTCACCAACTGACTTCTATTTTTTTAAATCAAATTACTGCCTTTTTTATTGCAGGATACTGATGCAAGCATAGATGACTTCCAAATGTGTTTCTGTTTGTACTCATGTATCTGTACATCAACAATTCAGGACACTTGCCTTAAACTTATAAGGTAAATATCCACATGTCTCCTGCCATCTACAATGCATGTCTTAACTCACACTTAAAATTACAAAAAGGAGTTCCTACTACCCAATTCTCTCCCCAGGCTTTTCCATCTTAGTCAATGACATTAACGTCTACCTAATGCTCAAACAAAATACCCAGTCATAAGTGACTGATTTCTCCCTCATCTCACACACCAATTCATTCTAATATTTATAACTCAGAAATAGTCCCAAACTTGTTTACCTTTTAAAGTTCTCACTACCAGATATCCCCTCACAGCCTAACTCACTCTTTCCTTCTTTTTCACTTTAGTCCCTTTCCAATTCAATCTCCACAAAGTTGTCTGATCTTCTAAAAATGCGTTAAATCAGTTAATTCTCCACACTTAAAATCTCACTGCTCTCTGAAGACTTCCAGCTGCTGCATGTTCTTCAGAGTCTGGTTCCTGCCCACTTCCTCTCATGGTACTCTCTTTCACTCATCAGCTCCAGCCCCGTTATCTTCTGACACGCCAAGCCCTGTCCTTTTCAGGACCTCTGCTCTCATCTTTCCTACTGCCTAGAAAGCTCTCCCTCAACTGCTGATTTTCATCTTTCAGAACTCAGTTCAGAAGTCAGTTCCTAAGAGAAGTCCTCCCTGACCACTCTAATTAATAGAAGTGCCTATCAGTTGCTTTATTACATTTGTGTTTCATTCCCTTCATGGGAATTATCAGTTTGTAATTTATGATTATTTCTATCTTATATATTACCTGCCACTCCCACCATCACGTAAACTTCATGAAGGAGCTTGGGCTTGTTCACTGATACAATCCCAGGATCCAGTATAACGCTTGGCACATACTGCATGCTCAGTAAATGTTTGTTGCATGACAGTTACATATGAAACATTACATATGAAATTTTTCACGAATTACATACAAAAAATTTAATTCTTAGTAAACTAACTAATTGAAGGCAGGAGGAGAAGGGGATGACAGAGGATGAGGTGGTTGGATGGCATCACCAACTCAATGGACATGAGTCTGAGTAAGCTCCAGATGGACAGGGAGGCCTGGCATGCTGCAGTCCATGGGGTCGCAGAGTAGGACACGACTGAGCGAATGAACTCAACTGAACTGAAACTAATAATAATTAAAGATGATCAAACATAAAGTTAGAAAGAGGGAAAAAAGTGCCACCTCAACACACCATTATCAAAACCAATTGTTTGTAAATTCCTTTCTTTACAAATTTTCTAATGTTTTCTATTTCTAGATTTTCTTACAGAATTAATCTCAAGCTGGAAATTTATTTTTTCTGAGAAGTAAAAATTTGACGTTTGTCCAAGTTGAAATAGTTTTTTCCTAAGAAACTATATTTACCAAAATAGATTTCACGAGACTAAATTAGAACCAATTATCATCATAAAGAAATTTTAATCATCAAAGAAATACTCCCTCAAAATAAAATGCCAAGCCTGAAAGGTTTCACAAATACTAACAGCCTTTAAAGAAATAAGAAGCTATTTAAACACCAAGAGATACAATGTATATATTTATATACTCTTGTAGCAAAGCGAGTATCAAACTTATCAAGACCAAAAAAAAAAAACACAAATAGGGAAAATTCACACAGCTCTCAATATAAAAATCCTATGTCAAATTGTAAAATCCCGCAAAAAGAATCTAGCAGCTTATTAAAACAACAATAAACCATGGCTATGTGATCACGCTGGGTTAATTCTAAGAAGAAGTAAGGGTGGCTGAATATTAGGAAATCAAGTAACAGAATAACTGCTCACGATTACTAGGCCAACAGTAAAAATCATCACGCCATTTCCATTGGTGCCAACAAGGCTTTAATATTCAACATTCTTACCAGAAACCTATAAAATACAAAATGAGGAAAATTTCTTTAATGTGATTTAAAACAAAAACATTCTTTGTGTATGAGCATATATATGAAATCAATCTAAACACCAGAGTCTCTCTTGCCCGGGAAATACTAGTGGAGCAAGAGCTGGTAAATATAAGATAATATATATATTAATATATAATATAATATATATAAATAAAGCCCACAGTTTATTTCCAGCCTGGCACCTGTTTCTATAAAACAATTTTACCGGAAGACAGCTACACCCATTCATTCACACATCACCTATGGCTACTTTTACACTGCAACAACAGAACTGAGTAGCTCCGATAAAGACTGACACACAAAGCTGAAAATATTTACTACCAAGCCCTTCACAGTACAAACCTGACAAGCTCTGCACTAGAGCATTCCACTCAAGTTAGGAAAACACAAAGATATTTAACATCAACCCACTAATTGGAGATATATGCAATGCAATCGGACAGCAACAGTAAAACTTCACCTTTTATAACTGCCTGCACTCCCAAGAACAATCCACTGACTCCCCCTGACAGCTGTCCCTTCTGCCTTGTCAGTATCTCCACTGAAGAGCAACGGTAGCTCTGATTCACTCTTACCGGACTTAACCAAAATGATCGTTTAAATGTCCACAGTTTCTTTTAATAAAGCAAAATGGAAACACAAACTGTATTTTAAGAGAAGACACTGTAATTACCAGTATTTTCAAGTAAATTGTTCTTTGGAAAATAACCAACAGCATAAAATAATTCAGCAGGATCTACTGGTCCTACATAGGGCTTGTAAATGTGATTAACAGCATACCCAACATTTGAATGTGATGCGTAACACTTCGTGCAATACACATAAAAATCACAAATCTTACTGTTAACATACCCTTCCTGAAGAGACAATTCTTGGTTTTCTTCTTCAGGACCACTGCTGTCACTCTGTAGTTCAGGTTCATTCTCATCTTTTCCTGGCAGAGTCTCCCAGCTTTCATCACTTGAGGACTGATCTTTTTCCGTACCAGAAAATCGATGAGGCAAAGAAGCAGACCATTCTCCATCACTGCATTCTGAACTGAAAATTTAGAACAGAAAAAAACTCTCAGTACAAGTGTATTTATCATTTGGACTGTTAACCAGGCATTATGGTAGAGAATGGACTACTGATGCTCTACATGTTTCATCAGGAGCCGATTCAATTTTAACGCATTTTAAAATAAATACAGAGATAAATATTCAGCAGAATGTAACATTTTCAAATGAATATAATATATGGCAAATATGAAATTATCAATTTATTTTTTTATTAAAGTAACTAATTCCATGGTGCTTAGACATAGGTTCTTTATCTTTTAGACATATTCTAAACAAAATTTTAAGTAATTTATTCAGTAATCACAATTTAAATGCTATCTGGAACATATAATAAGAGTTATTACTCACCTGACCTATCCACAACAACTTTCTAATTACCTACTGACAACTGATATCATATCCTCTATGAATAAATTTTCACTATTACCATGTTTAAAAAGCTTACCTATTTTTTTCTATTCCTTTTACAAAAAACACTTTGCAGTGGAGAGATTCAAATTCATACAAAACAGCACTGACAAATCTCTACTGAAGTCCTTTGGTAGGACTATGAACACAACATAAATCTCAACAGAATATTTTGATAAGGAATGAAGTAAGTGATAAAAGGGTTAATGAAAAAATTTCAGAAAAATTTACTTTTAGTTATATGTATTTAACTGGTTAATTTGTTTACATTCAACAACTTGCAAAGGATTAGTCATCTTATATTTGCTGTTGTTTAGTCACCAAGTAGTGTCCAACTCTTTTGCAACCCCATGGACGTGGCCCGCCAAAGTTCCTCTGTCTATGGGTTTTCCCAGGAAGAATATTGAAGTGGGTTGCCATTTCATTCTCCAGGGGATCTCTCTGACCCAGGGACTGAACCTGTGTATCCTGTATTGGTAGGTGGATTCTTTACCACCAAGCCCCCAGGGAAGCCACATCTTACATTACCAAAAGCTACAATATTAAACTTAACAGTGTTGAATATAAATCATAAATGCTCTTTCCAGTCGAATCAATCATTCTGGTAAGGAATTCCCTTAAAGATTACCTTTTTGCACTGACTTTTAAGAAAACAAAAAAATAACAAACTTTATGTTTTTGACAGGAAGTGATAATTGGTATTGTCTTCTTCTACAGGCAGATGAACCCAAGAGAGCAAGATGCAATTAACAAAGAGAAGCACTAATCTGAGTTCTGAGAAGTTAACGGAAGTAAAGAAATAAAATCAACTTCCAATGTTCAGAAAACAACGGGCAGCAGGACACAAATATCCTGGAGAAGAAACAGAACAAAGCCCCAGCATACCAAATAACAGGTATGCCTTCACTGGGTATGAGTCAAAACTGCTTCTACTTAGTAAAATTCTCTCTGATCCAAAGAATAACCTAAGATCAAGTAAATCATTTTCAGACTTGTGTCAGTGTCAAAATCTAACAAAGAAATGGTTTTAAAGGAGCTTACTAAACTAACTTTCCTTGACTATGAAGCTTCTCAAATTTATAGCTAAATTACCAACTCCAATTTTGGTATGTCTTTAAAAAGCAGGGTAAGATTTCTACATTAGTTTGTGGCAATTTTTAACACACTTGCTTAAAAGCAAACTTCATTACTAAACATTTCTCTCAGAGTAAGGTCCCGTCCAGAAAGATAACATGAAACTTCTGAATTTTTATCAATTAATGAAATAACTGATGGAATACCTCGAAATTTCAATATAAAAAGGATGTCTATGATCAACTATCAATATATTTAAGATGCTTACGTTGAGGACTGGCAAACTATGCATCTCATTAGCCAAATCTGGACCTGATGCCTGTTTTATTTTTTAATGGTATGTGAGCCAAAATTGGTTTTTATATTTGATTTTGCCTTTTACTCAGCAAAACCTACAATATTTAATATCTGACCCTTTAAGAAAGTTTGTACACACCTGGCCTACATCATTGATACTCATTATATATAACACTCACCTCTAAGTAGGTAACTTTTAAACATATATCCCCAGCTCTGACCACGTACTAAGCTTTCATAACCACTAACTGCCCACCAAATATTTTTTAGATTTTCACATTCCTTTTAAAAATTATGTATTTATAACTAAACTCATCTGCTATTTAAGTCCCTTTCTTGACTTTCTATCTGCTAATGGTGTTATCCTGCCCTTAAGCTGGATAGATCTCTGACTCTTCACAAACTCCCCACACTTAAGTCCTCTCTTACTTCCCATTTTTTCTGTTCAATGGCTCTTACATCCTA
Organism: Moschus berezovskii; assembly: GCF_049115385.1. Classification (NCBI taxonomy): domain Eukaryota; kingdom Metazoa; phylum Chordata; class Mammalia; order Artiodactyla; family Moschidae; genus Moschus; species Moschus berezovskii. The sequence continues at coordinate 2,147,458 of NC_142467.1, read as the reverse complement.
GTGCCCTTTTCTCCAATTCCCCTAAAAAAACTCTGGCTCAAGTGTTTTCTCCAAACCTAGACTTAAGACAATCAGCTTCAGTCAGTTCAGTTCAGTCGCTCAGTCGTGTCTGACTCTTTGCGACCCCATGAATCACAGCACAGCAGGCCTCCCTGTCCATCATCAACTCCCAGAGTTTACCCAAACCCATGTCCATCGAGTCGGTGATGCCATCCAACCATCTCATCCTCTGTCGTCCCCTTCTCCTCCTGCCCTCCATCTTTCCCAGCATCAGGGTCTTTTCAAATGAGTGGGTTGTTTGCATCAGGTGGCCAAAGTATTGGAGCTTCAGCATCAGTCCTTCCAATGTTTTTGATCTCATCTATTTATTGTATATTTACTCTTTTTTATTTCTTCTAGATCCTTATTAAACCTTTCTTGCATCTTCTCAACACTCGTCTCCAGATTATTTATCTGCAACTCCAATTTGCTTTGAAGATTTTAGATCAATTTCACTATCATTATTTGGAATTCTTTATCAGGTAGATTCCCTATCTCTTCCTCTTTTGTTTGGGTTGGTGGGCATTTATCCTGTTCCTTTATTTGCTGGGTATTTCTCTGCCTCTTCATCTTACTTATATTGCTGTTTGGGGTGGCCTTTCCGTCTTCTGGCAGTTTGTGGAGATCTCTTTATTGTGGAGTTTCCTCGCTATGGGTGAGGTTGGACGGGTGGCTTGTCAAGGTTCCCTAGTTAGGGAAGCTTGTGTCAGTGTTCTGGTGGGTGGAGCTGGATTTCTTCTCTCTGGAGTGCAATGAAGTGACTAGTAATGAGTTATGAGATGTCAACAGGTTTGGAGTGACTTTGGACAACCTGTATAGTCACTTCCAAGGTGGTTCCCTCTGTTTTAGCTTCTGTTTGCTGGTCTCTTCAGTGTCTAATTTCCGCCCTGACACTAGGGGGTGGTGGTGGACACTTTTTAAGGCTCACTTGTTCAGTCTTGTTCTGGGAAAGTGGGAATAGAAGGGACATACCTCAACATAATAAAAGCTATATACGACAAACCCTCAGCAAACATTATCCTCAATGGTGAAAAACTGAAAGCGTTTCCCCTAAAGTCAGGAACAAGACAAGGGTGCCCACTCTCACCACTACTAGTCAACATAGATTGGAAGTTTTGGCCACAGCAATCAGAGCAGAAAAAGACATAAAGGAATCCAAATTGGAAAAGAAGAAGTAAAACTCTCACTGTTTGCAGATGACATGATCCTCTACACAGAAAACCCTAAAGACTCTACCAGAAAATTACTAGAGCTCATCAATGAATATAGTAAAGTTGCAGGATATAAAATCAACACACAGAAATCCCTTGCATTCCTATACACTAATAATGAGAAAATAGAAAGAAATTAAGGAAACAATTCCATTCACCATTGCAACAAAAAGAATAAAATACTTAGGAATATATCTACCTAAAGAAACAAAAGACCAATACATAGAAAACTATAAAACACTGGTGAAAGAAATCAGAGAGGACACTAACAGATGGAGAAATATACCATGTTCATGGATTGGTAGAATCAATATTGTGAAAATGTATATATTACCCAAAGTAATTTATAAGTTTAATGCAACCCCTATCAAGCTACCAACAGTGTTTTTCACAGAGCTATAACAAATAATTTCACAATTTGTATGGAAATACAAAAAACCTCACATAGCCAAAGCAATCTTGAGAATGAAGAATGGAACTGGGGGAATCAACCTGCTGGACTTGAGGCTCTACTACAAAGCCACAGTTATCAAGACAGTATGGTACTGGCATAAAGACAGAAATATAGATCAATGGAACAAAATAGAAAGCCCAGAGATAAATCCATGCACCTATGGACACCTTATCTTTGACAAGGGAGGCAAAAATATTCAATGAAGAAAAGACAATCTCTTTAACAAGTGGTGCTGGGAAAACTGGTCAACCACTTGTAAAAGAATGAAACTAGAACACTCCCTAACACCACACACAAAAATTAACTCAAAATGGATTAAAGATCTAAATGTAAGACCAGAAACTATAAAACTCCTAGAGGAGAACATAGGCAAAACACTCTCCAACATATATCACAGCAGGATCCTCCATGACTCACCTCCCAGAATATTGGAAATAAAAGCAAAAATAAACAAATGGGACCTAATTAAAATAAAAGCTTCTGCACAGCAAAGGAAACTATAAGCAAGGTGAAAAGACAGTCTTCAGAATGGGAGAAAATAATAGCAAATGAAGCAACTGATAAAGGATTAATCTCAAAACTATACAAGCAACTCCTGCAACTCAATTCCAAAAAATAAACGACCCAATCAAAAAATGGCCAAAGAACTAAACAGACATTTCTCCAAAGAAGACATACAGATGGCTAACAAACACATGAAAAAAGGCTCAACATCCCTCATAATCAGAGAGATGCAAATCAAAACCACAATGAGATACCATTTCATGCCAGTCAGAATGGCTGCTATCCAAAAGTCTACATGCAATAAATGCTGGAGAGGATGTGGAGAGAAGGGAACCCTCTTACACTGTTGGTGGGAATGCAAACTAGTACAGCCACTATGGAGAACAGTGTGGAGATTCCTCAAAAAACTGGAAATAGAACTGCCATACGACCCAGCAATCTCACTGCTGGGCATACACACAGAGGAAACCAGAATTGAAAGAGATACATGTACTCCAATGTTCATCACAGCACTGTTTACAATAGCCAGGACATGGAAGCAACCTAGATGTCCATCAGCAGACGAATGGATAAGAAAGCTGTGGTACATTTACACAATGGAGTACTACTCAGCAATTACAAAGAATACATGTGAATTAGTTCTAATGAGGTGGATGAAACTTGAGCCTATTATACAGAGTGAAGTAAGCCAGAAAGAAAAACACCAATACAGTATACTAACGCATATATATGGAATATAGCAAGAGGATAACGATAACCCTGTATACGAGACAACAGCAGAGACTCGGATGTGTGGAGCAGTCTTTTGGACTCTGTGGGAGAGGGCGAGGGTGGGATAATTTGGGAGAATGGATTGAAACATGTATATTATCATATGTGAAACGAATCTGACGTGGTTGGGGGCTCCCCACCTCAACACTCTCTGGATTTAAGAGGCCATTCCTTCCGGAAGTGTATAAATTAGCCTGGATAGAACCTGCACGCTGAATTTACTAATCAAGAAATGAGAAACAAGAACTATAAAGGTGGCATAGAAATACAAGAAACAATTCTTAAGTAATCTTTTAAAACTTTGAACAGAGTTACAGATTTTACCATTTGTTATAAACTGGTATATATAATTTAACCAGAACCAAAATAAAATTAGCATTGCGCGAATTCTGAAGCACTTTCAACATGTTGTAGGAATAATGTGGACTTTTGAGTTTTACACATTCAGAAGTAAATGGTCTGTATCTTGTGCCTTTGCTGGCTTTCTGTGAGCTGTAGTTTCTGGGAAGTGAGCAGCTCTCATTCCTGTAACTCTTGTAATCCAGTCATTCGTGTGCCTCCTTCATGAGGATTCAGTACGGCTTGGTGCTGTTATCCCTCTGATAGGAACTCCAAGTCTGTGTAAAGCCCCAAGGGTCTGTTACTTACTTTTATTTTATATTGTACTATATTTTATTTACAGTGTTGTGTGTTTCAGGTGTATAGCAAAGTGATAGTCATATATATATATATATATGAATTAACAAAAGCAGTTCCCGTCTTTTGATGGGGTGCACATGGTTTATAACATAAATGGCATTATTTTGAGAGAGGGATAACTTAGGTTTATTTTGAGAGAGGGATAACTTAGGTTTGGCATTGGGTTTTTTTTCTTTTTGCAGCCTGAGGCAGTTGTAAAATAACTTAATGTAGCTTTTTACAACTGTGTATTCGATAGTATTTTTTCATTTGGTGAAATTTTAACTGTAAATGTTTCTGGCATTGTGCTTTGTACCATTTATTAAATAAAAATTGAAATAAAAAAACAAAAACACTTTTCAAATTTTATTGAAAATATGCTGTAAGGAAATTATATTAAAAAGCATGTTGTTGGGGAAGACTCTTGAGAGTCCCTTGGACTGCAAGGAGATCCAACCAGTCCATCCCAAAGGAAACCAGTCCTGAATATTCACTGCAAGGACTGATGCTGAAGCTCCAATACTTTGGCCACCTGATGTGAAGAACTGACTCACTGGAAAAGATCCTGATGTTGGGAAAGATTGAAGGCGGGAGGAGAAGGGAACAACAGAGGATGAGACAGTTGGATGGCATCACTGACTCAATGGACATGAGTTTGTGTAAACTCTGGGAGTTGATGGACAGGGAGGCCTGGCGTGTTGCAGTCCATGGGGTGGCAAAGAGTCGGACACGAATGAGCAACTGAACTGATTATATAATTCTTGGCATTCTCAAAAATAGTATATTAAACATAATCTAAGCAGTTTGAGGCTTTTTACGAGTACTAACACTGAACTATGTTGTGATAAAGATACGATAGAAGTTGTTCAAATCTATATGTTTGCTTCATTTAGTAAATAAGACCCAAATAGTTAGGTTTTTTCTTTTTTTGGCCTCATCGCGGGGCTTGTGGGAGCTTAGTCTCCTGATAAGGGATCAAGCCCTGGCCCTTGGCAGTGTGGAGTTGTGACCACTGGACTGCCAGGCAAGTCCCTAGGTTTCTTCCTGAATTGTGTCTGGCTTTTACAACTTTCTGGTCTTTTTCCCTTAATATCAAAATATTGTAATCTATGACTCCCTAGGTATGAGGAACAAAGTTATTTATCCCCAATTTATTCCTTCTAAACTATGAACTTGGAAACAAGATAAAAAGTTTTGCTAAAATATTAGAATATGTGCTTACATACTGTTGCTTTGGCTGTTCACAGATATTTCATTTGTTGGGAGATACTATGATCAGAGGAGCTTTCTTCACAGCCTTCAACTAACAGATAGGAAAGGAAAGGAGCTTAATTTACCCTCATGGTAACTATCCATATATTCTGTCTTTCTCATAAGGCTGATGAAGATCAAGGCAAGAGGGATCATTATTATTTGTATTTACAGAGTACCTGGAACAAAATGTGACCTTTAGGAGGATTTCAATAAATTCTTTTTAAATAAATCAAATCAACTAGAACTAATATTCCTTTCATTTTCCCAAAGATATCAACAACAAAAAGTTGTCCTGACATGTTTACATTAGATAAGGTAAGGTTTCTTACCTTTTAAGCAAGGTTAAGGCCTAGGGACAGAAAAACTCTGAAAAAAAAACTTAAGTGCTGTAAGAAGTGTTCAGGAGATGGCACACCTCTTTTCAGAACAATCAGACCCAAGGTTAAAATCTGCTGCCATGGACAAAAGGTCTTTTAAACTCAAGATCTTGTCTTCGAATAGTTATTAACATTCTCAGGGTATATTTCAAAAGAGCCGAGTATGAACCTTAGCTCTTTGGTCTAATTCCAAGTCTGGTAATTATACGCTGCCTATTAAAATTCCCCTTGCAGTTCTAATTTAATAAGGTGGTGTTCAGTTCCTGTCAAACAGCTGAGAGCAACTCCACCAGCTACAATGCTTATCCCATAAAGTATAATGTTTCACATATGATTAAATGATCATTTAGAATTTTTCAGGGAAGCAAACATACATTCTTTAAAACATTTTCCACTTGTAAAGAATAAACTATATATTTTTAAGTGGCAAATAAAATCCTATACCTTAAAATGTCACAGTAAATTTTAGTTTATTTTCTTGATAAGAGTTCTACTTGTAGCTATTACACTGTTATATGATGAGAAAACTCTTCAAGTATATCACCTTTAAGTTTCATAAATAAAACAGAGAAAATATAAAAACCTCAGACTCAAAACTATCCTTTTTCTTGTGGTTGGCAAATAGCAAAAATATTTCAGCAATTTCATTAGATGACATTAGGTTTGACTACAAAATGTAAACTAAAGAGGTTTTTATTTTTGATTAATGTGTCTAGAGTGGAGAAAGCATAGCCAAGCTAAATGATTTTCTTCAAAAAAGCAAAAATGTGGTAAAAAAGTACACCAACCTTATACTTTCAAATCATAAGATATCCTATTGTTTTTAATAGTAACCTAAAGGTCTAACAGATATTCACAATCCAATCCAAAAACCTTAGGGCTGAGTATGTTTCGGAATTTAGAACTTCAACCTCCCCTCCTCAAGATTTAGGAATACTACGTGGAGTCTAAGTCAGCACTAGAAATCAGATGTTTTCATATTTGTGCAGTAAAATGTATGAATACCTGAAAAAGGGCCTAATTTTAGTTCAGATCTAGATCTGCAATCAAGACTAGCCAGGTTTTGTGGTCAATTTCTGTTCTTAGAACTTTATGGATTTTGGATGAAAGACCTCACCTAAACTGAAAAAGCAGAAGTCGGTCAGGCACAAGTTGTTCACTTCAAGGTAACAGTAGAGACATTTCATTTGTTTCTACAAGTTACATATGCTTTATTATGGATGCTTAATTTATCCATCCAAAAAAAATCAAGACAATTTTATTAATTTTATGATGTGAAAGAAAGTATATAAAATGCATTCATATTCACAAGGATAAATTTCTTCCTTTGCAGAACTTTCTAGTTAAAAAACAAAACAAAACTATTTCTTTAAATTGATAAAATCTTGAAATTGCACTGTAATTGAGCATTCCAAGGGTTACCACAAGCGTAAAAGAACAGGTAAAAGTCTAAACTCGGGTGCTGAAAAGTCAGCAGCCGGACAAAGAAATTATTCATTTCTCTGTTCTTTCTGTTGTCTTACAGTAATGGGAAGAAAGGAATCCATGTAAGAGGAATCAGGATGCTTCTTATAAGAAAAGTTATATGTTCTCTTCAAAATAGTAAATTACAGTGGTGAAGGACAGAGCGCCTGGAGCTAGTAAGTAGACAATCAAATTCCAGGTCCACCTTTTACTAGCTTTGTGACCTTAGGAAGTTAGTAAATACTCTTATGCCTCAGTTTCATCTACAAATGTGGAAAATAACAAAGGTACCACATAAAGTTACTAATGAAAAATAAATACTAAATAAAAATAAATAAAAAATAAACTGATAGGAACAAACAACAGGAAGAATAAACAGGTGATATTAATAAATACTGGAAAAATTAATGCAATATTATCAACCAAAATTTCCTTGATCTTAACCACATTTTAAACCCAGAATGGCTTAACGTAAGAAATTTTCTAAAATACAACAATGTTTACCTTGCATTTTATCAGTATTAACTGAAATACCATGAGTTGAAATAATTAGTATCACTATCCTTTTTTAATAGTAAATAGCTATTACCTGAACTTTTAAGTTCCATAAACTAGTGAAACACCTAGAGAGAGTTTCTATGAAAAACTAACCAGTATGCATGGTTAGCAATTAGTGAATAAAAATATTTGATAAGTAGCTAATTCCATGGCCATGTCAGAGAGCCCATCCACCAAACATAAATGGTACTAGAAAATAAACCACTTTGCTCACTACACAATCTCACGAAGCATCGCACAAAACTTACCTGTCTTCATCTTTGTCATACAGTTGGTAATAATCTCCACAGCCATTCCAAAATGTGTTATCCACAACCTCCTGCCTTACTGTGGCTCCATTTTCTGCTGTTAGCTGGTTATCTTCTGTTTCCCTCTGTGTAACTCTCACGAAAGGCAGATCCAAGAACATGCAATCACGTTCTCCGTCATACTCATCACATTTTATTAAGAGGTCATCTGAGCCATTTTCCTCAACTTCCAAAGCCTCTCTCCACCTCTGAACACTTCTTTGTTTGGCCTCATGTCTATTAAAACCTGTTTCTTGGTCCACCTGGCTTGAACTTATCACTTTCCTAACTTTGGGCCTCACCACCTGCTCAAGAGAACTTCCCTGGTTTTTGCCCCTATCATTGGTGTTTTGTTCACTGCAGATATGCCTGGGAGCACAGGCTGAATCTTCAGTTGAATTTTCTCTTTGTCTCTCCTGGCTAGTACTATTTTGCTGTTTCTTTCTAACCACTTCATCTTCAGAAGAGGGCGTCTGAAATTCCTGATTGTTCTGATTGACAAACTCAGTATTATCAGTAGAACTTTTCACTAAAGGTGCTGAATCTACCTCTTCAAACTCATCTCTTAATTCACAGTTGAAAGAGGGAACTGTTGGTGAAAGACCAGTGTATGCCTCTACCTCTCCATTTTCCAACTCAAATACTGCATTGCCCAGTGCTTCCTGATAGCTACCACCTTCCACAACGTCTGCAGAGAGCTGAAGATGGTCATTATCCTCTCCATGTCTGCCATCTGGATCATAAGAGTCAATATGCACCAATGTAACCCCATTTTGGACACTCGAAGCATTACAAACTCCTGGAGTATATTCTCCCTCAGAGTGACTGTGAAGATCCGTGCTGCTTCCTAAGGGCTCCCTGCCTTCCTTGCTATGATGCACTGCAGCAAACGATGGAGTGCTCTCAATGGTTTGACTCAATGCTGTATCACAGATGGGAATTTCTGCTTCGCTTTTTTCAAATGAAGGGTCAGTGGGTAAAGAAGAATGAACTTGATCCAGTGGACTGGAACCTTCACAGAACAAAAGAAAACATATTTAGAGGGACTAATTTAGATAACACTAAATAATGACCTATAACAAGAAACCATACCAATTATTACCTATTTGAGAACTGAACTGAGAATATGAGTGAATTTACCTGACTGACGCTTCTACACTCCCTAACTTAACCAGGAGGGGCAGACTGGTTACCCTATGAGTTCATTTATGCCCTTGTATGGCCTCTCAATATCCTCTCTCTTGGACATCTTCTGTAGGTTTTTCACCCAAATCCTAATACTTAAAATGTTCTATACAAGATATTTAAAAGAGAGACTAATGAGAGCCCTGAGAGAAGTCATAGGGTAATCAATCTAATCTTTCAGTTGTTGAAATGGGCAATTCAAACTTAAAATTATTTTATTACATGTAGATTTCTTTAAAGTGTTTATAATAGCTATAAGAACAGATAACAGACTTAACAGAAATGAGACTCTGTGTTCTATGTCAATTCAGAAGATTATATCTCAGTCACTAGATACATAATATTAAATTTCTATCCCCAAAATGAACTGTTGTATCTATGAGTTAACTTCAGTTATGTTACAGCTATGACTGAAAAACAAACAACAAAGCCAATATATTTATTCTCTTTGTCACAGTTTCTAAGAACGATGAGACAAGAATAAAAAGCTATATACCCTACAAATTACTTCCAGCACAACTATCTTTTACACTAATGTATAACTAAAAAAATAAAGACATCAAGACCTGTTGAACCAAAATTTTATAAATTATAGATAACTAAAGGTGAGTCTTGTCATGTCACAAAATTTTATAAATTATAGATAACTGAAGGTGAGTCTTGTCATATCACAAAATTTTATAAATTATAGATAACTGAAGGTGAGTCTTGTCACGTCACAAAAAGGCTTCTTTAGCAGAATGGCCTTAGCTAATAATCCATATTCTTGTACATTAATGACAGAAAAAAAAAAAACCCTAGAATTATCAAGTTTGCTCAGGATAAGAGGAAACTGACATTGCAGTCCAAAAATGTGTAGTTACACTAATTGGATTGTTGTTATTGTTTAGTTGCTAAGTGTGACCAACTCTTCTGTAACCCCGTGGATTGCAGCCTGCCAGTCTCCTTTGTCCATGGGATTTCCCAGGCACGAATACTGGAGTGGGTTGCCATTTCCTACTCCAGATCGTCTTGACCCAGAGATTGAACCCGCCTCTCCACACTGGCAGGCAGATTCTTTACCAATGAGCCACCTGGGAAGCCATAGTACATGAATACCTGAAAAATACTTTTTGAGTAATGAATAATTAAGGAATTTTAATTAAATAGCTATTATTTGACCTTTATATTTTATATAATGATTCTTTAAAAATATCAAATTAACCAAGTTAAATTATTTAGAGATACAAATAACACCAAACAACAAAAAAAGCTGTTTAAATGTAATATGGAGGGGAGAAGTGCACATTAAAAATTTTTTTTTCCCCTTGAACATTTCCTCTGGTGAAATAATGTGACAATGTAATCACTGCAGCAACAATGCAGTTATAGATTAACGATTGGCTGTATTCTATTTTCTTCTATGTATATACTATTAAGTTCAATAGAAAATTTTAAAATAGAAATTCTTTATAGGAAATGTACAGCATTTATACTCAAGACACACACAAAATCCACTCTCTATTTCAAGCATCACAAGATCAATTTTTACACTGCTATTAACAGCTTTTAAATAATTCCAGGCCGCATACCTGAGGAATTTTCTTTTGGAACATCATCCAGTTCCAACACTTCATAGTCATCACCAGCCCGACCTAAGCTTCTTTCATGCCTGGTCATACACGGTTTGAAACTGACATATGCGTGTCTTCTGCCATATCTCCTGCCTGTAATTGTCTGATATCCTCCTGCTGGTTTCGGCCAGGCAGCCTTGCTAGAGTCTTGATCCATTGCTGAAAAAGAGAGTTAAAAATAAGAGGCACGGCAATGGCCTTCGTTGTGACATTTGGGGTAGTGTTTCAACATATATGTTATTATCTGTCAAATCATATGCTACTGAACACCAAGTGCCCCTTCAGTTCAGTTCAGTTCAGTCGCTCAGTCGTGTCTGACTCTCTGCGACCACACGAATCACGGCACGCCAGGCCTCCCTGTCCATCACCAACTCCCGGAGTTCACTCAAACTCAAGTCCTCAGAGTCGGTGATGCCATCCAGCCATCTCATTCTCGGTCGTCCCCTTCTCCTCCCACCCCCAACCCTTCCCAGCATCAGAGTCTTTTCCAGTGAGTCAACTCGTCGCATGAGGTGGCCAAAGTATTGCAGTTTCAGCTTTAGCATCAGTCCTTCCAATGAACACCCAGGATCGATCTCCCTTAGAATGGACTGGTTGGATCTCCTTGCAGTACAAGGGATTACTGGTAATATAAAACTAACTTGAAAAGCAAGCATGAAATATTACTTTCTGAGAGTTATGGGATCCCCTTCATCCCTCCCCCAAATATCTTCTCGGTTCCTTTAAGGTACTGCAGATTTTTACAACATAACCTACCCCCAATTTTTTCCACATGCCAAATTACTATACTGTAAAAGCTGCTAAAGGATTGAAGAATGATTCTTCAAATTATCTAAGTACCTTATGTATAACTGCTCAATACAAATTTGTTGAGTGAATTGATATGAACCATATGATATGATGGTTTCGACTGCATTAAAAGTGAATAAATTCCAGTCTAACTGCTGTTCAGTTGTATCTGACTCTTTGTGACCCCATGGACTGCAGCACACCAGGCTTCCCTATCCTTCACTATTTCCCAGAGTTTGCTGAGACTCATGTCCATCGAGTCGGTGATGCCATCCAACCATCCTGTTCTCTCTCATCCCCTTCAATCTTTCCCAGCATCAGGGTCTTTTCTAATGAGTTGGCTGACTTCACATCAACTGGTCAAAGTATTAGAGATTCAGTTTGAGCATCAGTCCTTCCGAATAAATATTGAGGACTGATCTCTTTTAGGATGGACTGGTTGGATCTCCTTGCAGTCCAAGGGACTCTCGAGAGTCTTCTCCAACACCACAGTTCAAAAACAGCACCAATTCTTCAGCACTCAGCCTTCTTTATAGTCCAACTCTCACATCCACACAGTTACTGGAAAAAAACCACAGCTTTGACTATACAGACCTTTGTCAGCAAAGTAATATCTCTGCTTTTTAATATGCTGTCTAGATTTCTCACAAGTAATTTCTTTAATGCTATCTGTACTATTACAAAGAACCAACTGGACCACAATAAAATATATCCCAAAGATTCAGTTCAGTTCAGTCGCTCAGTCGTGTCCGACTCTCCGCGACCCCATGAATCACAGAACGCCAGGCCTCCCTGTCCATCAAAAACTCCCGGAGTTCACTCAAACTCATGTCCATCGAGTCGGTGATGCCATCCAGCCATCTCATCCTCTGTCGACCCCTTCTCCTCCTGCCCCCAACCTTTCCCAGCATCAGAGTCTTTTCCAGTGAGTCAACTCTTCACATGTAGGGTCAAGTAAAACTCTCCAAAAGAAAACAGTGGTGAGCCAACTCAAACTTTTCAAAACTAGCAATGTTATATGCATGGTAAGAAAAGTCAAAAACATCTGAACAACTTAAGTACTAAGTTCTGATGCCTATGGGATATATAACAGCAAAGATTAGCATGCTAAGTAGGATATTATCTCACATCTACATATAGAATAAGTGTGCTTAGTCAACTGGATTTTACATATATTATGCAGGAACTAATAAAATATCTCCTCACAGTATATGGAATAGTCAGTAAATGAAAGTTACATATTTCTGTTTTAGGGCATTTAAAATAAAAAATGTAATTGCTTCTAAGCACAAATTCCAATCCCAAAGAAAGGCAATGTCAAAGAATGCTCAAGCTACCACACAATTGCACTCATCTCACACGCTAGTAAAGTCATGCTCAAAATTCTCCAAGCCATGCTTCAGCAATACGTGAACTTCCAGATGTTCAAGCTAGATTTAAAAAAGGCACAGGAACCAGAGATCAAATTGTCAACATCCTCCGGATCATAGAAAAAGCAAGAAAGAGAATTCCAGAAAAACATCTACTTCTGCTTAACTATGTCAAAGCCTTTAACTTTGTTGTGTGGATCACAACAAACTGTGGAAAATTCTTCAAGAGATGGAAATACTAGACCACCTGACCTGCCTCCTGAGAAATCTATACGCAGGTCAGAAAGCAAGTTAGAACTGGACATGGAACAACAGACTGGTTCCAAACAGGAAAAGGAGTACGTCAGGGCTGTATATTGTCACCCTGCTTATTTAACTTATATGCAGAGTACATCATGAGAAACGCTGGGCTGGAAGAAGCACAAGCTGGAATCAAGACTGCCGGGAGAAATATCAATAACCTCAGATATGCAGATGACACCACCCTTATGGCAGAAAGTGAAGAGTCTAGTCAAGGCTATGGTTTTTCCAGTGGTCATGAATGGATGTGAGAGTCAGACTGTGAAGAAAGCTGAGCACCGAAGCATTGAAGCTTTTGAACTGTGGTGCTGGAGAAGACTTTTGAGAGTCCCTTGGACTGGAAGGAGATCCAACCAGTCCATCCTAAGGGAAATCAGTCCTGAGTGTTCATTGGAAGCACTGATGCTCAAAGTGAAACTCCAATACTCTGGCCCCCTGATGAGAAGAGCTGACTCATTTGAAAAGACCCTGATGCTGGGGAAGATGGAAGGCAGGAAGAGAAGGGGACGACAGAGGATGAGAGGGCTGGATGGCATCACTGACTCAATGGACATGGGTTTGGGTGAACTCCAGGAGTTGGTAATGGACAGGGAGGCCTGGTGTGCTGTGGTCCACAGGGTCACAAACAGCTGGACATGACTGAGCGACTGAACTGAAGACTCCAGAACCAGTACCTTGAACAACACCTCCAAAATATAGTCTCCAAAGTGTAAACCACAATAGATGCCAAGGGGGTAGGAAAAGAAAATCTAACCATTTCTACTTATACTCATTTTTTTATCAAAAATTAGAAATTAAGCTTTATAAATAATATTCAATGCATGGATTGAAACTGGCCTTAAATAAGATCAAGATTAAACATCATATACAGTACACAAGGAATCCAGAGTGGAAAATATGAAGTCCTCAATCTAGAGTTAAGTAACACAGCCTTTGCTTACCTGCTGGCTCTTTTTCAGTATACTGTGACATATATGGCAGTTTCCGTGTGCCCAGTTCAGTGGAATTATGGATGTGAGTTAGTTTTTACTCACACAATGGATAAGCTGCAGACGATTCCTACAAAGAAACCACAGATTAAACACAACGTCAATAAAAGAGAAGCACAAAACAAAATGGCAAAACTAATACTTCTAGTGAAGGTCTTAGCTTGCCCGTAACAACACAGAAATATACATTGGATTTGATAAGGCAATCAAAAAAATGTCAAAACTATGAAGATGGCTATTTGAAAACATTCAGACATCCTCTTGGAAAACCCTGCCTTAAGTATATATCATCCTTAAGAAAGACAACGATGATAACACATGAATAATTTATAAGTACATAAGGAAATATATTAGGAGAAGTGTGGATTGGGGTACGTGACCAAACTTATGTTATATAGTACTTTGGGCATCTACTACAAACTATGCTACCTTTGCTTCTCCATCAAACACTAAAGTTCCCTTAGCCCTGCCACTGTTAAAAGAAGTTAACCCTAAAAACACAAACTTCATTTTAAAAATGTATAATGGCTTATGACAATAAGTGTAAAAAACGATATATTTCTATTCTTTAATCAATTAACCAGATATTTTAATCCCAAAGAACCTATTCTAAATCAGGAAAACGAAATTTACCATGTAACATATAAAAACTTTGTTTTGAAATTAATCCATTTATTTAGTATTTTAAGTTACAACGTGTGCTTATTTTTTTAAAGTTTGGCAAGAGCTTAGTTTTTTATTTAAACACCTTAACACCTGAGCTACTGCTAACTGCCCACCACCAACTTAAAGTTATTAGAAGATGACAGCTCTGAAAATTAGTTTAAATCTATATGCTATTTGTCTAGCCATACAGCTAGCTATAAATGAACACATATAAAAGTATACACACACATTCTCCCATGCATATTATAAATCCAGCAATAGGCTGTTTACTGCTCTAACATAGCTGAATTAAGTCAGATTGTTAACAGTAGCTAAAAGGTAAAGGAATATCAAAAAAATAATCCTGCCATATTGGCAAAAATACAAGCTCTGATTAATATTGTTTTAATAATAAAAAAATAATCTGCAATAACTTGCACCTTCACAGATTCACAATACAATACATGGCAGACTTAACAGATGGCCATGGATTTAAGTTCATGGATATTTTATCCAAAGCCTTGTCTTTGAAATAAGGCAATATTCTGGGCACTATTTTCAGTGCTGAGGATATAAAAATGAACAAAATAGACCAATACTCCTGCCATCTTAGTTCAGTTCAGTTCAGTCGCTCAGTCGTGTCCGACTCTCCGCGACCCCATCAATCACAGCACGCCAGGCCTCCCTGTCCATCACCAACTCCGGGAGTTCACTCAAACTCATGTCCAGAGCCGGTGATGCCATCCAGCCATCTCATTCTCGGTTGTCCCCTTCTCCTCCCGCCCCCAACCTTTCCCTGCATCAGAGTCTCTTAAGCCCTCCTAAAATTGTAGTACGGTGTACAGACACTAAACAAAACAACAAGAAATAAACGTTGGACAAGGCACGTGTGTGTGCACGCTCAGATGCCCAGTGCTGCCAGTCTTCTTGCAATCCCATGGACTTGCAGCCCAGTGGGCTCCTCTGTCCATGGGACTTTTCCAGGCAAGAATACTGGAGTAGGCCGCCATTTCCTCCTCCAGGGAGATCTTTCCCATCCAGGGATTGAACCTGTGTCTCCTATATCTCCTGCATTGGCAGGCAGATTCTTTACCACTGAGCCACTTGGGGAGCCCCCAGACAACATCTATGGAGCAAAACAGAGCAGGGACTCAAGAGCTGCTAGGAGTATGCAGTTTAAAACAGCATGGTTAGGGAAGGCCTCACCAAGAAGGGATCTTTGGGCAAACACCTGTGAGAGAGGGAGCCCCATGTGTGGTAAAGAACATCCTCAGAAGTATAAAAGGAGATTCTGAAGTGAGGATTCCCAGAAGTGACCATGGCAAGAAGTCTGGGGTGGAATGAACAAGAAAGTAACAGATGAGGTCAGAAAGTAAATTACGGATGGGGGAGTAAAATGGAACTGATCACATAAGTCTTTACAGGGTAAGACAAGAAAGTCAAAGTGAAAGTCACTCAGTCATGTCTGACTCTTTGCAACCCCATGGACTGTCCATGGAATTCTCCAGGCCAGAATACTGGAGTGGGTAGCCTTTTCCATTCTCCAGGGGGTCTTCCCAACCCAAGGACTGAACTCAGGTCTCCCGCATTGCAGGCGGATTCTTTACCAACTGAGCCACCAGGGAAGCCCAGGAATCCTGGAGTGGGTAGCCTATCCCTTCTCTAGCGGATCTTCCCAACCCAGCAATTGAACTGGGGTCTCCTGCATTGCAGGCAGATTCTTTACCAGCTGAGCTATCAGGGAAGCCCAATATAAGAAACTTAGGTGTTATTTTGAGTGAGATGGAAAACCACCGAATAGTTCTCAGAAGAGACACTACCTAACTTGTTTTAAAAGGAACACTCTGGCTACCGTGTTTAGACTGAAGGGGAACATGGTCAAAGGTAGGGAGACTGGTTAGAAAGCTATGAAGGTACTGACAAGAGATCACAGTGGTTTGGACCAGGGTAAAAATAGAGGCAGTGAGAATTTACCAGATTGTGGATATATTTTGAAAGCAGAGGTAACAAAATTTTCTGATATAGGTTATAAAGGAAGGTCAGAATCTGAGGTTGATTCTTAAGTTTTACAGCCTAGGCAACTAGAAAAACAGACGGGCCATTACCTGATGTAATCTGTGGGAGAAGCAGGTTTGGAGAAAGTATACTGAGTGTACTTCTGGATGTGCTAAATTTCAGATATCTATAGATATCCAAGTAGAAGTGTTAAATAAGAGGCTGGAGTTGACTGGAGAATTCTGAACTGCTAGCATAATTTGGAAGCAATCAGGATATAAATTAATATTCAAAAGGGTTTGTTAGAGATGGCCTCTAAAATTAAGAGGTCAGGGTAAAAGAAGTAACTGGAAAACCAACCAGTGAGAGAGGCAGGTGAGAGAAAGAAAAAACTCCAGGAGTGTGGATGCCAATGAAGACAGCACTTCAGACCAGAGAACTGATCCACTGGGCCAGGTCAGTTCAGTTCAGCTACTCAGTCGTGTCCGACTCTCTGCGACCCCATGAATCACAGCACGCCAGGCCTCCCTGTCCATCACCAACTCCCGGAGTTCACTCAAACTCATGTCCACAGAGTCGGTGATGCCATCCAGCCATCTCATTCTCGGTCGTCCCCTTCTCCTCCCGCCCCCAACCTTCCCCAGCATCGGAGTCTTTTCCAGTGAGTCAACTCGTCGCATGAGGTGGCCAAAGTATTGCAGTTTCAGCTTTAGCATCGTCCTTCCAATGAACACCCAGGATTGATCTCCTTCAGAATGGACTGGCTGGATCTCCTTGCAGTCCAAGGGACTCTCAAGAGTCTTCTCCAACACCACAGTTCAAAAGCATCAATTCTTCGGCGCTCAGCTTTCTTCACAGTCCAACTCTCACATCCATACATGACCACGGGAAAAACCATAGCCTTGACTAGACAGATCTTTGTTGGCAAAGTAATGTCTCTGCTTTTTAATATGCTATCTAGGTTGGTCATAACTTTCCTTCCAAGGAGGAAGCGTTTTTTAATTTCCTGGCTGCAATCAGCATCTGCAGTGATTTTGGAACCCCAAAAAATAAAGTCTGACACTGTTTCCACTGTTTCCCCATCTATTTCCCATGAAGTGATGGGACCAGATGCCATGATCTTTGTTTTCTGAATGTTGAGCTTCAAGCCAACCTTTTCACTCTCCTCTTTCACTTTCATCAAGAGGCTTTTGAGTTCCTCTTCACTTTCTGCCATAAGGGTGGTGTCATCTGCATATCTGAGGTTATTGATATTTCTCCCAGCAATCTTGATTCCAGCTTGTGCTTCTTCCAGCCCAGCGTTCCTCATGATGTACTCTGCATATAAGTTAAATAAGCAAGGTGACAATAGCCCAAACTGCTGCTAAAAGAAAAGCGTGGCAAGGATCTGTAACTGGCCCTAGACCTAGCAACAGGGAAGGTTACTGGAGCTCTTGACAATGGCGTCTTTGGTAGAACGGTAAACACAGAAGCCTCATCAGGGCATGCCGTTGAGAGAGAGGGGCGCTGAGTACAGAAACCATTAAAATCTCCCTGTTTCTTAATCATACTTTTTCCCAACATAAATCCATTTTTTTCTAAAAGATTCTTTCTGGAGCCCTCCAACTTCCTGATAAACACCTAGTCTCCTTGCTTTCCAGATCCGACTACTTCTGGGCTATCTTCTGGTTGTGTTCTGAGTTAGGTCGCCTGATCTGAAACCCATGTCCTCCCCTCTTTTGTTTCAGGAACAGGGCTGTGTTCCTTCTGTCTTTATGAGATTCTCAAGTAATTGTTTCAGGAATTTTATGTAAGTAGGTAAAAGCTGAGTCTTTACACATCAAAATATTTCCTCTTTCCATTACACTCTTGACATCTGTTCAAAACAAAATCATTTTTCCAACCTCTAAAAGGCACTGCTTTCTAAGCGTCCCATGTTGCTGTTAAGAAACTGTCCTGTCAGTTTATTTCTCATTCTTTTGTAAGTAAAGCAATTTTTCTTTCTGGAATAACTAAGATTTTCTCTCAAGAAACGGTATTCTATATTTCACAAGGACTTTCTTTGGCCATTTAAAAAATTTCTATCGCACAGCACTAGTAGGGTTGTTTTAAAGACGCACATAAAATTTTCTCAGTTATTCTCTTTTCTTTCCTTATTTTCTCTGTACTTGGCCCACAGAGTTTAAGTCTTTGTGTCTAAACTTTTCTTTCTTATTTTCAATGTACAGAATGATAGATTTCACGTATTTATCTCTGGCTTTCTAATATTCTCTGTAATAATTTT